>NC_133388.1:95422378-95725878 GCF_047511655.1 Castor canadensis | reverse complement strand
TATTTTATTGAGGATTTTTGCATTGATGTTCTTTAAGGAGACTGGCCTATAGTTTTCCTTTTTGGATGTGTAACTGTCCAGTTTTGGGATGAGTGTAATGTGGCTTCATGAATGAATTATGAAGTTTTCCTTCTTTGAATGTCTTGTAGAATTCAGACAAGAATGCATCAGATCCTGGACTTTTCTTATTTGGGAGATTCTTTGTTGCTTCTTTAGTTTCATTACTTGTTATGCACCAGTTTAGGTGGTTAATATCCTCTTGGTTCAGTTTTGGTTGGTCAAAAGTATCTAGAAATTTGTCCATGTTGAGAAGTTTTTCCAATTTATTAGAATATACATTCTGGATTTGGACATTGGAATGACCCCCTGAATTTTCCTGGTGTTTATTGTTTTCTCTCCTTTTTCATTTCTGATTTTACTAACTTGGCTCTTTCCCCTCTGATTTTAGTCATATTTGACAGGGGCTTGTCAATCTTGTTTATTTCTTCAAAGTAACAGTTCTTTATTTCATTGATTCTTTGAATTTTTTTGAGGGGGTGGTAGGGTTTTTTTGGTCTCTATTTCATTAATTTTGGCTGCTATTGTTATTTCTCTCCTTCTGCTTGTTTGGGGTTTGGTTTGTTCTTGTTTTTCTAAGAGTTTGAGATGTAGCATTAGGTTGTTTTTTGAGATCTTTCTGTCCTTTTAATGTATGGACTCATGGCTATAAATTTTCCTCTTAGGACTGCCTTTACTGTTTCCCGTAGGTTCTAGTTTGTGTTGTTTTCATATTCATTAGCTTCCAGAAACCTTTTGATTTCCTCTCTTATTTCATCTACGACCCACTGATTGTTGAGCAATGTGTTATTCAGCCTCCAATTATTTGCACATTTTCTTCTGTAGCTTTTGTTGTTGAGTTCTAGTTTCAATGCACTGCGATCAGATAGAATGTAGGGGGTTATTTCTATTTTCTTATATTTGCTGAGGCTTGGTTTGTACCCTAAGATATAATCTATTTTGGATAAAGTTCCATGGGATGCTCAGAAGAATGTATGTTGTGCCATTTTTGGATGAAATACTCTGTCAAAATCAGTTAGGTCCATTTTTTTATGGTGTCATTTAGTTCTAAGATTTCTTTGTTGCTTTTTGTTTGTATGATCTATCTTTTAGTGATACGGGAGTATTAATGTTTCCCACTACCACTGATTACTCCCTGATTACTTGTCTTTTCATCTCCTGTTTACAAATTTCCTTATAGAGTCTTCTGTAGTGGTGACTTGATAGTCATGTATTGCTTTAGTTTCTCTTTATCATGGAAAATTTTTATTGCTCCATCAATTTTGAATGATAATTTTGCAGGGTAGGGTATCCAAGTTTTGAAGTTATTTTCATTCAGTGTCCCAAATACCTCATTCCATGCCCTTCTAGCTTTAAGGTTTTCATTGAGAAATCTGCTGTTATTTTGATGGGTTTACATTTATACATTATTTGGTTTTTCTCTCTTACAGCCTTCATTATTCTTTCTTTGATCTCTATGCATGTTATTTTAATGTTAATATACTATAGAGAGTTTCTATTTTGGTAAAGTCTGTTTGGTGATCTGGAGGCTTCCTGTACCTGAATGGGCAAAAATTTCTTGAGATTTGTGAAATTTTCTGTTACTATTTTATTAATTATATTATGTATCCCATTGGCTTGTACCCCTTCTGCATCTTCAATGCCCATGATTCTCAGGTTTGTTCTTTTGTTGGAGTTGCTAAGTTCATGCATATTCCTTTCACAGCTCTTGAATTGTTTGACTAAAGTTTCCTGTTTTTTCTTTCATTTCTTTTTTATCTTCAAGCTCTGAGGTTCTGTCTTCCACTTCTCTAGTCTGCTGGAGCAGCCTTCCACTGAGGTTTGTGTTTGACTAATGGGACTTTTATTTCCAGGATTTCTGTTTGATTCTTTTTTCTGAAGTTTTCCACATCTTTGTCAATTTTTCTTTCATGTTTTTTATTATCATCTTCAATTCATATATTTCCCTTTTTATCGTGTCCTTTGTTTCACTTTGGATTTTGTTGAAGTCCTCTGTGAGATCCTTTATTTGTTTCTGTGTCTTCTCATGTTCTTTATTTTTAGTGTCTTTAAATTTCTTGTGTAGATCTTGTACATTCTGGTTAATAATGTCTAGTATCTTATCCATGAATTTCTTGATGATATCTTCCAAAATTTCTTCCTTGAGGATTTTTATGTGGGTTTCACTGGGGTCCTTAGTGACACTAATCATTATTTTGTTGAGGTCAGTAACTGGGTATCCATTTTCTACATTTCTCACTGAATCCTGATTGAATTGTATTTTTGAGGGGAGAGTTTCCATCCTTTCTTCTTCTTCTCATCACTCTACTTGGTGCTGTGTAACTATGTTTTTGTTAGGCTACTTAATGGTTTTGATTGTCTGATTTCTTTCCCTGATTTAATTTTTTTGTTGTGACTGACTTGATTGTCAGCTAGTTTGATGTGCTCTTTCTGTCCCTGTCCGGAGGTGTAATTTAGCAATAACAAATTCACAGGTTCAATGCCAGACCAATTTTTCACATATTATACAGAAAACCCCTTAATGATAATGTCTATAAACAGTTGAAGGTGGGGGAATGATGATTATTAGGTTAGTTATAGATTTTTGGGAATTGGTTAAGGTGGTACTAAAAAGAGGGTTGGGAAAAGGGGAGGTGTTTGGGGAGAAACATATGTTGCTGTGTTTTGTGGCCCTTGTGTCTGTTTGGGTGTATATTTGTTGTTATAATGGAGGGTGGTTGTGTCTGAGATTGCAGAGGTCTGGGGTTGTGTACAGTTGTTACAGTAAGTTAGTCAGTGGGTGGTGAGTGTGTAGGAGAGAGGGGGAGTGTGGTAACAGGTTGGGGGATGATAGGTGGGAGAGGTGAAAATAGGGAAAAGTGTGGATGTAAAGGGGCAGAAAGACTAGCTAGGAGGTAGAACAATGGATTGTAGAACAGGAGAAGGAGAGAAACTGAAGAAGGTAAGATTAGGGATATGAGAACAGTGATGGTGATGTTAATAATACAGGACAAAAAAAATAATAATGAAAGAAGGACAAAAAAAGAAAAATAACCACAATAAAAAACACCAGGTTCAGTACCCACAGAAAGTTCAGTCTTTTGGTTAAATTTCTGGAGTTACTTCTTAGGTGTCTAGTGTGGTATTGGTGTAAAAGTGGAAGTTCTGATGTGGTCTTACCAGGTAACAGGATTGTGAGTAGTATTTTAAAGGTGGTCGAAAATACTCTACTTTCTGTGTTTTAGCTATCAACTTGTTATATGATTCTATTTTTACAAATCAATTCTTGTACTTAATAACCAATTTTAAGACTTTATTTTTAGTAAGTAATTTCTTGTTTTTCTCTTATCTCCCTTCCCTGGTAGCAGTGTATGCGTTGTTCAGCATCTCGTTGCCATCTGTGAAGAGTGTCCTCTGTGGATTCCTCTAGAGAAACAGCAAGAAAGTGTAGGAAAAATTGTCCTTTGGAATATTCACAACCCAGGGTGAAATGAGAAATGATGTTTCTGACAGAGAGAAGTTATTGATCTTTGTTCATTTCAAAATAGTTCAGTCAAAGCAGTTACACTTAAACCTTCACTTTACCTTCACTTCAACCACCTAGGGAAGCTGTCCTTGGGTCTCTGTTTTCCTTGGAAATACTCCATATCAAGTAGGTGTAGTGTGTTCTATGCTGTAATATGTGTACTGTGAGAATCAGCAGTATGCTGCCAAGGAGACATGAGACTCATGATATGAAGGAAATAAAACTTATCAGGCTTTCTCAGTGTTGGGACAGAAGCACATCCTCCTTGTCTGCTCACATACTGTGCCTAGATCTGTGAACATTGTGTGAAACTGTCCTGCTTCCAAAGAGCATAGAAGTACTCTGATGTTCCTAAGAGTGCCATAAGCTGCAGCCCAGATGAAATCTCAGGTAAGACCCAAGGTCATAGGTAATGGTGCTTAACTTTCTAGGAATCTACACTGCCAGGAGAAAGGTGGCATGAGAATTTGGAAATATGTCCAAGCATATCAGGCTCTACCAGATATTTTATCTACATTAAAAAGTTGGGGCTGGACTCAGGGCTACTGTGTTCCTAGAGCAACCCTTAGGTGAGAAAGAAAACACCTTCCTTCTATGAATTTAAAAACAGAGAAGTAATTTTTCCTGAACTCTTGCCCATGAGTGCCTTGCTCCTTGGCCAAGCAATTGCCCTGAATCCCTTCATGTCACCCCTGAGTAAGTACTAGCATGGGAGACCCTTTCACTTTGATTGTACAGTGAGGAGTTAGTTTTACATGAGTGTACCACCACGTAGGGCTTAGGTATTTTTTTTTCTTTAATGCAAGTAGTTCTATTTTTGCATAGACAGCTCATTACATAGGTGAGAGCTGTCTCCTGGAAGATGAGAAAGTGAAGGGAAAGAGAGAGCAAAGAGATCCATGGCTTGTAGAATTGGAAGAGTTACTTCTTTTGAACTCCAAAGAGGAAGAAGTGGTTCTGAGAAAAGACTCCAGCAACAAAGGCCCTGTATATAATGGGTTAAAATTAGCACACAGCTCTAGAGAAAAGACCCATTTAAGGCAAATAAATCAGAAGACTATTTGTTTATTTTCTTTCTTTTACTAAAACATCATTTGTCTAAAAAGATTGCCTGTAGGTCTTCCAACTCTTACCAGCAGAAAGTTACTGTGAAAGAACTTGTCCTCCACTCAGCTGGACCACAGCTCCATCAGATGTGGCCATGGAGGAGGATGTAAGAAGAACCCCAGAGATGTCAGCAAAACATAAAGAAAAACCAACACAGGAATCCCACACAGAAAGCAGGACTGGAGTCTAATTGAGGGTCTCCCCAAGGGTAAAGGTTGTCCTGTCTGGTCATGGGGATGTCATCACCATGGACAGGGACTACTCTGTGTCACCAGACTTCCCTTAAACCAGCTGGAGTTTTACTTGGTAACATCCTGGTCATGCACATATCACTATTGTGTTCTTGGTGTATGCATGTAGGAGGCAGACAGCTTATTTACATGTTTGAAAGGAACACACATAGGATATTTGGTGATATATGGGGGGCAATCTGCTAAAATTTGAATTCTATGTCTCATAATTTGCAGTTGTCCCTGGGAAGTGGCAGCAGCTTTATAGCAGTTATATTTATAATAATAAATATTTGTAGTGACAGTCATTAGATTATAAATAAGGTAACATATAAATTTCAATATTTTTCTATGTCAAGACATTGAAAAAGTTATGATATTAATTCACTTTTAACTAAAACATGGTTTCATTTAAGGTATAGTATGACCTCATATTTTTCCTGTGGAAATTTTTGAATAGTTATTGATATCATGAACAAGAAGTAAATGTGGAAAGCTGTCTCCTTTCTTTCACAATGAGAGTTCATTCTGAGTTTTCAGAACGCTCTGGGAGTCCACACACTGCTGTGAGAGAGACATTAGATACACTGAGGAAATGAAACTGCATGAGAGGTCAAGTCAAAAATAACACTGGAAAATGATGCAGATTAGACCTTAGCAAATTCATGTATGGGGTTTTCCAAGTATAAATAACGTCTTCGTGAGCCAAAGGTCTGAGAAAACTATAAACTCACTAATATCAACCAGATATTATTTAGTCCAACTGTCCTACATTTTGGATATTGATTCTTGAATAATGTGCAACTGCTAATAAATCAGTAAAAATGACTGATGAAGTGGATTTATAAAACAATAAATGTCCATGCAGTTCAATGTTGCCATAGGGCTCATTTAATTTTTTACCATATCATTTAAATCATAGACTATATTCTCCCTAGTAATTAGGAATTAATACAGAATTAAGTTTCAGTGATTTCAAGATAAGAACACTGGGACCAGCTTGAGACCCACAGTGCATTAACAGAACAATGGGTCAATTTAAAACATTGTCATACTGAAGTAATTCATCCTCTCCTCTGCACAGTACAATGAGGTTTGGGCAGTGGTTGGAGTACATATTGTAGAACACTTCATTACTCTGTGTAGAATATTCATTCCAGTCAAACATTTTGCTTATGTTAAGGTTTCTGGTAACCAAAAGGAAATGAGGAAAATAAAGTGATTTTGTCTTTGTTAGCCATTTCAATCACAAACAAAAAAATGGAGCCATAATAGTTAACACATTAAGCAGGAGACTAATACTCCTTCTCCCCTTTCTTCCTCATGTTCTCCTCCTGAAATGCTCATCTGGATGTCCCATGTCCCTTACATTCTGTTCACTTTCTCCAACATTTGTATCTTTTTGTTTCTTGTACTTGATCATTTCTATCACCTTATTTTCAAAGTTCACAGATTGCTGTTCTGCTAGATGGAATTTATCTAGCAGATTTTTATTTCATTGTCTTTTAGTTCCATGATTTATTTTAGCTTACCTTTAGGTTTTACTGTCTTAATTGATATTTCTGTTTGTTCATAAATCATTTTCCTGGTGCTCCTCATATCTTCCTTTATTTCTTTGAACCTCTTTCTGATAGTGGTTATAAAATCTTTGTTTAGCATTCCCACCATTCCCACCATCGGACCTTTCTCAGGGACAGTTTCTGTTGCTTTATTTGTTTGCACAGGCTGTGCTTGCCCATATCTTCTTATTTCTCCAGGAACTTTTTGTTATTGTTGAAAACTGGGCACCTGTTACAGGGTACAAATTGCACCAGTGAAATGTTGTGGATAGATGGGAGGCAGCTTCCCAGTGTTTTCCACACCATTATCTTCATATACGCACAAATATACAACTGTATACAACTATGTATATTTATATCATCATATCGGTATGTGCATTAAATTGTATATTAAAGTCTAGAGTAATTGCAATCTTTTTCAGATTTTTCATTTTCATTTCAGTAATTATAATGTAATTAAATTTATAATCAAACATTGCATGGAAATATGGATTCTATTTGCTTATTTTCACTCACATTATAGGGAAGACATTTTGAATTTAGATGAAAACTCAGTGGTTGCTCTTCAGAATAATTTATATAAGAAAAAAGGAGATGAATTATAAGGGTCAAAAAGTAGGTTAACACTCCTTAATTCATAAAGAAGACTATTTTGAAAACAAAGCAGCTCAGAGCAAAATCATTTCCCAGAAGATTAATTTTTCAAATTAATACACCTTTTCTTTGTTACCTTTTTTTCCCTGAGGACTTAAAGAGGTTTCCAGGAAACTTCATTACAATGCAGAAGACTGAAAGAAACTGAGGCTTACCTGGCATTGCTCTTTCTGGAAGCATTGATCAATACCTTGAGAAGGGCTCTGAAAAATTGCCTCAGAAATATATGATATGCTGACATGCTATCTACTGTGTTCACACAATCTAAATGACAGAATTGCTATTTGGGAAGAAAAGACTGTGGGTACTTCTCCATGTTTACTCACCTCTTCTGAAATCAGAAGCAACTTAAGTCACTTACCTTTCTCATCTCTTCATTCACCCACTCCAGTGGCAGAGGGTGGAGGAATGAGAAGCAGGAACAAGAGAAGAGATGGTGAGAGCTCTTGATAGGAAGTGGGATCTGCTTTATCATGCAGCCAGCCTCCCAGCAATCTATATGTCTGTTCATTCATTTCTTCACTCATGATAACCAAAAGAAACTAATTATCTAATGTTCAAAACAACTGTTTATAGGGAAGGTGGATGAGAATTTAGGTTAGTTTGCAACATCATTCGAGTGGTGAGAGTTTTATCCAAAGAATCAGAAAAGAATAGGATGTAGATAAAGATAGTTTTTTTGGGTAGAGTATCCTGGGGTTGAAGTTATTTTCATTGAGTGCCCGGAAGATCTCACCCCATGCTTTTCTTGCTTTTAATGTTTCTGTTGAGAAGTCTGCTGTGATTTTGATGGGTTTACCTTTGTATGTTATTTGTTTTTTCTCTCTTACAGCCTTCAATATTCTTTCCCTAGTTTCTGAACTTGTTGTTTTAATGATGACATGTCATGGGTAGTTCTATTTTGATCTGGTGTGTTTAGTGTCCTGGAGGCCTCTTGCATCTGTGTGGGAATATCTTTCTCTAGATTTGTGCAATTTTCTTTTATTATTTTGTTGAATATATTATGCATTCCCTTCACTTGCAACTCTTCTCCTTCTTTGATGCCCATGATTCTCAAGTTTGGTCTTTTGATGGAGTTGGAGTTCTTGCATTTTCTTTTCACAGGACTTGAGTTGTTTAATTAATAGTTTTTCAGTTTTTCCTTTTATTACCCTTTCATCTTTGAGTTCTGAGATACTGTCTTCTGTTTGTTCTATTCTGCTGGATTGGCCTACCATTTTGTTTTGCAATTCTGTTTTGTTCTTTTTTCTGAGGTCTTTCAGTATCCTGGGTCATTTCCTTTTTAATATTGTCTATTTTTGTCCTAAGTTCATTTATCTATTTATTAATCATGTTCTCTGTTTCACTTTGATGTTTATACAGTGCTTCTATGGTTTCCTTTATTTCTTCTTTTGCTTTTTCAAATTCTCCATTTTTGTTTTCTTGGAATTCCTTGAGTGTCTCCTGTACATTTTGGTTGATCATGTCCAGTATCATCTCTATAAAATTCTCACTAAGTACTTGTAGTATGTCTTCTTTTAAATAATTCTTGTGGGCTTCATTGAGTTCTTTGGCATAATTTATCTTCATTTTGTTGGTGTCTGGATCTGAGTATCTGTTTTCTTCCTTCCCCTCTGGTTCCTGTACTAATTTTTGCTGTGGGGAAACTGGTTTCCCTGTTTTTTCTGTCTTCCCATCATTGTCCTTGGTGTTGTTACTGTCCTTGTACTGTGTGCAATTAAGTTTTTCTAGCTTGAAATAATAACAATGGTAATATTTCCAATGGAAGGGTGAGAGGAGATGGAAAGCAAGAAGTTAAAGAAAAGGGAAAAACAAATAAACAGAGAAGTAGGAGAAAACAAAACAAGGAATCAAACAAGAAACTTTCAAAAGTATAAACAGGGAGTATTAGTGTACTAATCAACAGTAAGCTAAATAGGCATTAGAGAGACAGAGAGCGGATTAAAAATAAAAAATAAAAAGAATAAAGATAAGAATAAAAATAAAAAATAAGTAAATGAATGAAATATATATACTTATAAATAAAATAAAACAAAATGAAAAATAGAAAATAAATTTAAAAAAAAACCTCCAAGTTCAAATGCAATGATGTTTCAGTCTTAATAATTTTGGTGTCCATCTCAGTCTCCAATCCTCAAGATGGTGCCTCAGATGTTGCACTGTAGTTGTCTCATCAAAGGGGATGCATAAAGTAGAACAAAACTGCAAATAAAAAAACCCCACAAAGTGTCCCAAGTTCAAATGCAATACAGTTTCAGTAAGTTTTTCAGCATGCAGGTGTAGTCTGGTTTTTTCTCATCAAAGGTAGGGAGAGTGAAAAAAAAAAAGAGTCTGGAGACACTTTTTTGAATGGTATCTGCAGCTGTGGCATGCCTGCCTGCTGCTGTCAGCTTGCTGTTGCTGGGGGCGTTATTTATGCAAATCTCTGGGGTGAGCTTAACAGTCACTTTGCTCTGCAGGCTTTGTTTACTCAGAATTCTTGTGTGCAGGAACCTCTGCTACAAGCTTTCCCCTTTCCAAGCACACTGGGGGAGGTGACACTGTACCTGCTTTCTCTGGCCTGCATGTTTGTTTACAGCTCACGTGGGAAGTGGGTTTTCCCTCCTCTCCTGTGGAGTTTTCCTCCCACCACCACTTTTACAAGCTTTCCTGCTCCTGATTATTGGGCGATGCTGCTGCTCCTGCCAGCTGCCATGTTTACAGCTCTCACGTGGGAAGTGGGTCTTCCCCCCTCTCCTGTGGAGTTTTCCTCCCTCTGCCACTCTCACAAGCTTTCCCACTCCTGGTTGCTCGGTGCACAAACCCTGCTCCCGCCGGAGCCTCTCCAGCCTGCCTGGCTTGTTTATTTACAGTTCTGGGAAGGATTCCCTTCCCCCAATCTTCAGTGCTCAGTGCGCCCCACACTCTTTCCCACATGTCTTTGTTGTTCTCATTGCTTATTACTCAGTTTCTCTTTTTTTTCCCAGGGTGGAGGTCAGTCTGTCCAGGGGGCTATGCTGCTCTGGCCCAGGGTTGTCTGTGGGAGTACCACGGTACCACTAAGCTCACCTTGTCCTTGTCTTCCCAAGCCATCTGGGCACGGGCAACAGGCAGCCTGAGGGACCTCCTAGTTTCTCTGTTCAATGTGAAGTGGAGATGCTCTGCACCAGCTGGTGGTGTGGAGGGGTCAAAAAAAACTGGAAAATATTTCTGACAGTCCACTGAGCTGTGCATCATATTCAGGCTACACAACTCTTCCACTTGAGGAGGAATGTGGCTGAACACTTCCTCTGCAACATGCATTTTAAAGACAAGTATCTGATGGAGCATGGGTCAGACAATAAACACTGAGCCCCATTTTTGTCCTGGACAGTGGTGGCTCAGTCAGCTCACACTGTGTTTCTCTGATCCACATTTTTCTCAGATGGAAAATGGGTAGATTCTTTCCTCCTGTGATTGTGTCAAGTGATATGATACTGAGTTTGTAAATATTTTAAGCACAATAAAGAACATTTATTCATTATGCAGCCCTGTGTCTACCTTCAGCCTAAGACAAAACATTCTGGACTTTGTGTCTGGTGACAGTGATACTGATCACCAATGTTTTCTCCTAAAAGAAAAGAAAATCAATCCTAGAGACATATTTTATTGCTTAATTTTGCTTTCTCCAGTTTAAAATTAAAATGTAAATACAGAGCTGAGGAAATGAAAACTTTTTAAAAGAAAATCTACTATGAGGTTATGAAAGCTTGATAGAGAGATTTTCTTCAATCAATGTATCTAGTCTCAATGACTGGAAGATTTAAGATGAGCAGAAATAACAACCCTAAGTTATGCTTTTCAGAATTTTGTCAGGCTTGTGTGTCTTATACTCCTTCACGTTTTGAATGAAGACAACACCTCAGCAACACTAGGTGACTATCCTATTCACTTTCCAATGTTCTCCAAACTTCTCAGTTTAGTATAACATGCAGTCTTTGCCATTATTCTTTGCAGTTATTTCTATCATTAATGCTGCATAAGTTATTTATTTTCTAGCCCTTTGCTATTGAAAAATTTGTTTCTGTGTCAAAGTAGAATTCTCATTTTGAATGTTGCAATTTTAAGATATGTTTTGAGCACATACTAATACACTACTACCAGCTAAACACACTAAATGTAAGGGAAGCATAAAAAAATGTGTGACTCTTTTGGTAGTAAAATAATAGCAGTTAAATTTCAACTGAATAATAATTTATTTCTTTTATAATTTGCCAAGGTATCTTTCACACTGAGGCAATGAAATTCTTCATTCTCTTCCTAAATGTTTTAGAGAACCCTAAATAATTCTAAACTAGTCAACTTGGTACTTTGGTCACACTTCATAATTTATAAGCAAAGGGTCTTGAGAAGATTGTGTGTGAGATTCTAATATTCCATTTTTAGCAACCAAATTTGATTTTGATTAAATCTAAATACTCATGAGATAGAATTCAATATTTGGCCTAGGGAAGCTGTAGGAATCCATCCTGATGTGACCCAAACATTGTCATCATAACTGCAAAGGCCTGCATGGCAACTCAGTCATGCAGCTGAAACCCTAGAGGACAAACAAGTCACAGCCAGGCATTTTCTGTTGATCAATGATATCTACACTATTTATTAAGTGATGTTGGACATATTAATTGTCTTTGAATGAGACAAGGTAAATCCAGGCTGGCCATGGTGTACCTTTGTCTAGCCTGGCATATAACATCTTCCTCCTTCTTGGTGTGTAGGGATCACCTTCCCAAGAGACATTTCTGAAAGTCTTCGGTAAATTGCACTCTTTGCAATCTTAGTTCTGTCTGTCTGTCTCTCATTTTTTTTCTTGGTCTCAGAGCACCTTCCACCTTGGGAGACAGATGGTTTTCAATCACCTGGACCAGGTTTTTCTGAACCAGAAGTTAAGAGATAAAGGCACTAATTGAATGTAAGAGATTAAAATAATAGATGGATGGGCTTAAGTGGCTCATGCCTGTAATCCTAGCTACTCAGGAGGCAAAGATTAGGAGGATCACTGTTTGAATCCAGCCCCATTAAATAGTTCAGGAGACCCTATCTTGGCAAAAAAAATCAGAAATAAAAGTATTGATGGTATGGCTCAAGTACTGAAAAAAAAATGATGGCTGGGGTTGGAGATGTGGCTCAGTGGTAGAACACTTGTCTAATTATTCAAGAGGTCCTGAGGTCAATCCCCAATTTTGGGGAAAAGAAAAGATAGATAGACAGAAGTATTTAGTAAATTCAACAGGTATTTTTCTTAGGTAACTTTGATGATTCTTTCTTTGGAGAGCCATCTAGTGAAGCAGAAATCTGTTACACATGACAGACAGAGATAATCTAATCCCAAACTGATAATCAGTTCCCTGACAACTTCAGAATACTTGAGAATACTACTTTGATATTGCTGCTCAGACAAAAATGGAAAGTCAAATCTTATGTTCTCAGGAATGCTGAACAGCTGGGTATATAATCTCAGCTATTCTGAAGGTGAATATTAAAAGGATAGCAATTTGAGGTCAGCCTGGGCAAAACATTAGTGACACCCCATTTTAGCTAACAAGCTTTGCATGATGATGAACACCTGTAATCTATGCTATGTGGAAGGCATATGTAGGAGGATCATGGTCTGAGGATGAACCTTGCCAAAAGCTTGAGACCTTATCTGAAAAATAACTTAAACAAAAATTGCCTGAGGGCTGGAGGCATGGCTAAAGTGGTACATTGCTTACTTAGCAAGCACAAGACCCTGAGTTAAAAACCACAGGACTGTAAAAAAAAAAAAAGAATTTTGATATGGTGTGTGTGGTGGCTCACTCATGTAATTTCAGCACTTGAGGTGCAAGGCAGGAGAATCAGGAGTTCCAGACCAGCTTGAGCTTCAGAGAGAGCTCAACTTGCCTCAAAAAACAAAGAATTCAAGGATGGATATAACCTAGAATTTAATGGAACATTATACAACATTAAGACTTTTCATTAAGATTTTTCTAATCTGTTTCCTTTTCCCCTACAAAACATGCTCATTTATGCTATCAAAAATAATTTTGATGCCACATATCATCAGCTCCTGGTGGGCATACAGCAGAAGTTCTATAATCTATGAAACTCAGAATCCAGAATGACAGGAAACTTTAGAAGTCTCTGTTGTTCAGAAATTTGCTTTCAGATATTGTTTCGCCACTGTTGCTTCATAATGTTGCATTATGACTTTCAAACAAACATTTTGAAAGAGCAGAAATTCGTCTGGCTTTTCTAAGTAACTGAATCACTCCAAGTTTCAGTATTAGACACGAAAAACTCAGAGACTTGCCCAATGCACAGAAGGGTAGAAGGGTTTTCATTACCATGCTGTCAATCAGAGTCCAGAGAATTTCAATAAATTGAAGCCAGAGTCTTTCAGCATTGCTTTACTTTTAGAATTTAGTTCATTCTCTTCTATTCTCCAATAATTACCATCCTGGTTACAAGACAACTGAGTAAGAAAAGGCTAAGCACAGATTATAACGAGGGAAGCAAGAAGTGGAAAGGGAGAATGTAGGTTGTATTATTCATGAAACCAGGAGCCACCATGTTGTAACTGACACAGGATAAAGAAGGGGGGGCAGGGCAAATGGTGAGGCCTTGGTGGTGGCCCCAATGTCACTCAACAAGAACAACTGAGTATGTGCCATTGTGTACATCAGTTCTGCAGCATGCCTGAGTACTGACTACCACAGCTATGAAGACCCCAGTGTTCCAGGAAGGCATGTTCCATTAGAACCACAGGAGGCTTTCCAGGCCATTTGGTGGAAGGGTCAGTGCACTGGTCCCATGGGACTCACCACACTACCAGCAGCCAGAACTCCTGTCAGGAAGCTGCTGGCCAAATCATGACATGGAGACTAAAAATAACTATAGTCTACACAGCCCCAGTGCGATTGCTAACCCTAAGTGGTTTAGGATCCTGGAATGTTCATTTGTTTGTCAGCCAAGGCTTCCCTGTTGCAGATGGATGAGCACCTTGAGTGGTGACAGATTCATTGGAAAATCCACAATATAAGTGATGAAATTGCCTTCTGCATATAGAAATTAGGAACCAAGGGCAAATTTTCAGAGTTTTGTTTTGTTGCCCATAAATGATGTGTGCTAAAGCCAAGTGGCACTGTGTAAAATGTGCTGAAGAAATTTAATCAACATTGACTCATGTGTTTCCACTTGCAGAGTGGGAACATAAGTGATGAACATAAAAATCCAAGATCCTGAGCCTCAGCCAAGCATGGGGTTCCCTTCCTATAATCCCAGCTGTTTGGGAGGTGGAGGAAGGAAGATCAACACTTTGAGGCTAGCACAAGAATGATCAATGAGACCCTATTTCAAAAACAAAATAAAAACAAAAAGACTGGATATATGGATCAAATGAAGAGATATTACTCTAGACAAGCCTGAATCCATGGGCTCAATCCCTAGTACCAGAAAAACAAAAATCAAAACAAAAATCCCAGAACAATAACAACAACAAAAAAAATTCAGGAACATCCTGGATAGAGACAAGGAAACCCTGTAAATAATATTCTTGGAGAATAATTTAACAATTCCTGGGGCAAAGCACACCTTTCTATTCTAGATCTGTTGCCAATCCATTCATGAAAAAACATACTGCACCCATTCTTGTGGGAGAGAGCAGAAGTAAATATTCAAAGTAATTTTCCATTATTAGTACAACTTTTACAGTTGACTAAATTACAAATGTACACTAATTAATGAAAACTCAACATTTTGTAATAATATTTGCTTCAAGTGTGGATATTAAGTGAAAATTTTCATAGTGTATTGGTCAAAAAAATTAACTTCATGGGTAAAGCAGTGGATAGGTTTCTTTCCAATTTTTTTAACTTCTAAGATTCCTCTCATGTATCAGTCATAAGTCATAGCCCTGAAGTTTGCAATTATTTGGACTATTTTTAAAAATATATTTACTGAAGAAAATGTTTTCCTTTCACTATTCATTCTCATTCCTATTTTTTGGCTAGTCAATTCTCTGTTAACTTCATTCAAAGACTTATAAAATCAATCTTATCAAAATTCATTGTTAAAAAGTTTTCAATAAGAAGAAACCCATTGTACTTACATCATGAGTTTCCATACAGTCTAAATTGTTATTTCAGTTACTTTAGAATTCTTTGCTCAGGGTTCTAAAACCAACCTTGAAGTAGAAATTAGTAAGTATGAAACCAACTAAGTGTCATTTGCAAACACTGGACTGGAGTTTATGCTGAGCAGCATACCCCCAGTGCTGAGCTTGGAAAGGGGCTACAGTCTCAACACACCCTGTGCAAACATCCAAACTGCTAGCTTAACAACAGCAACAACAGCAATAAGCAAAGCAGAATGATAGACAGGGTAGAGAAATTGAAGTAACAGGGAACCTAAATAATGCTTGAAAAGATGAACATAAAGCACATTTTTAGAACAAGATATTTTCTTTTAGATGTTAACAAGTGCTGCTTCTAGGAAAACAAAGCATTTGAAAATATTAACAACAGCCACTTTTCTATAAAACACGGGCTTTGCATGTTCTTGGGTAGTGGTGAGAATAGTTTCACTGGAACAAAATGGGATCAAAACACTCATCATTCTGATGTTAAGGTTAAGCTGTCAGAAGCACTTGTATTTAAGTGGTCCAAAGTGTAATCACTTCTCATAACCCAACCTTTCTTTTAAAGGCAAACTTATTTCAAAATGTTTTGCTTGTTTTTTGAAACAGGTGTCCTGTGGTCAGTATCTGAGTTTCAGCATAAGTTGGCTGGGTAAGGGTAGTTGAAGGAAATACTGGTGTTGGAGCTGGAACTCCTGGAAGACCATTTCACCCCCATGATATTTCATCTCAGCCATCCTGCGGAAGGGGTGTGTGTGTGTGTGTGTGTGTGTGTGTGTGTGTGTGTGTGTGTTAGAAGGCAGGCCCTGAGGGAAAGCTGAATCACAAAGAACTGTGTTAGGTAAGTGCAAGTGACTTTTTCCTGGAGAGTGTACTGTACTCTAGAACTCTGACATTTTCCAGAACAAAGAGATGGTTGGTGTTTTGGCTTCTTAAATGGAGAGAGCACCACAAACATAAGAATGCAGACTTTCTGTTTATTCCAAAGCATAGGACTAATCTTTGGTGTTGAGTGATTTTCCTACTTTTTTATAGGGTCACAGGAGAGTTTTGAGAAAGGAGTTATAAGCCACACATAACTTCAGCCACAGGGTCTCAGATGCATTATATCTCAAATAATATATGAAATGCAACTTCATCTTTTGTCTTAATTTGGTGAAGTGCCACCTATCTTTGGTGAAGTGTCACACATATGAGCCTAGGCATATGACTACTAGGTATAAAAATTAAGTTACTTAGAGTAATTGGTTTAAGATTTAATTAGCCTGCCAGTCAAACAAAAGAAACTTTCTGAACATATATTCCAAAGTAAGAGGAGAGGGCAAAGGAGGCAAGAGAGCATCAGGCATTCACAGGTGGGTATCATAGGTGGCTGCAGAGCTTCTACAAGACTAGAAGTAAGGACATAATAAATGTCAGTGCCTATAATCGAAGGCTGGAATGGGGCAGGGTCATTATAAAAGTTATTCTTCAAGATAATATAACTAGTTATAGATGATGTAATTGAGAAAGAATAAAACATGATGCAACTTCCTTCTTCTTAAGTGTGTGTTAGGACAAATTGGAAGCTCTATTGATGGTAGTGACCTCGGTAAAAAAAAAAAAAAGGAAGAGAGCAGACTGGCTGGTGGCAATGTGGGAGCTGGTGTGGCTCTTGGGAGCTGGTGCTTTCCTGTTAAACACAAGTGATGTCATAGAATACATCAGGCTAGAGCATTCCTAACTCACACACAAGGTAAGTAAAGACGGCTTTACAGTCATGTTTGAATGCAGGTAAGAGCAAGAAGTTTGCAAAACAGAATGATTAATGACCCTTGTTTCAGTCATTTGGGGCTATAATAAGAAAATGCATGAGTGATTTTTAAACCTCAGTTTGAATGCTTGGCAGTCTAAGATCAAGGCATTGGCAATCTTTGTGCTTGGTGAGGGTCCTGTCCTGGCATAGACAGCTTGTCAAGTTACATCCTCACATAGCAGAGGAGGGAGCTCTCTGGAGTCTCTTTTACAAATGCATTAGACCAATTTAGAAGAGTTCTACTCTCATGATCTAGTCACCCCCTAAAGGCCTAACTCATAGTATCAATACATTGAATTTTGACATTTGGGTTTTTGAAAAACAGTCATTCAGACTATAGCAATCTCACTTTGAGCCACTGTGCTGTTTACCAAACCCAGTTTTTTCTGCTTCAGGTCTCCCAACTTACATATAGCCTGTAAAGTTAGCAATTATAGAAATGCCCTACTGACAGATGCCTTGCCTCTTCATTCTAATCATTTAATTTCAAGTCCAAATCCTCAGCAAGTCCTTCATGACACCCACTTGCTGAGCTCTCTGATGTGACCCTCCTGTGCCGCAGCACCTGCTGGTCCTCAGGACTATTCTCACTGCACATTCTCCACTGGTCCTCAGCTGGGGATCATCAGCCAAGGTCATGTTCTAAAACAGAGATCCTGGACTGCTTCTGTGAACTGAGACTTGTAAAAATACTATGAAGACCTCCCAGCCATGGAGAGTCTCCCAAATATAATGGATATGGCTAAGCACTTCAGAATTGTTACATTTAACACACATGTCATTAATATCACATTTTTCCATGCTTCTCAAACATTCACACAATCCTACCACATATTCCATGTGGTAGGTATTTTGTATTATACAGAAGAAAAGATTAATTTCATCTAATTTAACAGCTTTATGAGAAAAATGTTACTTTTCTCTTTTAAATTAGAGAGCAGTACACAAAGAATTCTAGAAACTGACTTAGGGACAGATAGTTAATACATGATTAAGTTCAGATTCAAAGTCAGGACTTGGGAGGAGGGGGTCATGGTGGAGAAATGACCCAGACATGTGAATAAATGAATTAAAAAAAGTCAGGACTTGGATTCAGTCACAATGCATCTGACTGTGGTCATTACTTCAATTCTCTATTTCTATTTCATGTAGACTACAGAGGTGAGTAACTTGTCTAGTTTCACAGATTTAGTTGGAACAAAATCACAAGTGAAATACCGTTTTATGGAATTTCAAAATTCATACATTTACTGGTTTATATTCCCCTTTTGATTTAGCTTGCTTTGGTCTCAGTATCCTAGTTACTTCTAACTATTATCATTTAAAATAAACATAACACCAAAAGTTTGAAAGAGCTGCTGGAAAACACCAGCAAACAGTTTATCACTTGCTCTACATTCAAAGCAGAATTTAAGTAATAACTAAATGCTGAAAAGAGATGAAATTGTTAATTCATTTTGAATTTCCTTGATGGGTTAATTTATAACTAAGGAGGTTATTTGTTGATAATTTTGTGGTTAGAGAAGATGCCACAACAAATATGTAAAATAGCTTCTAAAGAGAACATGTAATCACAAATGGCTGGGTGGTGCCCATGCTGGTTTTAGATGAATAGATTACAAAAGTGCAGTGAGGACACATTGTTCTTATGGTCTAATTCTTCTCTTATCCTTTAGAAAATGTAGAATATCCTCATTCTTCTTGGGTGTCCTCCTACTGTCAGCAACACATGCCAGGTTGGGAAACAGAAAGCTTGAGGTAGATAGTCTATAAAAGAGGAGGTCATTCAATGTCATGTCATCCAGGGAACAATGGATTTATGACTGTTCTTATTTTTAAAGGGTGGGAATTTCTCCAAATGTGCTGTAGATTTCAGCATGTTCCCAACAGATGCAGCTGAAGCTAGCTGAATGACATTTTAGCACATGGCATATTTCTTTCATTAACTGACATTTGTGCAAAGATTTCTTCTCTCCTGCCTGTGTATAGCACCTAGGTGAGGCAACACTGGGAAAAGACTGGTGTCACTGGTAAGCACATTGATTCACCAGTGTGTGCTTCTCTGTACATGGCCTTTTTCTTATTACAATGCTTACAGCATTATAATGGTTTATAAATGTTTGTGCATAATTTGTATCTATCTTGTAATCAGAGTGGTATCAAAAGAAAGATATCTCTTCATTTTTGTTTTTAAGGAAATATTTTTCCAGGGTTATTTCTGGAACAATAAACACCTTATTGTTATTATTTTTTAAACAAAAAATGTTTACAAGAAGTGATGAGAGGTGATGTGGAATACCTTCCTTCCTTTGGACAGAAGCTTGTATTTTTTAAAGATTTGAGCAACATTGTCCCCATTCCACAGACCTTTCTCACATGTGACCTTGCTCTACCCCATACCCTTGAGTTGGGGCCAGCTTGTTTTTGCTTCAAAGCACAGAGCACAGAAAAAGTGACATGTGTCACAAAAACTCAGGCAGTTTGCTCTTGGTTCTTGAAGTGTGTATTCTATTGGGCGTCAGCCACTGCATGTCCTCTTGAGAGTCCACATGGAGGTGCTGGCTGACAGTCATGATTGTTCCCATGTCACCAGCTGTGTGTCCTCTTCTGCAGTCAGGACCAGTCTTAATGTCAACTGAGCTTCACACATGGCATCAGCATCCCAGGGGAGAAAAAGTAGAGCCAGTTGTCTCCTCTGAAGTTCCTGAACCACAGGAAAAGACTGCTGTTTTACACCAGTGAGTTTGAGGTAATTTGTTATAAACAGTAAGTACTGGAACCCTTTGCTTATCACATTAGCATTGAGTTCAAAATTGATGCTGTTGGGGGGAACCTTGCAGTGAATTTCTATGTTGCTCTTACAGAAGAAGGTTTAGTCACAAACTGTTCTTGCTTTATCCAGGAGAGCACAGACAAGGCTTAGAGCACTTCTCCTGCTGAAAAGACTGGGCCATTCCTCTCTGATTGCTTCCTTTAAAGGAGCCCTGAAAAATTTTCCCTAATTCTTATTTTGACCCTTCACGTGCACACCAATCAGAGTCCCTTATACAGTCACTAGCTGCATGCTCAGTCTCTCTCCATGACTCTTGTTTCTGCCCAGAGAACTGCTCTTCCAACTTGTTATATTGTCCTTGCCCAGGATCTGTAAATAAAAACTCCTTGACTTTCTTCCCTACTGAATGGTTATATTAAATTTGAACCTTCAATTTGAAAAATCAGAGTTAACCCAAGCTGGGTTTCCCCCAGGAGGAGAGCAGGGGAAACAAGGTACTAGTGACAGATCAATGGTTAGACAAGAATAATCTGAACACAGGTAAGGAAAAACCCTGAAGGGCCTTCACTAGTTTCCCTTGTAAGAACACTTGTTTGTTTGTCAACAACTAAGAATTAATTTGTCTGCAGATGAAAGTACATGGCACACTGTGAATGCCTATAGTCTAACTTCTTATTATGGCAAGCCTGCTGGCCACTCTGGTATGGGAACCCAAATTTAGCTGGAGGTTGTCAAAACATTCTTTGGTTCAGCCCTGATTTGAAAACAACTATAATATTTTAAGCGTTTTAAAACACCCACTCTGTGACTCTGTGAATCTATCCTAAGGACCTGATCAGATATGTTGATAAATAATTAATGTGCAAAACATGAATATATGCATTATTCTAATAATTTTTAGTTGTTTATAAATTAACCATAGATAGCTGAAAAAATTCACTCAATGAAAGAGTTAGGATACATGGTAGAGGCCCAGGAGTGGGGGTACCTAGCAGAAACTGGGACCTCAGCAGGCCTGTCAGGAAGACAAAATCTGGACAGACAGAGAGAAAGTGGCCAGGATTCTCCCTTCTCTTCCTTCTAATGGAACCCAACTTGAATTTGCAGATCTGGGAGAGGCAATACAATATGTGGAGTGAGCCCTCAGGAGGACAAAGCAGGGACTCAGGGGGAAGACTAGATCAAAAAACAAAAAGCTGAAGACCAGCACCACATGAGGAATGTAAAATATGCACTGATTACTTGAAGGACACACCACAATGCACACACCAAGATTCATTTTCACACAGACCTGTATGAGGATTTATCCCCTGATTTTAAAAAGTGGATCATTTGAAAGACATTTAACTCTAAGGAAATGTAACTCTCTACTCATTTGACTGCAAAAATCTCTTTATAAAGTAAGATTTCAAAAGAAATATCTTTTTTTCTTTGGCTTCACTGGGGTTTAAATCAGGATCTCCCACTTGCTTCTAGGCAGGTGCTTTACCAACTGAGCCATGTCTCCAGACCTAGGCCATTTATTTTTAATCAAGTGTCTTGACAGAAAAAAAATAACAAATTTTTCTTTTTTGTTGTTTTATAGCAACTGCTTTAATCAACATCCCTGCTTGTATACATAAGTTTAAAGAAAAAATGTGCACATCTGTCAGTTGATGTTAGTATGTGTGGTTTACATTAAAATATAGGTATTATAGTTTCTGTCTTTTCTCTCTCTCTCTCTCTCTCTCTCTCTCTCTCTCTCTCTCTCTCTCTCTCTCTCTCTGTCTTTGCTGTACTAGGGATTGAACCCAGGGCCTCCTGAATGCTAGGCAATCACTCTACCATATATTAGAGCTATACACTCTAATTTTTTTGGCATATATTCCCAAACTATTAGGATATAGTCATTATGGCGGGGATCATATTGGTGATTCTTATATTCTACATTATTTACATTGCCCCCATCATCTCTTCCCTTCAGCCACCTCCTTATCTTACCTAAAGGAATTGCAAGCGGTTTCTTAGTTCCTTTTCAATAGGTATAGAAATCCATCTACCATATACAGTCACCTCAATCTCCTTCATTCATTCCCCCATCAACTAGTACCCCTGACAAAAACACTGTACCTAGTTTAAAGTCCTAGTTTTTGTTATTTTAACTTGTTGTTCAAAGGGGTGTCTAAAGGTATGCCCACTGTGGATGTACTTTATTTTGGTCTGTTCAACCCTTCCATTGCTCTCCCTTATTCCTTTACCTCCTCTCTCTCATTTTTTAACAGTTTTCAATACACATCCTTATATCCTCTACTTTCACATCTTATTTTAGGCAACATTACTGATGCTCTGTCATTCTCTTTTTCTTTCCCTCCTTCCACAATTTCCATAGAGTAGTTCTACTGTTACAAACATGTTCTATTTCTAAGTTTGTATAAGATCGGGCTTGTTTTTGTGTATATGTTTATCTTTGGATCAATTTTCCACATATGAGAGAAAACGTGGTTTTTGTGTTACTGATCCTGGCTTACCTCACTTAACATGATGTCCTCTATTTGCATCCATTTAACCTCAATCCACATATCATTACATATCATTATTCCTTATAGCTGAGTAATACTCCATTGTGTTTATATATATATATATATATATATATATATATATGTATGTATATACATATCACAATGTCATGATCCATTCATCAGTTGAAGGGCTCCTAGGTTGTTTCCAAAGCTTGGCTATTTTGAATAGTTCTGCCATGAGCATCAGTGTACAGGTGTCTCTATTGTATCCTGTCTTATGTTCCTTTGGGTAGATGCCCAAGAGTGGTGTCAGTGGATTATGTAGCAGGTCAATCTTTACATTTTGAGGAATCTCCACACTGCTTCTCATAAGTGGTTGTACTAATTTTCATTCCCACCAATAGTGTATAAGAGTCCCTGTTAAACCATCCTTGCCACCACTTGTTGTTACCCTTGATTATGGCCATACTAACCTGGGTGAGATGAGATGTTAGTGTAGTTTTGATTTGCATCTCTCTTATAACCAAGGAAGTTAAACACTTCTATATGTATTTACGGACCATTTGTACCTCTTTGAGAATTCTGTGTTTAATTTATGTTCCCATTTCTTTATTGTGTTGTTGATTCTTCAGGGGCTGAGTTTTTTTTTTGTTCCCTGTAGATTCTGGATATTAGTCCTTTATCAGAGGAGTAGTTGGCAAGATTTTCTCTCATTCTGTGGGCTGTATCTTGAGTCTGATAACTTTCCTTTGCTGTGTAGAAGATCTTCAGTTTGATGCAGTCCCATTTGTTCATTAAACACACTGTTTTTATTGTTATGGATCTGTCATAGAGTTTGATGTCTGGTATTGTGATGCCTCCAGCATTGAATTTTTTCACACTCCATAATTTTTATTTTTGCAGTACTGTGGCTTGAACACAAGGCCTTCCCCTAAAGCCACTCCACCAGCCCTATTTATGTGAAGGTTTTTCGAGATAGTGTCTCACGCACTATTTGCCTAGGCTGGCTTCAAACTGTGACCCTCCTGAGCTCCACCTCCTGAGTAGTTAGGATTACAAGCATGACCTTACACTCCATAATTTTTAAAAATTTTGTTTTTGAGACAGAGTCTCATTAACTTTGCTAGACTAATCTTGAACCTGTGTTTCTACCTTCTGAGTAGCTGGGATTGCAAGCATGAGACATGAACCACCATGCTCAGCTTATAGCTTCTGATATTTCAATTTTTCTTGATGACCATTTTATTAATTTGGAAAATTACAATGGGATCACATGGCCACCTAAAATTATCAAAATCACAGCATTGACATCAAACAACCATCAGGGTGTGACTGTGCTAGGACATGCTTCCTAGCAGATAGAGGGTAGGTGTGTACATGAGCAGCTCATGACCTCACATGCAATGTATATAAAACAATAAGATGTGAAATGAAACCTTCATCATCATACTCCTCATGGATTGTAAGGTCACAGGACTTTGTGCAAGCATTATGTATCCTATATACCTGACTATCACCACCAAGGAATAAGATTTACAGATTGCAGCCCATCATGTACTTTCAATGTCTTCTACTTCAGGAATCCAGTACTGAGGATTCAGAGTCTAGCCATGGGAAATAAAGGAGTATGTGGTTGAAAGCCATCTCAAATAGTTTGGGGAGTAAGTTAAGACTTACATAGAAGCACGAAAACAAAACATTGGTGTGGGCAGTACAAGGTCATGGGTCACATCCTTGATACTGTGAAGCAACTCATTTCTCCCTGGAGACTCTGGACTGGGATGCATCTGCTATAGCAGATTTCTCACCCAGCCCCTACCATGTGGGTGCAAATGGCTGGTAACTCACCCTCTTCAATGAGGATACCTTTGATGGCAGGATCCACACTTCCCAGTGAGCAGGTGGTTCCCTCACTCCAGACCAAGGGGTCCCACAGCCTGTGAAGACAGGACCCAACCTGGCCTCAAAGAGAAGCAAGTAAAGAGTGACAATCTAGCTCCAGCATTTCCATGGATCGGGCTAGGGGCAGACTTTTCTTGAACCCAGAGCTTGGTTTATCTCTTATCCTACTTTCCTCTCTTTTTCTCATGTTTTTCCCATGAGAGCATTCAAATACACATTTCACTGTCTGCTTCTCGTGTAACTAGCCTAGATACCATTAATGGAAAATTTTATTCTTAGCTTGAATCAGGCCATAAGATAAGAACATCATTCCTCTACTGAGATCAAGTGTGTCACAAACACATTACTTTACCCTCAAGAATGCAGACATTCTTGGGTTCTTATCTTGCTCTATCAGATAGAGGTCCTTTTCTTGTTCTTTATGCCCAGGGAAGAGCTATTGTCATTGTGCATCTTAGATCTTTCTTAACTTTTTTAGTATCATGCTTTCACTGGACTTCTGGGGTTGTCCTCTATTTCTATATGACAAATGATCAATATACAATGGCTTCAAAGTATTAAATTTATTTTCTTACAGTTTCTATGTATCAGATATCTGGACACAACTATCTGGTCATTTTCTCATTGTCTTACAAGACTGCAATCAAAGTTTCAACAGGAAAAGTAGTCTTATCTGAAGGTTGAGAAACAATCCTCTCACAGCACCATTCAGATTGTTGGCAGAACTAATTTCTTTATTACAGGAGATTTTCTGTTAGAAGCTGAAAGCTGCCCTCCTCTCCTAGGGACTGACCTCAAATTTCAGTGGGGGCTGCTACTACTGAGACCATACTCCACTCTTAGGACCATATTTTACTCCTAGGACCACCCTCTTTTCCTAGCACCACCCTCTATTCCTAGAGACTCTTCTGTACTCCCAGATGCTATCTACTCTTACAGGCAGAACACCATTCCTTGAGGTCCATTGTACTTTTCTAGAGCCTGCCATCCATTTCTATAGACTGCACTGTACTCAGACTTGTCTTCCAATCCCAGAGGCCATGCTCTGTTATTCTTAAAAGATTCTCTCCACTTCTAAACACTGTCTTCCACTGCCAAAGGGCATCCTCCATTCCTAGAGATGAAACTCTTCTCCTAGAAACTGTCCTCCACAACTAGACACAACCTGCCATTCCTGATGGCCCTCCTCTCACCTCCTAGAGACTGTACTCCCTTTCTTGCCACATGGCGTACCACAGCACAGACCATTTGTTCAGCCAGCCATTAAAATTCTAATGAGATTGTTTTAGCAAGATGCAACTTTATATGATATACCATAATCAGAAGTGGCATCTCATCACATTTGACATGTTCTATTGGTAGAAAACAGGTACTCAAAGAGTAGATCATGCATACATGTGAATATGGGAAGTGTGGCAATTGGGTTTTACTTAATGTTCTGTCTACAATAGATCCAAAGTGAGACTACAGGCCCTATCTATGACACAATCATTGAGTAGGAAGACAGGGAAAATGCTCAAAGTAGGTAGTCCTGAAAAGTATAGCAGTAGAATAAAAATAATGCCATGATTCCAACAAATGTCCCTCAGAACCAATTTAACTGAGTAGTCTTCAAGATGTTATGAGATATAATCTAAAATAAAATATATGACTTATAGCTACCTTAATCCTAAAGAGGGGCCCACTGAAAAAATTCATTTCTTTTGATATGCATATTCCTAATTATATTATCAGTTATTTTTGCAAATTTGATGGTAATTGATTTACTATTCTGTATTTTACATGATGCTTTCTTGAAAAGAAGAAAATTAACTATCTCACCAATCTCAACTTTATATTTTATTTTAAAAAATTTTAAAGACTTTATTTTAGAAAATTTTAAAGACTTTATTTTAGAACAATCACAGGTGAAAGAAAAGTTGACAGAAAGACACAGAGCATTTCTATTCTCTTATATCTCTTACCCCAAACATGCATAGCCTTCCCCATCATCTTCATCCCTCACCAGAGTGGTACACTTGCACTGTCAACTAGCCTACATTAACACATCACAACAAGGAGAGTTCACAACTTCCACTCAGATTCACTCTTCATGCTGCATATTCTATGGGTCTAGAATATATGCAACATATAATGGTGTTATTTTGGGACTGAGGTTAAAGCACTAGCCTACAGGCTTTAGGTTTGATCCTCAGCACCATAAATAAATATATAAAAACATAAATAAATAAATGACAATAATTGATAAGTCATGTACTGAGTTTTATATAATTATAAAATTATGAAATAGCTTTAATGATAAAAATATGTTCACTCATTTTTGCTTGTTTTTGGATTTGAAAGAAAAAATATGTGTTTTCTTTATTTGCAAATGGTTAGAATTTTTTGTTGGTTGATTGTTATTTCTACTGTTAAAGAATTTTAAATGCACAACTATGCAATTTTTGTTTTATGTATGTATATTCAAATCATGGCAGAAATTGACTGAAAAGACGAGGAAATATTTTTACCCAGCTAATGAAATCAAAATGATGCAAATGACTTTCCTATATTTTTCTATTGGGAAGAGAAATTTTAAGCCATTTTCTTGGTAATATCAATCTGTATTAAAAACATCCGCAGAATTGTACCTGTCTAAACATTTGCATGATCTTCTGTATTTGTAAAGAATTGTGTCATCACAATATCCAGAAAAATGTGGAAAACATTTTTAAACTGAAAAAGAGTAAAGAAAATATAATGTTTTACAGAAAGGGTATAAATACTAACAATATTGTATAACAACATATTGGCCATAATGGCAATATCAGACAGTCTTTATTGTAAATTTCAACTCCTCCAACCCCAACTAACCATAACAGCCATTCTCATTGTGACCAAATTTGTATATATATATATATATATATGTGTGTGTGTGTGTGTATGTGTATGTGTATTTGTGTATGTGTTTGTGTGCATATGTGTGTGTACACAAAGTCTGTGGTATTTGGGATGAACTTTTATGTCAGCACTGAAGTCCTTGTGCTTGCCATACCCCCAGCACTTTTTTGCTTTTTTATTTTTTTTGTGTGTTATTTTGGTTTGGAATTTTGGTTATTTTATCTTTTTATACCCAGGATGGCCTGGACAACAGTTCTCCTATTTGTGCATTCCTGCCTGACTAGAATGACAAGTGTGTACCACTGTACCCAGCCACTGGTTGAAATACCCAGGCTGTCCTTGAACCCTGTTTCTCCTGATCTCTTCCTCCTAAGTATCTAGAATTACAGGCTTGAGTCACTGCATCTGGCCTGGGTGAACTTTCAAATAGCCCTTAAAATCACATTATATGCAAGAAAAAGGCACAATAATGGTGAGTTTGGATTGTATCCTCCATAGAAAAGTTTTGGGAAAAAAGCCTTTTCGTGTATGGGCTTAGCCTTTCTTGTCCACTGGCCAATTAATATGATTTTATTACCTTTCTAAATCCAGTGTGTATGGTGTTGTTTCTTGTTTTTCTTTTAACTTAAATCCAAACACATACATTTGGATTTATTGCATTTTATTTTTATGCTAGTTTGCAAACATTTTTGATGTGACAAGTTAATTTATACTCTTTAATAGTGATCCCAGGGGTTTGTAAATATCGTTGTCTCTTAGACACTGAGGTTTGTATCATGTAACAAAGGCATAACTCAAATTAAATGTTAAGAACTATACTCAACTTTTCACATTCATACCATCATTTATTGGAATTTCACAGGAACATCGCAAGAATATTGCTCTGTGTATGGTTCTACTACAAGAATTGCATTCCTAGTTCATTGTGAGAATGAGTTTGAATTCAAATGTCTGTTACAGACTCTATGTAAACTTAGCACACTCTATCATCTGTTAAAATTTAAGAAAATTTAAAGAGTATCTTGGCAAATCATTACAGCCTTTTCCCACAACGGTGATAACATTTGTCATTTTGAATATACCTCTCCTACTGCCAATTAGAGAAAGGATAGGAAAAAGGAGTTATTAGAAACAAAATTGTGGGCTCTTGTGTTAAAATTTGAATGAGAAATTTCAGAATTAGAATATTGCCAGCTTTCTAAAATAGTTTTATCTGTAAACTGCCTTTAAAATCAGAAGCTTTTGCAGTAGAAATAATTTTTAAAAATAAGATGATAATTCATGACAAATTCAATTTGTCATCAAAGTGCAGGAAAGCTATGTGATTAAAACAGAAGTGAAAGTAAAAATCAAATAGAACTTTGCTAAACTATATCCCTGAGGAATAGATAGAAATCTTTAAAAAGACTAGCATTGAATTAAATGAAATAGTTTTTTCTTTTGTGTTATGTTCAAATTATTTAACCTTTAATAATGATGTCATATTATGTGGCAGAGACTGTTTAAATGTTCACATGAATAATTATTTTTCAAAGCACACATTGGACTCTAAGATCCAGCCACATGCCTGTCTTCTCCCTGATGGAATGTGAGTTTATCATGTACATCACAGTCACATGATGCAGCCTTCGATAAAAACAGCTACATCTTCTTGTAAAGCAGTTGTTGAAGATGGGAAGGGATTAGGTCCCCACATCAAGTCTTAAAAGGAGCATTTTTGTCAGTCAGAATGATATCAACTTTTCTTATAAATGAGTATAAACAGGTATTACAATACCTATTAAAAATGAAGTTGGTGATATCCAACCATGGTGGCTCATACCTCTAACACCAGCTCTTAAGAGGCTGAGGCAAAAGGCTGAAGAATTTGAGACCAACCCAGGGCACATAGAAAAACTCTTTCTCAAAAAAACCAAAACAACAAAAAAAATGGAGTTATGTGTTTTAAATTGATTTGAACTAAAAATATCTTAATGTTAAAATTTAAAAGATAAGTAAAATATTGATGATTTCAGAATTAAATATAGAATAATAAGGAAAGTATTTTTAAACTCTGTAAGAACACCTATTACAATTTATTACTGAAATCCACTGCTAATTTATTAATGATGTTAGATAACATGGAAATGTAGTACAAAGGAAAAGGACAAAAGAATTAGTATATTAGATTGCAATTCATGACTCTCTGGACTTCTATTCAATCTTTTGTAAATTACTTGAAAATTTCCAATACACAGTTTCCTTTTCTATGAGATGAAATAATAAGGCTTTTGAATATAATCCTCAGGAGAATGGAATGAAATAGCCATACATATTACATTGCATTGCACCATAAACAGTTACCACATAAATTGTAGTTCCATATAACTTAAACAACCAAAGAAAAATGAGAGGAAATAAAATGAATTATATTTTAAACAGCCTAATTACTTGCTTTTGCATGTAAAAATATGGTTAAAATTCCTCATAATTCTGTTAAACTACTTACCTCCAGCAACTTCATTATCAAATGTTAGCACAGAAATTCAGTATGAATTTTATTTTAAAATCACTTTTATAATATTATATGCACCTCACATTTTATAATTTGAAGTACACTTTTACTGGTCATTGTTTTGTATTAATGAATGCTCATGCCAATTTTTATAGATAACTTCAATTTTACTTTAGCTAATTATGATCATTTAACTTAAATGGTGATAAAAATAATAGTGAATGCTCATTAAGTGATCACAGTAAGTCAACGTGTTGGTTATTCACCTAAAAAATGGACATTTTTTACCCTGGCAATTCTCACAACAACTCCAAAAAAGAAGAATCATTAGTAATATAATTTTATAGGTGGATAAACTAAGGTTTATGAAGGCAAAGTAATTTCAGGCAAAGTATCACCTGATTACCAAGTCATGCTAGTAATGATAACAAGATCATGAATTTAATTTAAATAAAACACTACCATGGACAACTAAGTGCATAGATACATGTGAATTTGATTTTATGGTTGATTAATTACTTTGAAATTCCTGAAGCTATACTTTACACCTCCAAAGCAGAGGGAAGATCACCCACAGAGTGCCTAAGAGCAGAAAAGTTTACAGGGTACATGGGCAGTGAACAATGGTGTCTGTATTTGAAGTGAAGTTTGGATGGTAGCTGCATACAAAAAGCTCAGGTAGGCTGTGTTGATAGCTTTGGTTCTCTTTTCATGTGTAGTGGAATTTTCTTGAGTGTGTGTTTGAGATGGAAAGACAATGAGAGATATTTTTCAAAAAAAGAAGCTAATTTTCTTTTGATGAAGAATTTCTACTTTTTGAGGCAACTCTTGAATGTTTCCAGGCCAGTAATGACAAACTTACCTAGTAATTTACCTAAGAGGAGTCTCCTGGAAGGATCTGGTGGAGAAGCAGGCAAGGAGGAGCAGAAGATGAAAGGGGTGAGAAAGTGAGAGCCAGAACAATATAGACTTAGATATTTGGAGACAAAGAGGAAGAACTTAAAAACAGAGCTTTGAAAATGCCCTAAAATGGCTCAAACTTGAAAGGAAGGATTAATGTCAGATGTACCCTTCATTCTCATGCAGGGAAGAAGCAAACTGGTACATGCTGATTTGCAGAGACTTTCTGCTGAAAAGGTCAAAGAGGACACCCTTCCATTGTACCGAGGAGTGTGCAGTGGTCACTCACAGAGAGCAGGTGTGATTCAGAGGGCAGTAGAGTTGTAAGGGGAAAGTGCAGGCTTATCTCAGTGTGAGAATGAAACATTTAGTGGAAACATTTCCACAATGAAAAGTTAAAAATTAACATATATAAAAAAGTACTGGGAACACTGGCAAAAATTGTCAAATTAGCAAATTCAAAATTGTAAGATCAAGAAAAAACTTAAAACAATGTGAGGAGCATTTATTCAGGAAAAATGCTGAACCATGGGGAGAATATCAAGATCTGTAGCCTCCTTATTTGCCCTATTCTCATTCACTGGCTCCACAAAAACACATAACAAAACCCATTAGCCTTGAGCTACAGTAGCTATGAAAATCAGCCAATAAACTGTAGGATAAAGGTGAGATTCAATGTCTCCAAAAGTCCATATCCCCCCAGATCCCCCTAAATTCTTAGGACTTGTCTTAACATTTGACAAGAGCTGAGTTTGTATCAGTAGTCCTAACCTCAGGTCATTTGTCAAAAGTATATAGTGTCACAGCTGCCTGAAATGGCAATGCCAGACAGAACTACCAAGAGATGGACCAGAAACTTAGAGAAGAACTAGAAATGAATGTCCATAGGGAGTAAATAAACTTGACATATTCATGGAAGTGTATACATGTGTGTAAGCAAGGATGTGCCCATGCTCAGCAACTCAGAAAGGCCCTAAACTCTCACCTGTGGTTCACCATCAGGCCCAGAGTAAGCAGAAAGTAAAAGGTAATGCAGAATTAAAGCTGCCTGCTGGAGCACTGAAAATGTATTCAAGATGCAGAAAAGACCACTTGCCAAGAATTGGGACACACAGAGATTCAGGAATTTAAGGAAGTTCATCTGATAGTCATTAATTTATGGACTAACTTAGAAAAATTGACAACCATACCTGAAGAATACACACCATCTGAAATTTTTCCAGGAGTGTAAATAAAACCAAGGATGTCAATGACAAATAAGTATGATTTAATAATAAACTCTGGGGTTGAGGACTGGCTCTTAGTCTTGCTTCATTATATTATCTAAAATAGCCAATTTCAACATAACAACCAAATAAATCCTTACAAAGAAGCAGGAAAGTATGGCCTGCACAAAGGAAAGTAACAATTGTCCAACAGAAATGTCCCTGAGATTACTGAGGCATTGAACTCATTAAATAAATGATTTGAATTAGTTACTGTTTATAGGTTCCACAAAGAATGAGAGACCATGTGTACAGAGTTAGAAAAATATGAGAATGGCATCTCATCAAGTAGAGAGTTTTGGTAGAAGAAAATGAAATGATTTTTTAAAAGAACCTAACACATATCCTGGAATTGAGAATTGAAATGACTCAAATTGATAATTCAGGAGAAAATTGCACTGGAAAAAATAGACAAATTAAGTAACTTAAATACAGATAAACTGAAATCATCCTGTATGAAGAACAGATAGGGAAGAGAATGAAGAAAATAAAAGGAGACTTGGAGACCAGTGGAACACCACAAAGCTTAACCATATAGGCTTCAGAAGAAGAAAGATGAAAAGAGAATTGTTATGAACTCCCAAATTTAATGATAAATATTAACACACAAACCCAAAATGTTCAATTAACTCTAAGTAGCAGGCAGCCAAGAGATCCATACCTCATATTTTATAGCCAACAACTGTAAGAGAAGTAATTTGCCATGTGAAAAGAATTATCAAAAACATTAATTGCAGATTTTCACTGAAATCATGGAGGACACAAGGTGAAGTACTGAAAAAGTATCAACCAGTGAAAGAAAATGTCAACGGTAACTCTATGTCTAGTAAAACAAGTCTTCAAAGAGGTAATGATGAATTAAGACATACCTAAATATATAAAAAAGAATTTTCTATGAGTAGAATTACCAAACAAACAACAGAAAAAAAAACATTGTAAAGACAGTTCATCATAGTGAAATGAGAAGACACTAGACAGCAATTTAAACCTTCATGAAGAGTTTTAAAAAACACTAAGATAGCTATAGAGGTAAATATTTGAAAACTTAGGTGTATTTTGTTTATTTTTTTTTTACTTCTCCTATTTGACTAAAAAATAAGCTTCATAAAGCAATAAACTGAAAACTTTTGATAGTTTTATAGTATACAACTTACAATATTATGATGATATTAGCATGAATAAAGATATGAAAAAGTGAAACATTGAAGTAATATTTATTTTTATGAAAATTTCAAAATAAGTTAGCACTAATCTTACCTTACTTTACCTTATAGTATTAATTGTAAACCACATTCAACCACTAAGAAAGTAATTGAAACTATAGAACAGTATTAAAATTTTATATTTGAAAACACCAATTTAATAGCAAAAACAAAAAATATACTAATATAATGACAAACTCAGAAAACAGACTTAAGACATATAGAAAGCAAGTACCAAATAAAACATATTAAATGTAGAGGAATTAAAATGCTTCAATCTAAATGTAGAGATTGGCAAAATGATTAAAAACCAATTCAATTATATGTTGTATACAGAAGATGCTGATTAGACACAGAATATTGAATATGTTTAAAGTAAATAGAAGAAAATATATGCATGCAAACAATAACAAAGTGAAAACTCTGGTCACTCTACTGATGTTATAGAAAAGTAGACATTCAGACAAAAATTATTCCAGGATACAAAAAGATATTATATAATGTTCAAATTATCAGAAAGGCAGAACAAGTATAAACATATATTTACCTAAATACCAATTCCCCAAAATCCATGAAGTGAAATATAATCAACTCAGCTACAATAGTTGGAAACTTCAATACCCCAATTTCAATAATTGGTAGAACAAATGAGCAGGACATCAGCAGGAGAAAGAGGACTTGAGCAGTCCACAACCGAGGAGAACTCTGAAAGAATTTGGATATCCTTGTCCAATAAATAAACATTGAATTTGCAAACACCTGGAGGAAAACAAGCAAACTAAATCCAATGCAACAAAAAAAAAAGAAAAGTATGAGAATAGCAAATAAGTGAAAAAAGATATAATCAATGAAAACCAAAAGTTAATTCTTAGACTAGAAAGACGTGACAAAGCATTAGCTTGACTGAATAAGAAGTAGAGAAGATTCTAATTAATTGTATCAAAAATAAGAGAAACAACTGTCACCTTCACAGGAATGAAAGTTCTTATAAGAAAGTATCATGAATATACATGTGACAACAAATTAGGTAGAAAGAACTTCCTAAAAAGTCACCAACTTCAAATATTAATTCAAGCAAAGTATAAATTCTGAATGGTACCAGTAAACAAAACTAATAGAGTAAGTTAAGCTATTGAATTAGCAATGGAGAACTTTCTCACAAGGAAAAACCCACAGGCTGAGATGGTGCACAGAGTGAGTGGAACCAATCATTTATTGAATTAGCCTCAACCCCTCTGTTCACAGAAACAGAAGTTGGGGCAACACTTCGCAATTCATCCCAGTAATACCCAGATACCAAAATAAGACTAAAAACATCCCAAGGAAAGAAATGTCATACTCACTGTATAACATATTTATTCCTACAACATATAAAAAAGATTATTTACAATGACTAAGCTTTATCCCAGGAATACAGGGTTGATTTACATATGGAGGTCAATAAATATGATATGCTACATTAACATACTGAAAAGCAAAATCGTCAAAGTCATGTGAATTGATGCAGAAAAATCCTACGACAAATCTTCATCCTTTGATGATAACAAACATATCAGGAACAGAAAGACTAGAAACAGAAGAGGACATCCTCATCTAGATAACAAAACATCCTGGTTATGTGTGGCTCCCTTTCTTAGTATTATGCTTTCTACTTTGATCTACCCACTACAGAACTCATTCTTTAAAAATCTACTACATTCCAGCCCTAGACAACACTGTCATTGTCAGCAGCAGCTACTGACATCCCATTCATAGCCCTGGGCTCTTTGACCTTCTCATCATCTGTGGTTGTCCCTGCATTTCACATCAACAGGCCACTCTTATGGTCATATCCAGACCCAGTCCAGACAGAAATGGTCCAATGTGCTAATTCCAAACCTTCCACTAACCAGTTCTCACCTCCTGTCTTTGACATTTCTGGTTCCTCATGTGTCTTCCATTCTCTCAGCATTATTTAGATTTAATGGGTTACTATTACACTAAATTTCATGAAATTTTCCTCAGAACTCTTCCTCGATATCTTGCTATTATCCTAAACAATATGTTTTTTGTTAGAATGATGAGAATAAGAATTGTGGATGGTCCCACTGGGGATGTTTAGGAAGATTATTAAGTAGGCAGTATTTCAAAGGTCAAGCACGTCAATGAGAGAACACTGTATCCTCTCAGATCCTGACATGCATGGCAACAGAGAGAAATATTAAAGGTGCCTTGAGATAAGACCAGTTTTCTTATAAAGCAGTAAAATAAAGGCAGTGCTATGAGAAGTTTGGGGGAGACAGTTTATGAGTATAGAGGATGGTTGTCCAGAATGAAGCAAGGTGTGTATAAAAGAGAAGGGTACAGTGGGTGATGGCCAGAGAGTTGAGAGGACTGCTGGATGATACTGTGTGTGAATAATTCTGGGTGGTCAATGAGCTTTGCACCTGAAGCATATAAGAATGTGAGGCATGATGCCACCATTCAGAAAATATCTTAGAGGAAAGTGGTACCTAGGTTAAAGAAGATGAAGGTTCAAAATATTCATTCAATTTAAGTTCAAGTAGGTCATTGGTGATGGGAAGGAACTTTTGAAGTTTACTTTTGAGAAGTTTAATTGTTCCCAAAATATTACAGAAACTGTTTTAATCTAAATCCCAAGTGGACTTTAACTTACTGAACCTGTAATTCATTCTGGCTCATTGACAACTGAATAACCAGTGAATTTGCCTTGCTCTGACTCCCCAACTTTGGTCCAAGGGCAGCATGGTAAGGAACACCCTCAGGAAAAGGAGAGAAATGCTCCTTCATGCTTGTTATCCTTATTGTGAAAAAGTCAGACTTTTTCAAGTGCCCTTATGGAACTAATTTATTTTAATTATTCTGGACTAATCATGTTTGATTTAGCCTACATCTAAGCATAGATCTTGTTGGGTAACTATGTGGAGTCAAATCAGGAACTCACTTAAGGAATCTGTGCTAGCTTAGTATGCGGTACCAAGTCACTCTGTAATAGAGAACAATTAAATTACTCTTCTTGTCTTCATTTTTGAGGAATTGAAAATAAAGGGTTTATTTTGGACAATTTCTAACATAATATGTATTTCTGGCATTGTGGGGACATAGATGGCTGTGAACACCTAGGCTATAGACAGCAGAAAATATAACATTTTCCTTATTGGCAATAGCATGACAAGCACTCATGTTTCACTTCCTATATTTTCATTCATATTAGGTATAGGCAAAAAAAAAAAAAGGATGCACAAGAAATCAATTTTAAATACCTGAAACAGAAGTGCTTAGGCTTCTCTCTGTTATGATCATTGTAAAGGAATGAAACATTACTAACAGTTTCACTATTTATATTGTCATAATAAGTTTGTTTGGTCTATTATCTGAAAAACTTGAACTGTTTTGAAACATGGGTTTATAATGCTTGAAGTTATTTATTTGATATGAACTGAAATAAATCCAGTTTTTTTCTTTCCTAGCAATTTATATTTCAGTGTTTCTAGGTAAAGCATTTGGTGAACATTTACAAAACTTATTTTCCTGACTTCTAAGAACCCCTCTGAGATAACACAATGACAGAGCCAGGGAAAAGTTGTGATTTACATGTATTTAGAAACTATATTACTATTAGTCTAATAAACAAAATATTCCCTGCTTGTAGAAAAGAAATATTTGCAGAAATAGAAGTGAGCAGGTCCTAAATGTACAATTTTAACATTGTAATCTTGAAATCAGAAAAGCTCTAATACCTATTGAATAAAACCTGCTTTAGATAATATGAATATGGTCTCCCATTTGCCTTTTCATTCTATGTACATATTTACTTACCTCAGCTCCTGCAGTTTGACTCTTGGATCACCATCTTTACATCTCTGCAGTGCTCAGGGTTATGCACTAGAAAAAATTGCACAATATGAGTGTGTGGAAAGGGCCTGAAACACTCAGCTTCATAGCAACCTACAACTGCAGGGACAAAAAAGCTCGTTTGCAATGTGAACATCAGCTATGGCAATGACACTGAAGTATGGGAGCTCTTGTGTCCACAGAATCTCTGACAAGCTGTCTTTGGCAACAGGTCTGCATTGTCTATCTGGCAGTCACCACTCTTTGAATGACAGAGAACAAAGCTTGCAGGCTCTTCTCCACATGAGCAGATAGAAGGAATTGTGTCAAATGAGTATCAAATCTCATGGTTTGGGTTTTTACTTCACTTCAGCATTGTTTTTCTTTACTCCAAGAAATAAAATGAAAAACAGAAGTCATGAGAGGGTTCTGAACTAATGGACATCTTAGCAATGGAAACAAGGTGAGAAATTGTTTTTTTAATTATTGTGTAAACATATATACATACACATATAGAATTGTTTGTAAATTTACAAAAGTGCCCACATACAGAAAAATTGTACAAGCATATACATATATAATATTGCTTACATAATTTCTGTTTCTCAGGTGGTTCTCAAGAATAAAGATCACAGTCAAACTGTTATTTTATTCAAGTCTCTCCCAAAGTTTCTGGAATGCCTAATCTGGTGGTCTTCCAACATTTTGACTTTCATGTTTGACCTGTATAGAGAATGCAGCCTCCAATAATCTCTCTGCCTCTTAGCCTTCAGTGAAACAAGTTTCAGACTATGCAAGAAGAATTATAGTACTTACCCAAGGTATCTTCTGGGTCCTGAAGAAAATCCTGTAAGCTTTGTTCCACAGCGCTAGAAAAACACTGGTTCTTTTTTCTCAAAGTAGAAGATAGTTTAAGGAAGATGTATTTTTAGCCAATTCTGAATGTCCTGTGCTCTTGGTGTAACACTGCTATTTCTCATTGTGAGGAGGGATACAACACTTCCTGTTCTGGCTCTCCCTTGAAGAACAAAGTCTGGGAAGCTAAAGTATAATAATCTGGAGCTAGCTGGCCACTGTTCTCCTGTACTCATTGTCTGACTCTGGGTTAGGACAATTGTGTTTGCATAAGACAACAACATTCAGCTGGAAGAAGTAGAAATCAGGAAAGTATTGGGCTGAGATGTGGTTCAAGTGGTAGAACTGCCTAGCAAATGCAAGGCCCTGAGTTCAAACCCAGTATCAAGAAAATATTTTTATCACAAGGTATGGGCATTAATGAGTTTAAACTTGAAGGGGCTCAGTACAACGCTTTATTGTGCTGGCACACACTCGGAGGACTCATGTCCAAAGGCCAAGCCCCAAAAACAAAGGGTTATCACCTTATTTACCTTTGCAAGCAGGTTTCAGAGGCAATAAAATTAAAAAAACAAGATTTGACCCATATATGGTTATATGCAATTTTAAAGGCTAATTCACCCTAGTGCTAAGTGCCCCTCTACGCCTAGTGCTATGTGACCTTCTTCACCTTTGGATTCTTTAGGTTTTAGCTCTCTGCTATGCCATCTCTTCCCTCCTACTACTTTATCAGAACACAGACTTGTGTGTTTCTCTTCTGGTCCTCCTCCCTGCAACATTATCCCCACTGTGATGCTCAGAATCCCTGTACGGTCAACGAGCATCATCTTGATTTTGGAGTTTATATTTCTATAGCGTCATTACATGGGAGGCTGTTTTTCTTTCAACTATGGCCTCAATGAGGCTGGAGATAGCCCTTACAATCAGGAGGGCCTAGCAGAGCAAAATAGACAAGCCACTAAAATCAAAAACATAACATTTATGAGGGTTTTGAATCCCCCAAAAGTTGAAAACCATCCTCCACATAATTCTCCATGGATCCAACTTTCCTGAGTCTGGACTGGGACATGGGCGATTTTTCTCATTTGGTCTGCGATCTCTTCTAGGACCTTTCCTTCATCATCTTTCTGTAAGCAGCAGTTGCTTAGGTTAACTTTTCCAAACTCCTCCCTAAGAAGCCAGCAGTCTAAGGCCAAAAGGTTCTGATAGATGGAATTACACATTTTAGTGCTTTGCTTAGCCAATAACTGAGGACTCTTGCAGTGTCATTAGTAATAATTTCAACAACAGCCTCTAAATTGATGACATGGTTCAACATACAGATGGGAGTATGGTATCCCAAGATCCATCTTGTGCCCAAGCAGCTAGGCTATAATAATGGATTATACGCTCAGGGGGCCATTCATCATCCTTCCAGTTGTCAATTTCTAAGGCACACTATTTTCTTTGGGCTTCCTAACTTTCATATACTGGAGCTCCTAAGAGATCCCCCCTGGCAAGTGGGACCAGGAAGAAAAACAGACAGATTGACCAACACACAGGATCCTGACAAGTTTAGTGGAAGTACAGCATAAGCTGTTTTCCCACATATCCAGTAAGGTCCACATGGGGCTCGCCACTTGATGTCTGTGTTGACATCTTTCCAGGCCAGTTGGAAATGAGAGAAATTGGACAAAGAATGGGGGTTTGGTTCAACATGATTGGGAGATCCCCACCATTTGGTTTTCTGGGTGGTTATATTAAGAGTCTTTGGTCCAGGCACGTCAGGCTTCTGAAGGAAGTGTTAAATTGTCCTCCTCATCAGGTAAGACAGTTTCTTTTTAACTGAGGTTTTGAGAAGCCAAACTGCAGTGACTGGCTCGGGTATCTTGTCTCATTATAGGGCTTGTGGGGATCCAACACTCTAGCCTCCCAGGGCCATTTATCCCCCAAATTATTTCCCCCACATACATAGCAGGAATTGATTTTTAAAAATTGAGCTATAGCTTCTGCTAGCTATAGAAACAGATTTCTTGTAGTAGTGGATATGTGGGACATTGTTCTTTCCATTTCTTCATAGAAGGAGTGAAAAACCTGGTGGGACAAGGCTTTATGGCAGAATATAAGTCTTTTAAAGAACAATGTAGTTCCAGGGTCATTGCCCCACTCGTAGATAGATAGATATACATAGCAATCTGCCAATAATTTTTCCACCTAAGGTTTCCTGGATAAAGGATGGTAACATTAACTGTATTAGAGGCCCCTAAGTGATACCATGAGGTAGTGACACACTTTTGAAGGAGCACTGTCTTATGTTTACTTTGCCAGGTGGATGGAGACACATTTCCAGCTGGGGCAGGGAAAGGCACATTGATAAGTCTTGGTTATCTCATACATATACTTATCATTGAATCTGTACTCCTGTTCCTAAGATAGGCCTCCACACGGACTGCGATAGCTGGTCCCTATTATTGATCTCTTACTTACTGCATACAGGTGAGGTGACTCATCTTGTTCTAGGGCCCCACACACATCAAATTGTATTGCCACTAGCTGTTTTGGATTGGTGATCTGGATCCTTTGAATTATGCAACATTTCTTGTCACGGCTCCTGACTTCTAGCCATCTGTCATTTGGGGAGCACTGCGGGTTGAAATAAGTATATTGGCCCTCTTGCAATAGAATAGGTGCTTTTGTTATGCCTGCAGGTCCCTGAGACTGTTCCTTGGAAGGAGAAATGAGTGTGATAAGGCAGGGTCCAAGTAGCCCCTTGATCTGATCAAACTATGAGAATACATGGGTCACAGGATGAGGGTTCTGGGACCACAAAGGGAATCCACATCAGTAACAATAAACAATAATTATGCATCTTGCCCAAAAGAGGTAGAAGAGAGCTAATAAAAACTTTTCACCATGAGTCCAGTCAATGGGGGAGATTTCCACCAAACCCATGGTGAAGATTAGGGTGAGAATAATGGCAATGGATACAGACAAGGGTGACAATGCATTACAGTAAAATAACTGACATAGAAAACAGTTTGTCTATCCTGTTAGACAGCTGATTACTCACACTTCTGCCAGGCATAGACTAGTCAGTTTCCGGAGTGACTAGCTGTACCACCTCTGCCACAAATGCAGGCCCATTATCCAACCCAATAAACACAGGTATTCCAAACTAAGGAATAATTTCCTTTAACAGACTTCTGGCCACCTCCCAGGCCTTTTCAGTCCATTTAGGGAAGGTTTCCACCCATCCTGAGAAGATACAAACAAACACCAACAGATATTTGCATCCTTGAGCTTGTGGCATTTCAGTGAAGTCCACAATCAAGTTGTCAAGAGGAGTTGTACCAACACTGTGCATCTGGGGAGGTGTCCGTAGCCCTTAGGGTTAGGGTTAGATAGGCTACACCTCTCACATACTGCCTTAATTATGCTGGAGAGCTTGGGGACATAAAAATGCTGAGACAGGGTGGTCTCTAGGGCTGTTTGCCCTGAATGAGTTCCTTCATGGAATTTATTGACAAATGTAGGGACTAGTGACTCAGGTATAGCAAGGTGGCCATCAGGAAACCATCACCATCTATTCGGTAGAAAATTTCCCTCCTCAGCCTTAAACCAAGCCTGTTATTGTGGTGTGTATCATGGGACCGATTAAGCTGAAGGACATGGGAACAAGGCAGCCATCAGAACAGTTGGAGGTGGTCCCATCATAAGGGCCACTTGTTTGGCCTCTTTTTTAGCTTTCTGATTTTACCAGGTAATTGTTGAATCACCCTTCTGGTGCCTCAGCAGTATATAACTGCAACCCATTTAGGGCCCTGTACAGTATCCAGCAACTTGAGGATTTCTTGCCCATATTTCATAATTTTTCCTTCCAAGTTAATGAGTCTCTACTCTTTATACAAGGCCCCATGGATATGAATGGTTGTGAAGGCATATTTAGAGCCAGTGTAGATGTTTACTCATATATCTCACTTCCTGCAGTGAGTTGGAGGGCCTGCATGAAAGCAACAAGTTCAGCCTTTTGCACAGAAGACCCTCATGGCTTTGGGTTAGCCTCAGTGCCTGAATCCAAAGTCACCATCACATACCCAGGAAAGCATGTGCCATCCCAGACAAAGCTGCTGCCATCTATGAAATATTCAATGTTTGGATTGCTGATAGGCTGATTGGTTAGATCTGGCCAGATTGAGAAAACCTCATCCTTAACCTCTAAACAGTCATGTGTCAGGGACCCCCAGTCAATGGGCAATAGAGTAGCTGGGCTTACAGTCTTAACAACCTCCAACCAGATTCATGGGCTTCAAAGAGTTAGTCAGCCAATAATTTCCCCTTATACTCCATGAGTGTCAGGACAGAGTGAGGAACCAGACAGTGAGTTCTTACCCTAGAGTGAACTTGTCTGCTTCTGTCATTGGGGCAGTGATGGCTGCTATGGCACACAGGCAAGGTAGCCAGCTTTGGGAAATGGCATCAAGTTGTTTGGACAAATAAGCCTCCGGACAGTCCCAGAAGTTTAGTTACTGAGTCAGGACTCCAAAAGTTGCTCCCTTTCACTCATAGACATACGGAAAAAAGGATCCATCACATCTGGCAGGCCTAGAGCGGGGGCATTTGTGAGAGCCTTCTTATATATTTAAAGGTTTTCTCTTGATCTCTTCCCCATACTAAAGGCTCCCATTCTCTCCACTTTTGGCTTCATAGAGGGGTTTGGCCAAGAGGGAGTATTTAGGGATCCAGATTCAACAGAAGCCTGCAACTACCCATAACTCTCTAATTTGCTGGCAGGTCTTAAAGGCTAGGATGGAACATACAGCCTGTTTCCTCTCAAGAGTGAGCCTGCATTGCCCCAGGGACAGGGGAAAGCCAAGTTATTTCACAGTGTTTTGGCAAATCTGGGCTTTTTTCCTAGAGACTTTTTATCCTGCCTCCCATAAAAGAGAAAGGAGAAGGCACATCCCTTCTATATGTCCTCCTGAGTTTGTCCAGCAAGCAGGAGATCATGTACATGCTGGAGGACTGTGCAGCCATTCTGGTCAGCTGAAAGGCTTTTAGGTCAGATGCCAGGGCAGTTCCAAACATAGTGGACAAATTTTTGAAAATTTGTGGCACCTGAGTCCAGGTGAGTTGCCCCTTTTCCCCAGTGTTGGGATTTTTCCATTGGAAGGCAAAAATAGGCTGGCTCTGTGCAGCCAGGTGGATGCAAAGGAATGCATATTTAAGATCTAGTCAGGTAAAAAACTTTGCCACAGCTGTGACAAGACCTAAAAGTGTGTATGGTTTGGGGACTACTCAGTGCAAAGTACCAGTTGCTAAATTTACTGTCCAGAGGTTCTGAGCTGGCCTGAAATCCTCAGTCCACAGATTCTGGTTTGGTAATAATGGGGTATTCCAGGATGACTGACAAGGTCAGAGGATCCCATATTATAAGAGTCTGTCGAAGTGTTTTCTGAATTCTGACCTGGGCCTTGCAAAGAATGAAGTACTGTTTCTAACTGATGGGAGTCATACTAACTTTCATTCCACTACTACTGGGGGCACATTTTAGGCCAGAACCAGAGAGTTCTCTTCAGTCTATATAACTGGAATCTTGAAGGGAAGCTTAAGAATCTCAAAAGGCCTCCCTCCAAGGCCATAGAGCTGTCATTCTTCTTCTTGTGCAGCCATGAGGATTAGAGTATTTGCCTCAGGTCCTCTCAACTTCAAGGCTGCTTTGCCATCAAAATCAAAAGGTACCTGTGCCCTCAGTTTGCATAACAAAGTCCCTTCCCATCAGGCACACAGGGCAATCAGGGAGATAAAGGAATTCATGACTTACTTCATGACTTCTAAGATTGCATCATCTAGCAATCTTAGAATTCTGGGGGGCCTATTGTGAGTCTCTGATCCATTGGGGACATTCATTCTTCCAGTTTCCTGGAACAGTAGGCACACTGGTTTTGCCCTAGTTTATCCCTAGGGAACATTTGTTGTCATTCTCAGGAATTGCCTCTGCCTCTGCCTCTGCCTGTATTAGCTCACTGGGCATCATCTAACTATCCAGCAAGAGTTGTTGCAAGGACGCCAACTTTCTGTTTCATCTTCCTGTCAGCCTCCCATCTATCCTTCTGATCTGGACTGACAAAAACCTTTGTGTCCACCTCCAGAAGCTGGCTAGCATTCATTCCTGCGAATTCCTCCAGTCTCTGCAATTATTGCCTTATGTCTCCCTGGGACTGGCCAGCAAAAGAGGCATTAATCATCTTCTGGTTTTCCATGGCTTCCAGGTCAAAGTAGGTGTACAAACAGAAGGTCTCACATGAATGCTCATAAAACTTTCTGGGACTCTCATATGGTCCTTTGAGGATTTCTGATGTTTTGTTCATATTTATGGCCTTTTCCCCACTTCCTAATGCCTGCTATTATTGTTCATGTTGATAGCAATCTTGGCTATTATTGGGTTCCCAGTAGGGGTCTTCCATGTGAAATGGGCCTGAGCATATGCTTGGAAATTTAGGGTGCCCTAAGGGCCCTGATCTTCTAACCACTTTAGAGCTACCAACATTATACAGAGCTGCTCTCCAGTATTAAATAGAGTCAAAAGAACCTGTTGACAGTCTGTCCAGGTGGGTTTGTGAGTCTGGATGATAGACTGCATCAAATCAATTAGGCCCTGAGAGTTTTCCATGAAGAAGGGGGTATGCTGTTTTCAGTTGAGGAGGTCTGTGGTGGTAAAGGGCTGGTAGACAAAGGTCCATCCTTCTCCTTGTATTTGGCCTTACTGGTCAGAATACATGGTGCTCTGGGCTTCCATCAGGGTCATCTGTAGGGCAGTGGGAGTCTGAGGAGAAGAGACGTCATCTGGGAGACTGGTTAGATGTTCCCAATCAAGTGGGGAATGTGGGGTGAATACTGGCACACTCAGGGTGGGTATGGGATGCACAGAAGTCAGGAAGGTCAGAGGAGTTGAGGCCCCTGATGCTTCCACACCAGATTTTACAGGTCTGATTGTCCCTCAAGCTTCCCCATCCAATGTAGGAGGTGGGGGTGTGGAACTTGGTAATGGGGGCAGAGGTTGACAAAGTGACAATAGGACAAGGTTTTTTCCTCAGGTTCCTCATACAGTATGGGCTCCTTTATTTCCCCTGTACACTTGGAAGTTGTGGCCACCCTTGTTACCATAATTCTACAGGCCTCTTTCAGACAGGGCTTTAGCCATATTGGCCAGCTGAGGACAGCATTCTGCCAGCAGTCAATATAGGGAAATTTCTTTAGGTGCCCAGGCCTTCCTACAATTACCCTATAAACTTCATTAACCACAGTTTTATCTAATGACACTTCTAGGGGCCACCCTACACCTGGCCAATTTGCTTCACAAAGGACATTAAGTTTATTAACAGTTAATTTAACTCCATACTGTCCCTAAAATCACCTTTTAAAATTTTTAACCATACTCTTCAAGGGAATGTTTTTACTCTGATTTCCACCCATCTCCTCCCATTACTAGAAGGCAAAACAGACTCAGAGGGGTAGGGGATTTGGAGGAGAGGTAAAGAGGGCCTCTTCTCCTATACACAAGTGAGAACAATATGTGCCCCTTATCAGTGACATGGGCACAGTCACCCAGTCAGGGTCCTCACTTGCTTTGTCTGTTTCTAGCCACTCCCCTCATGGGGATCTAGGTCTCTCTTTGGCCATAGTGAGTCTGTATAAATCCCAGACCAGAGGCCCTTTTAGGGCTCACCCTTGACCATAGGAGCTCACCACAGACCCACAGATTGAGCCTCCACAATTAATTCAGGCTCTCATTTTAACACACTCTCACCGAGCACAGTACTTGAACACCATTCCAGGAACCAGAGAGACATGGTTTTACCCCAAAAGGCAATTACTAGGAAATCTCATTGGTAGTTCATGAAACTCCTCGTCTGCTTCCCGAGGCCGACCTGAATTTTGAACCTGGGTTCTTATCTCTCCCCTCACTGTTTCCTGTGCCTCACAGGGTTCCATTGTGCATCTGAGTCACCCACCCTAACTCGCCAAGAAGATGAATTCCTCCATCTGATCAAACCATCCATTGGCACCGGGAGTGATCACTTACCCCTTCAGTCTGTGGGATGCCACCTGGCAACAAGGGAGGTGAAAAAAACCACAGTATTCACAATCCTGGCAGTGAGCTCCCAAGAAATATTATAGAAAACTCAAATAGAGACATGGGACTCTGAGGCAAGGAAGAAACACTTTAGTGTGCTGGCACAGACTCAGAGGACTCGTTTCTAAAGGATGAACCTTGAGAACAAAGGGTTCTCATCTTATATACACTTGCAAGCAGGTTACAGAGGCAGTAAAATTTAAAAAAATAGGTCTAACCCATATATGGTTATATGTAATTCTATAGGCTACTTTACCCCAATGCTAAGTGCTCTTCTACCACAATTGCTATGTTAGTTGTTTTGCATTTGGATTCCTTAAGTTTTATTTCTCTGCTATGGTATCCCTTCCCCCATTCTACTTTATCAGAACACAGTCCTGTCTGTTTCTCTTCTGGTCCTCCTCCCTACTATACTTGAACACAATTTTAATCTCCTCCTGAGATCTTTGTTGTATTTTAAGGTACATGTTATGGAAATTTTGAAATGCTGAGGCATCTGAGGATTGGGTCAGCTCTCCCAAAGGCTATCCTAGTGAAGGATGCCAGGCCTATCATGAAAGCCAGAGACCAAGCTCTGGGAACAAAGCACCATTCAGGCTGCCACTCTCTTATGGTAATTGAACCCAAATTCTTCCTGGTGTCAGTTCCTGATTGAAGTGAGTTGCTCAACCCCTTTGCCTACTTTCCACAAAACAGGGATGAGATATGTCATCTGGAAATCTGGAATTACAAGAGTTCTGTACATTATGTTTGACATGAAATCAAAGGTGCAAGATGTGGGGGACATATATGTGTGTGTGTGTTTTTTTTTTTTTTTTTGAGACAGGGTCTTGCTCTGCAGCCCAGGCTGACCTTGAGCTCTAGATTCTCCAGCCCCTACTTCTTAGTATTGAGATTATAGACATGTAGCACCATGGCTGTCTTTAGTACAAATATTGACTGGTAGGACAATTAGGGGGAATAACACCAAGAGTTGGGTAGCCACTGACACAACCTAGAAAAATAGAACTCTTTTACACACCTTTGTGCTAGTCAGCCCAGAGTGATGAATCACAAACTCAACAACTGCCAGTCTGGGGAGGCCAATCACTTCTACAGCATTTTGTTCAAATTAGTCAGAAAGTGGTCAGTGTCTGCCATCTTTCCAAGTTTTTATATCTGCTTACATCCTAAAATCAGCTAGAGAAAGCCAAATACAATACCATAAATAGTAACACAAGATGCCCAGTGTAGCCAGTCACCTCCAGCAACCCATGACACAACCCGTTCAGGGCTGTCCTGAATCTGACCCTTTCCTCATGAGAAAGCTCTCCTGCTCCTCTGGTCACCTATGAGGCTCTGATAGTGCCAAGTGCACTGCTTTTCTTAGTGAAATAACCTTTGCTTTCTCATTAGGGTTCCCTTCACTTATTTATATACCAACAAAATATTATCCAAATAACAGTTAAATAGATATGGTAAGAAAGGCCAGGAGTGGTGGCACACACTATTGGAATAGGTAATTAGAAACTGCATTTGCTAAACTGCACCGACTCCTTCCTTGGGCCAACACATTAACAGGAAGCAGAATAAAGAGCTTGGCCTCCTGCCTCCATTTACATCTGTCTTTGTTCTGAACAGTCACCATGCAACTACATTGGAGTCCAGGAAGGACAAGACTGATTGGTAACACCTATGGAAAGAGTTGAAGCTTCCCTACAGGCACCAGTGACTTCCTTATCCTCACCAATCCTGAGATGATGAGCAACTGAACCATACCTCAGGTAAAGCTAGGGTCTATACCCTGAAAATTGGGTGAAATGCTTTCTGCACATTTCTCACACCCTCTGAGTGAGGTGTAATAAACTTCCTTTCTCTGCCTTCTACCAATATCAGGCTCTTTATTTGGTATATTGGAGCAAGTGGCCAAACTTGATGTGCTGAAATTCCTGGAGTTCAGCCTCTGTCATATAACTCCAGTTATACTACAATCCCAGCATACAAGATGTTGAGATGGAATCACTGAGAGTTTGAGATCAGCCTGGGCTTTGCAGGGAGAACCTTTCTTACAATGTATACACATATGAATGAACAATAAAAAAATGGAACAAAGAAGCAAGCAAAAAGTAGCAATAAATATCATTATAAAATATTACTAGAAAGACATAAAGGGAAGAATAAAGAAGCAAATAATGTGTACCTGAAATATTACAACACAAAACATTGTATCTAAAAGTCAAAACCTTTGTCAAAGAGGACTAAAAAAGGAGGACCCACAAAATGCTAATTAAAAAAGAATACACTTTAATATAATGGGACAAATTTGTTGAATATAAAAAGGTAGAAAAATGTAAGAATATGGCATGACTAAAGTAAGAGCAGGTGAAATAGAATGTGTGTTTAATAGAACTAAAATGCAGCTGGAAATAAAGAATTACAATCCATAATGATGAAAGAATCAGTTCAACATAAAGACATAGTAGCCCAAATTTAGTATGAATCTTATAATGTATCCTCAATTACATGAAGCCAAAGTTGTCAGAAAAGAAGGAAGAAAGATGGAAACATTTGGAGTTTTTAACAAACCTGTCTTCTGAAACTGATTTAACAGGCAGTGAACAATATCTATAAGACTATAAGAGGATTGAGCAATGTGATGAACTGACTTGGTCTAAGTGATATGGTATAGTTGTCATCTATGCACTACAGAATGCACATTTATTTCAAACACAAGTGGACAATTTACCTGATCACCAAACAAGTAACATATTCAGATGATTTAATTATAGCCAGATGTTCCTTGATCACAATGTCATCAAACTAGAAAATAACAGAAAGAAAACTAATGCATGCCTAAATTTGAAAAATAAGCAAAATAATTTTTAAAAATTATAAATAGCAAAGATATCATAACAAAAATTAGAGAACTTTTGAATAGAAGTACAAAAGGATATATACCAAGACAATTAAAGCAAAGATTAGAGGGAGTTTATTCTTTTAAATACACATATTGAACAAAAAATATTGTAAACTTCATGCCAAAAAGCAAGGAAAAGAAGAATAAAACTCATTCAAAGAATATAGGAGAAAGGGAAAATACAATCATGAGATCATAAATAAAAGAAACATAAAATGAACATGTAAATAGAGACAATAAAATAGCAAAAGGTTTATTTTCTTGAATTTACTAATAATATTATTAAGCATTCTCCCCCTCCCCCTGTCCCCCAAGACAGGTAGGAGGGAGAGGATATGGAAGAAGGGAAAGAGAGCAAGACAAAACTCTCTCAGGAAAGTAATTCAGTACATAAGATCATGGCATCATCTCAAGAATTGCAGAAAATCTTTTGCTGTATATAATACCCATTCATTACAAAATCTTAATATTCGAGGAAGTTAAAGGAATTTTCTTAATCTAAGTGTAAATATCCTTCAGCATGTTGGCAACAACTTTACAGCAAACACTGGTAATGGTTGCAGTAGAACCTGTGGACTTTCTTCATTTCCAGCAGAGGGAAGATCTTCCATGTAGAGAGTGGTTTGTTACTTCTCTGATAGTCATGAATTGACACTTTTTTTTCCATTCAGATTGTATGAAAACATTTTGATTTTAGTATTTCTCAAATGTCATTAGCTTGTCATTAAGGCAATTTAGCTCTATCTGAATCCATGCAATTTCTGACTGAAAGCAAGCCTCCTTTTAGCAGGGAGAGAAGACTTTGGCACATGCTCTATTAAGAGTCCTGTGATAATGAGCAGGTGCGAGAGTTTGATTTTTTTTTCCCTTTTGGAAGAAGGAATGTGAGCTTGTTAATGAAGGGCAGTGCAAGCAATGCTTTCACTCAGTTAATCTGATGATATCCATCATTCAAATGTAATATTATTATCAATTTCCAATCTCCACTTCTACCATAGCATAAAGTGTCATTATTAATTGTTTTCCATCAGTCAATTTCCTCTGATGGTTTATGAAGATTTTGATAGCAGTTTTCCTTCACAGCAAGTATTCAGTGTTTGGCAAAGATTACACACTTAGTGAAGTTTGCTAATTAATTGCAAACCTGCTGTTATTTTGAGTCACTCTAAAGAGATCTCTTTTCAACAGTAGGAATCATTTCTATCAAACAACTCAAACATGGTAAAAGTATATTATCCAGGGTATGTGTCATTTGTCCCAAGTTACAGAATTTTTAGAGAATTTATTGCACACTTTAAATATATAAGAGGGTGATACAATGCCACATTTTGCCCTTAGGCTTGCCTAATGTGCCAATGATATTCCCCTCATTCCAAAGAGATGTGTTTCACCATGTAGGATTTCAAAGTGTAGGGAAACAAAATGAGATATGCATATTTAGTCCAGCACAAGAAGGGAAAGTCTGAGGTAAGAAGAGAATGCTAGGTTTTCTTTGGTTCCATATACAGCAGGCAGAGGGATGGGCCACCCATGAGAACATCTGAGGGTTAGAAGGGGTTCCAGTTGGTCCCCCTTTGGGAGTTTGCATACAGTGGATACCATGAAGAGATTCCCAACCACCAAATGATCACTAAGCTCTGATTGTCATAGAGCTAGGAGAGGACATTATGATTGGAACAATTATTCTGTTCCCAAGATTGTGGGGCAAGGAATCCATGAGATGGTCTGCTTATATAACAGGGCTGAATGGCATCATCTCACATCCTGTCCACAATTCTACCCAGCTGTGGAGAACTGCAGGGTCACAGGGAGTGAAGCAGGAGCCTAATAACATGTTTGGCATGCTTTTTTATTTTCTTCCTGGAAACAGAAAATTACTGCCCTTCATTGAATGTTTGTATGTTGCAAATGTGTATGATTTCAAAATATATTTATTTTTTTATTATCTATATCTAAGGTGTGCACATGATTTGTAAACATGTTATTTACTGACTTTTGTCAGTAATTAACCCATCCATTACTAACCCATTACCTTTCTCTTTTAATTTCTATTATACAATGAAAATTTATCAACTATAGTTTTCATTGTAAATTTAATCTCTAATCTAAATTTAATTTTTACAAACATTTAAAACTATAGATTTAGAAAGTACATGTAAAAGTTGTTGTTTTCTTTGGCAAAATTACTATGTGGCATCATCTAGCTAAGCAACAAGGGCTTTGGAGGTCCCTTACTGTGGCTCTGTAGGCAGTTTCTATTTAGTTTTTCTTAGGTTTCAGTTAGTGCAAAGCCATGACCACGACCAGACCTGCAGACAGCATGCAGTCCCCATCTTGCATTGACCAGGGCTCATGAGTCCAGGCCTACTTACTTCATGCCTCCACCTCAGGTCTCACTTGAATGTACTCAGGGGTTTCCAGGTTGCATCTCATCCACAGGCTGCATTGGGGAAGTATCTGCTTTATCACCTTTGTGTTGTGTGTAACATTCTTTCGCTGCAGCTGGGTAACCACAGAATATAGCTCTTGCTCAGATGTAAGCCACTCTCAGGAGGTCACTTGTCATTCTTTGTGTTGTGGGATTCTCCGACATCAGCCAGCAAAGAAAGTCTCTAGGGTCATGTGCAAAGATGGAGTATTACATAATAACATAATTGTGGAAGTGACATTCCATTATTTTTTGACACATTATTGATTGAAAGAAAATCAGAAATCCTAACCACATTAAAGGAGAGATTAAGGAAACATGAGTGTGAATACCAGGAAGGGCATGACCCACCTTCAGAATGATAAGCAAAAAATACTGTTCAGAACTTGAATTGATTTGCATGCATCCCGGGTCCCTTTTGCTATTCTCATGTTACAAGTAACACTGAAGACCCAGAGAGGTTAAATAAACTTGCACAAGGTCAGAGCCAATAAAGGGTGAGTCTAGAAATTTAATGAGATTTTATATGCTTGTGTGCTAGGAATTAAACCCTGGGCCTCACGCCACCACAAGGACACATTTCCAGCCCTGAATTTAAAATGAAGTAATATTACTGAAATGTTTTTGCCAATTCTTTGAGGACATAGATATAAATCAATAAATGTCTCATTTTTTAAAGTTTTTATCTGTTTATCCAAATAAGATATTTGATTTTTGTTATTTCTATAAAATAAAGATGAGAAGCAGAATCTTTTAAAATTTGTAGAATGTAAGTTTTCTTTGAAAAATGCACTGCAGAAAGATCAACATCCTGAACACACTTGCAAGACTTCTATCAGGCTTTATGAGAAGAATTTGTAGAAAATTCCTTCTGTTGACACATTGGAGAAACTGAGGAAGGGATGAAAAGACCTGGTGGTCTTGCGATTGGAGTATTTTATGTTCTCTCTCTACACTGTGAAGCACATGTGTCTTTGGTGTCATAAAGTGGGGAAATATTCTATGCAAACACTTTTGTTATCTTTTTTGAAAATAAACCTATTTTCTAGGATGTACAGGAATCTGACTTTAGTTTAAAATGTTGCCTATAAGCAAAAAATAATCCATATACTTGCACTTGCAATGTGCATCTTATGGAACTTGATCCCCTTCACACTGGCACTATGTATTTGTTATTAATTGCTATTTGACAAACGACTTCAAGACATGGCTTAAGAGTCTTTTTTATTTAACAGTGTCTATTGGTAAAGATTCTGTCTAGCTGTGTGGCTCTTGATCAAGGTATTTCATAAGACTCCAGAAAAGGTAGAAGAGTGGCCACAGGACCATAAAGCTGACAGAGCTGATAGATCTGCTTCCAAGCTCAGCCACGAGGCTGCTGCCAGACTCAGATCCTCTCTGGTTGTTGACTGGAGCTGCTGTTTCCTTCCCACCTGAGCCTCTCTATCAGGTGGCTCTCATGGCAGCCTGTTTCCCCCATGGAAATACATATAAGAGAATACAGATGAAGGGTGGAAAGAGTCCCAAGGCATAAGCCTTTTGATAACTAATTGAATCAGTGGCAACTCAGAATCTTTGACATTTTGTATTCTTTAGCAGTGAGTGCTCAAGTGCTGCCTTCCCTCAAGTGGAAGGGACAGAACAATGGCATGAATTCCAAGAGACAGGCCACTGAGGCCACCACAAAGACTGCCTTCCCAGGCATTGGGCTTGTGAGAAAAACATAACAATCACAGATGAAATGACAGCTTCTACAAGTGGCCAGTGTGCTTGGTCACTCTTATGCGGCCAGTTTCCCTTCATACAAATGTTGGAAGTAAACTTTTGGGTGTTATGGAAGCTGACTGAGACTACCAGGCTCACAGCAGTGGTGAAATAAGGTCCTATTGGCTCTCAAGCCCCGTGCCTATCAGGACTGCCCTTTGGGTGGATGATGGAGAGCTTCAGCCCCCTCTCCTTAAAGCTGCCTGGCACTGCCCCTACCTTAGCTTCTGACATTTCTGGTATCTTATCTTTAAACATACTGTGTGTGAAACTCCTGAGGGCAAGAGATCCCTCTTAAAATTCTGAATTTCTTTTCCTTTTCCACAGAGACAGCCAATACATAGTTGTTTAAAGGTGTTAAATTTAGTATTTTATCTGCTTTTCTGACACTTGACGTGGGTGACATTGTGTCTGTGGTCGATGTATGACTGACCTACTTACACAGTAAGTATCCAAGCAGTCATCAGTCTCTCTCTGTCTCTGTCCCCTTCCCCCATCACTCTATCTCTATCTCTTTCTATCACCTTATGCACACACTTACCCTGGATATTCAGAAACCAGAGTCAAAGATCCATGTTGTCTGACCTTGGCTCCTCAATATATTCTACACATAACTCTCCCCTTCACTTCCTTCTTTCCTAAGACTGATAAATCACTAGTCCCTTCAGACTGTTCATAGCCTCTCCCTCTACCCAATCAACTATCTTGAGTATATAAGTCCAATTATTTAATACTATATATTGAATCTCCCTTCCCTGTCCCTAAATTACATCCTATGAAATTTCCATACATTTTCAGTAGTCACATTCAATTATTCAGAGTGTAATCCAGTTCAAAAATTCAACCTCTAACTTGATACAATGCATCTCCTTTATTTCTCCTGAAACAGGCTTGATCTGTGTTATGGAAATTGGGGTGAAGAGATGGGGTGGGGTTTCCTTCCCTCTTGCTCTGATTCCATTCTATCTTGGCTCTGTTCATGCATTCATCCTCCCCCATTAAACAAGATGCACTGGATTTACAAGTAATCATAAGATCAGGCTTAAAATTTTCAATGCAATTCTCAAGATCAAGCCTCCAAAAAAAAATTACCTGTTCTCACTTGCTGCACACCAAAACTGAATCAACTCCTTATGTGGGTCCCAGAATCCCAAGAATTATATTACTATTATTTCTGGAAACTTCCTTGAACCAAATTTGCTACTCTCTCACTTGGTAAGGATAATAAACACTTTGCTTTTATTATTTTCCTAGAAGCCTATGATTGATTCTTTTCTATGAAAAGAAAAACATGACTCTGTAGCAAGCTAAAGTCTTCCATTATTTAATCTATGTCCAGTGGTACAATTACCTTTCTTTCTACAGATTTTCACTCTGGGGAATTAATGCTGCATCTGCATAGAAGGAGGACTGATGGACCCTAAAGATGCCCTTACTGAGGATGCTACAAATGGAACATTGACCTGGATGGGGCCAAAGTAGCCACAGATGTCCTAGAACCAGAAGAGGAAGGCAGAGTGAATCCAAGCACCAGGAGAATAAATTAAGTTAATAAATGTAGTCTTTTTCAGATACTAAGTATGTAACAATTTGTTGGGGCAGCAATAGAAAAGGGATGCAGTATTCTTGTGTTTGTTTTGTTTTAATTTGATCCACAGGCATACTTTGTAATAGAATATGCAGAAATTAGAGTATATAGACTTATTGCCATTCTTGCAGGGAGTATTTTTAAGGGAATACTACCTTGGCTGTGGGCATGCATCAACACCTATGCAAACACAAGAATCGTAATCACTTTTTTATCAGTTCTGCATTAATTGGTCTGCTACATAGGCAGCCATGAACTTGGTATAATGACCATTTCATGAAGAAGAGGAATGATCTCAGTTTTAGTCCATATTTTAACCTATTACCACATGGCCTGCCTAGTATGCTATAAACCCCCATCCTATAATATCATGTGTGGGGTTAATCATTGAACACAGTTTACTGTTTCCATATTTATCCCTACATGGTCTAAAACCTTCCAGCTATAAGATCCTTGAATGTTAATAGATGTGTTTCTTACTTAAATTGATACCAGTCCTTTGCATGGGTAACTGACCTGTTTTCAATGTTTATTTAATGACTGCTTCATGTAAAGAACAGCTGCATCTTCTATGTCATTAGCTATTAGTGTATCTCCCTGTTCTTTAATTTGTTAACTCTCTTTTCTCTCTTAACAATTTATTTTGAGGGAAGAAATACTGGGTGTTTGAAATCAGGGAATTTTACTTGATAGGCAGGTGCCATACCACTTAATCAACACCCATAACATTTTTGCATTAAGTATTCTTCAAATAGGGTATCCCTTTTTGCCTGGGCTAGCCTGACCCTCCTACATATCCCTACTACCCAAACAAGCCTGGGAAAGCTCCAGATTCCAGATCCCACTGGAGCCCACTCCAGAAAAGTGAGGTCCTTTTCAGAGCAAGGGAGATGTGGCTTGACAGTGTCGCCGCTGTTTCCTCGTTTTTTCTTTCTTTTTTGGGGGGTGTGGGGGGGGCGGAGACAGACTCGCTGTGTAGCCCAGACTGGCCTCAGCCTCCCGACTGTTGAAATCACAGGTGTACACCACCACGCCAGGCTTGCAGGTATTTCTTGTCAAAGCAGTTTGAGAAATCAGGAGGCGATTACTAAACCACCCTCAACCTGGCTGTTCTGGCATGGAAATGTCCTCTGATTCCTGAACGCACCTCAGTCCATGCCGCTCCTCTGGCACCTTCCAGGGGCTCCTGGACTTCCTACTGGAGCTTCATCCTGCTCTCGTGTTCTTCAGAAATCTGGCTCCAACATTCCTTTCCACTAACTCTTTCGGAGATCCCAGAACCCAGCCAGCAGCAACCCCTTTGCTATAAAGCACTCACCACACTCTTAGAATACTTGGATCTCACCGTGGCCTTATGACTTTGTGCTTCAGTTCTTTCAGCCTCAAAATGGAGCTAGTGATGTGCCTACCACAGACATATGTTGTGGAGCTCCAATGAAATACAGTGTATGGAAATTCTTCTGTACTGTACAGCCAAAGAGATAGTGCTGGCTTCAGTACTTACTACTTTATGACCTTGTACTAATCACTTCTCTGCTTTAGTCTACAAAGTAGGAGTAATCACAGTACTTGTCCTTCCTTTCAGCATGGCCAAAGGTAGACTAATCCTGTATTGTGAAAGGAGTTGTTTCCTGGCATCTTTTTAGAACATTTGTCTCCTTTTAAGCAGCATTACTGATGCAAAAGAGTCAGACTAAGAATGGTTTGCCATGTTAGAACGTTCAGAGCTGGAACTTTTAAGTGTGGGAACCATTTTCCCCAGAACCTGGGTTGTATGCTGGGGCCTCATGCCTCCCAGCAGCCTGGTGAAGGAAGAACTCCAGTCTTTAAGCCTCTGGCCTCACCTACCCCACCCTCACTCTCAACTGTCAGCTTTGCTGCCCATTTCACTGAGAGCATCAGTGCAGCCAGATGAGAACTTCCACTCCCTCTGTTACTTGTTCTCCCCACAGGTGAGCCTGCATCATCTACCTTACAAGGGATGAATTCCCCATTCTCATAAAGGCCAATCTGGTTATTGCCCACCATCCTTCTCCCAACTCAAGGGAAATTCCTTCCTTTCTGATCTACATCAGTTGTTTCTTCTACTGTATTTTGAACTCATTGATCAGGCTCTCTCCCTAACAGTCATGAAAGCTAGTAATCACCTTGGTGTTGGTCAAATGTAAAAGGTCTCTTTCTCAGTCCTCCTATTTGACCCATCAGTGAGTCAGCACTGCAGGCTCTTTAACACATTTTAGTCACATGGTCTCTGAAAAACCATTCCCTCTTAGTCCCCTTTGCTGACTCCTTCTTAGCTTATTGACCTCTAGACATTGACCAGCATTTCTCACTAGTTCAGTTGGAAAACAGGTGTTTTGTTTTTGTTTCAAGACAGGGTCTTGCTCTGTAGCCCAGGTTGACCTAGAACTTGTGACCCTCCTGCCTCAGTGCTGAGATTTCAGGCCTGTGCCACCACACTGTCTACCTTTCTGCTTATAAGCTTCACTTAGATGTCTAATAGGCATTTCTAATTAGCACATCTGGAAATTTGCTTCTGGTCTCTACCCAATCCTTCCCACAACCTTCTTTATTATAAGTAATGGTAGTCATGTGGTTTTACTTGTTTAGCCCAGTCTCCTGGTATCACCTTTGATTCCTCTTTTTCTCATAGTCCATGTTTAATCCAACAGAAAAGCCACTGTTCTCTGCCTTAAGGTTATATTGGAAATCTTACCACCTTTAGGCAGCTTCACTGCTACTACTCTAGATCGGGCTAATACCACCTCTCAAAGCATTTCTGGTCTTGAGCAGTACTCTGGCAGTGATACTTGGAATCTTAAAATAGAAAGAGAACTTCAGGTTATCAAAGCCAGTGGTTGATAAATTGTCTACATCTGCACCTGAGCTGTTCATGGGAGTGCCCCTGAGACTGCTACTGGGACAAGTTAGAGGTTGAGTGGGGTGAGTTACATCAGTAGCTTTAATCAATGCCAGAATGTCTCTTTGTCTGGCCTACCCACTGGTACCAGAATCCCCTTCCTCTCACACAGCCCATTCATTGCCCAAGGTCAAGGGACCAATGAGGCTATGGAGGCAATTGTGCTAGGCTAGGTTGAGCCTTTATGTATTCAAGGAGGAGGGTGCCATTGTTCTAAGGGGATCGTTGTGTTTCTTTCTAGACTACCTGACAATAGGGTGCGGATGGTTGGAAGCAGATTCCTTTAGGTCTGCTATGTCTTAGGTAAAGACCCACCTATCAGCCTGTAGTCCTGGGGCCAGAGAGAAGCAAACAGATCTGGACATATTACTGGAGTGGGGAGATCAAGTGGCTGGGTAAAGGCACAAAAGCTGGGGGAAGGTTGAGGCATCCTCTGAAGACCTTCCTGTGACTTTTGTGAGAAGGGCAAAGGGGAGAGGTGGGGCTCCTGGGGCTGGAAGCTTGTGACCCATTGTGCTCAGCAACCTTGTGTCCAAAGCCACCCATGACCCTACTCCCTCACATGCTCAGCACAGGGAGCTGATATCAGTATCAGAGGGACATTGGTGACCCTGTCCTTCATACGATCAGCACATGGAGCTGATGTTGATGACAAAAGAGACAGTGGTGTCCCATCCCTCACATGCTTAGCACAGAGAGCCAGTGTCAACAGCTCGAGGGGACAGACTTGGTGACCATAGTCTGCCTTCATCATTGGCAGCATTTTGAACTCAACACAGTACCTAATACAGAGTTACCCATTTAAGTGAAGAGCTTTCACACCCACTGTTCTCCATGGTTCTCACAAGGAACCGAAGTAAATGTGACCTTTTGTATTGTGGGTAAGAAAATGAAGTGCTAAGAGGTGATGGGATTTGCCGATGGCCTCAAATTAGTAAACAGCAAACAAGGACTAGACCCAGAGTGTCTAAATGTGAGTTCTGGCCTTCCTGCTGATGGGACTGTCCTTGTCACTTATTGATAAAGAAGCTGGTAAAAATAAGGAATCAACTTGTCTGCATAGGAGGATGATGGATACAGGAGATGGTGTCCCACACCTGAGTCCTGTATCTGAAGCATCTGAAAGGTTTGCCTTTCCTTCTCCTGGGGGTGACATCTTGCTGGCTAGATTAGCACATCTTTTTCCTTCTCTTTTGACCAGTATTATGATGAGAGGTTGCTTGAATTTTAATTTTTTCTAAATGTTTGTCATTTTTAGAAAGGCGTTTTCCCGTTTCCAGAGGTTAGCCAAGATGAACTTAATGAAATCAATCAGTTTGTGGGACCCGTGGAAAAATTCTTCACTGAAGAGGGTATGTATAGTTTTCTTTGTCATTGCCCATTTCCACTGTAACTGTGATTACAGTGATATTTATATTACAACCAGTATATATAGAACATCATTAATGAGGTAAAAATAGTTTATATTTATAATATTAATCTTCAGGGATCATCCCAATTACTACTTAATTTAAAAACATCTAGTTCAGTGCTTCTTCATGTCCCCATGGTGAAAAATCACTTTTGAATGTTTTCAAGCTGTTGCAGACCAACACTTGAGTAAAATACAATAAAAATAAATAACTGTGTCTGGGTGTGATTACACACATCTGAAATCCCAGCTACTCAGGAGGTGGAGATTGGGAGGATTGCAATTCCACCAAGCCCAGGCAAAAAGTTACCAAGAACCCATCTCAACAAACAAACTGTGTGTGATGGTGTGTGCCCAAGGTATAACTAGGATTGTGGTCTTTGCCCAGCCCAGGGGAAAAATATGCAAGACTCTATCCAAAAACTAAAGCAAAAAAGGGCTGAGGGCATGGCTCAAGTGATAGATACCCACAGGGCCCTAAATTAAAATGCCAATATTGCAAGGAAGGAAAACACAGAGTAGAAAAATTAGATGAAAGAAGCCAAGGACATAGGCAGTCCAAGCCCTATAGCTGCATAAGATGCTGTACATATTTCGAAGGTTGAGTGTGGATCTCTGTACTAAGTGTTTTAGGAACTAGACACAGTCTTTGGACCAGCAGCATCTCAGCCCACAGTTGGAAGAACTGCCCTTGCTACAAGGGGCCCAATGGAGGGTCCACAATACTAGATAGATAGCTGTCCTCCAACACTGAGGGTCTCAGAGAGTGTTTGTTTATATGGGTATGTGTTGTCTATTATTATTTACCCTGTCAAATATTAAACTAAAAAAATCTAAAAAACATTTATTCATTTATTACTTTATTTAAAAATAATGTAAACCTGTTACATCTTAAACTATATTTTAACGAAACTATTTTAAAATAAATTAATGAGAGTGGCTCATTTTTTAGTTTTGCAAATCTTTTAAAAGATAGCTGATTCTCCTATCCATTTCTGCATTTAATGTTTGATTTATATCGAGTAGCTTTCAGAAAAGTCCCACTGCACACTCTTGAGAGAATTAGAATTAGAAAGACAGATAGCATCTTACCATTAATATAAAATAACCTTGACCTTGTGGACCCCTAGAAGCTACTCCAGTGTCCCAAGACACACTCTGAAAATGGCTGCTGTAAATCATTAAGTATTACTATGTTGCTAGTTTTCAAAGTGGCTTAGTTGTACATAAGTATATTTTGTTATTTAGAAATAATGTATCTGTTTTTGTTTTGGTTATCTTACTGCTCTAATCTGTTTTATTTCCTTAGTGCCTTGGTCTTTTATTTAAACATGTACTATGTGATTTGTCAGCTTTTCTTCCCCTAAGCTTTCTGCAGGTTTAATTGATTTACAGTAAATTGTAATAGAATTGTAATACTATAATTGTACACTTGTAACCTGAAAAACCATCAACACAACCAGAAGTTTCCTTCCCCCATTTTCACTCCCTCCCTGCTCCAGGCAACTGCTCATATGCTTTCTCCCATTTACAGTAGTTTGAATTTCCTGAATTTTATTTAAACAGAGCCATACACATTATATGTGCTTTTGTCCAGCTTTGGCATAATTTTGAGTTTCTATGTACCAATAGTCCCTTCCTTTTTAGTGCTGAGTAGTGGTTCTTTGTGTAAACATACTAAAACTTTTGTATCCTTGTGGAACTCATGGTCATCCTGTCTTAACCACTAAGTACTGGGATTGCAGGTGTGTGCTACCATTTACAGCTAAGAATGTTTATTGCATGTGGTTGAGGGGGTGGTACTGGTACTTCAGCTTAGGGCCTTGCTCTTTCTAGGCAGGTGCAATACTACTTGAGCTGTGTTTCTGGGCCTCATATGCAAACTTTTAATTATCTCTTTTCACACAGCATCATTCTCCATACCTGTTGCTACATGCATCAGTACTTTTTTTGCTTTTTATTTTCCAGCAGCATTCTATGGTATGGGTGTGCCACACTTTGTTGGCTATACATTAAAGTATTTTATTTTGAAGTTATTTCCAGTTTGGAGGCACTTATAAAACTGTTATGCTTATTTGTGTACAGATTTTTATGTGAATTTATGTTTTCATTCCTCTTGTATTTTTTTTTCATTCCTCTTGTATAAATGCCCAAGTGTGCCACTGGTGAGTTCTATGATAGTTTTGATTAACTTTTTTAAGAAAGTATCACCCATAGTAAATAAGTAAACTGATTTCCCACCAGTATTAGATAAGTAACCCAATTTCTTTGCCTTTGCACTAGGATTTGGTGTTGCTACTATTTTTATTTAAGCCATTCTGAAAGATGTGGATTGATGTGTCATTGATGTTTTAAATTGCATTTCCCTAATGGCTAATAATGTTGAAGACTTTTAATGTATTTATTTTCCCTCTTTATATCCTGTTCAATGAATATAGTTAATTTTTGTTATAGACCTTGTATCCTATAGCCTCATTAAACTCATTTATTACTTTTAGGAGCTTTTTTTTCCTAGATCCCGTGGGATTTTCCACATGGTGTTGGTGATAGGCAGAGTTCTAGTTCTTTCTTTCCAGTCTGACATTTTTTGTCTTTGCTGTATTGCACTGGGTAGAATTTCCAGAATAATGTTGAGCAGACCTTGTTTTCTTCTTTGTCTTAGTACACATTCAGTCTTTTACCATTCTATTTGATGTTAACTGTAGGGTTTTTGTAGATTTATACATGCTCTTTGTCAGGGTATTAGAATTATTTCTTGTGTGCTGAGTTTTTGTTGTAAATGGTAACAAATTTTGTCTGATGCTTTTTCCACATCTATTAAGATAACTGTTTTTTTCCTTTGTTGACACAGCGAACATGTGGTTTTTATTTTTTTGTTTCTTTTTTAATTTTTTATTTAATTAATTAATTTATTTTTGGAAACAGGGTCTTGCCTATGTAGTCCAAACTGGAGACAAACTTAGCATCCTCTTGAGAGCACTGGGTTTGCAGACTTGTGCCACCATACCCAGATTTTGATTGGTTTTTAAGCACTGATCTGCCCTTAGATTCCCAGGATAATTCCTACATGGTCATTGTGGTTTTTTTTTTATATTGTTGGATTCAGCTGATTAAAGTTTTAAGAATTTTCACATCTGTGGTCCTAAAGAATATTGCTCTGTAGTTTAATTTTCTGATGTTTTTCTTTATTTGGTTTGGGCTTTTTGGTTGTTGTTGTTCTTTTGTTTTGTGTTGAGACATGGTCTCAACATACCACCCAGGCTAGCCTCAAACTCTCATCCTCCTGCCTCAGCCTTGCAAGTACTAGAATTCTAAGTATGCACTGCCATATCACGCCCAGTGTTCTTCTTCATCTTTTGATATTTTGTACTGTAATGTTCAAAGAGAATTTCCTGTCTACTTAGTAAGTATGGAAAAAATTCGTAGAAATAAAAAGTTACTATTAAGCAAGCACTACAATAAAAATCATTACAGGCAGATTTCCTCTATTGGGTGCCAAGTTAGAAGAGTGAAAGTTTGAAGAAAAACAATTAATTTAGGTAGTCTCCAAGTAACTCCCTATATATTTGCTAGTTACAGAGGGGGAAATAGTAACTTATTGTGGAAAATCCCAGCAAATACCACCATAAACAAGAGATGAAGAGTAACATCACTGGTAGTAGTACTAAGTGACATCATGATACCTCCTAATGTGAAACCTGGGGAAGGGCACATTGTCTCCGTGGTGTTGTTGCCAAAAAATGAATCATATCAACCTAATCATAAGAGATCATAAGACAGACCCAATTTGAGGAGCCTTGCACAAAGGAACTAACCAGGGCTTCCAAAGGGTCAGTCATGAAAGACAAAGAAAAACTGAAGAACAGTCACAGACAACTAAATATGATGTGTGGTCCTGGAATGGATCCCGGCACAGAAAAGGACATTAATGGACAAATGGATAAGTTCAAGTGTATTTTGCAGTGTAGTTAGCATTGCTGTATGAATGTTCATTTTTTAGATAATTTTACCATGGCTCTGTTAGGTTCTGTCAGTTGAAGCCAGGTATGTTAGTCAGACTTTTCATTGCCTTGACATATCCCAGAAAAACAGTTTTAAAGGAAGAAGTATTTATTTTGGCTCAATCCAAGATTTGCTGCATCCATTGCTTCAAGATTGAGGGAAGTAGAATATCATGGTGGCAGAAGCTTGTGGCTCATCTCATGGAAGCCAAGAAGCAGAAAGAGAAAGAAGGGGACAGGGACAAGATAGGCCCTTCCAGATCATGCCCCTAGGGACCTACTTCCTCCAACTATGTCCTACCTTTTACTTTTTACCACCCTCCAGTAATGCCATCAAACTATTTATTCATCCATTGATAAAGGCATTGCCCTCATGATCCAATCACTTTCCCAAAGCCCAGCTCTGAACATTGCTACATTGGAAGTCATGCCTTCAACACCTACCTGAGCCTTTAGGGGGACTCATTCAATCAGTAATGAAAGGTGAAGGGTTTATAGGAACTTTATAATTTTTTTGCACCTTTTCTTGTACAGAAAGGTATTTCAAAATAAAAGGTTTAAAATAAAAGTAATAAATTGGGTTTTTTGTAGGTGTCATACTTGAAGTATTGCCCCCACCCCTTTTGTTTTTGCAGTATTGGGGATTGAACACAGGGTCTTGTGCATGCTAGTTAACACTGTGGCACTTGAGCTATGCCCCCAGCCCTTTTGTTTTCAGACGGGGGCTTACTATTCCCTTTGCCCAGGCTAGCTTTGAATTCAAGATCCTCCTGCCTCACCTCCTAAATAGCTGAGATTATAGATGTGTACCACCATGCCCAGCTGAATGTTGTCTCTTTTTAATTCCATCTAAGAGACTGCATTTTAATTGATTGTTATGGTCAGTTTAATATGACTATTGATTTAATTGCATTTAAATCAGTCTTCTAATTTGTTTTGTCTTGTCTGTTCTTTGTGCACTCTTGCTTGTTTTTCTTTTTGAAGTATTTTATTATTGCATTTTATCACTTTTGTTGGCTTATTGTTGTTCTGTCTCTTTTGTTTTTTAAGTGGTTGGATTTTATAGTGTAAGTTGTATCAAATCCTACCTTCACATGAGAACACTATATGTCTGCCTTTACAGCCTGTGTGCTGCTGTTTCATGTATTTTATTTCATTATAAACCCAACAATATCTTGCCATTGTTTTTCTTTTTTATTATGATAAAATATGCATAATAAAATTTACCATTAGAGCTCTTTAAGTGTATAATTTCATGCCATTAAATATATTCACAGTGTTATGCAACCATCCCTACCATCCATTTCCAGAACATTTTTCTCATGACATTATTTGTCTTTAAATTTGAGAAATAAGAAACCGTGGTTTTATGGTTACCCATTTAGCTACTGTTTCTAGTGGTCTTCATTCTCATGTAGAATCAGGTTTTCTTTTGGTACCATCACTCTTCCATGAGGAAGACTTCCTTTCACATTACATGTCCTATAGCTTTGTAGGGAAGGAACATCTCACTGGCTGGGAATGTCTTCCATCAGAAAAGGTTTATATTGAAAACATTTTTGTCTCTGCCCTTTAGTGATGTTGCTCCATGCTCTCCTAGCTTCACATGGCTTCTTATAAGATATCTGCTGCCATTTTTGTCTCTGTTCCTTTGTACATCATGTTTCTTCATCCCCAACTGCTTTTAAGTGGTTTTAGAGGAACTGATTAGTGTGTGTGTTGATGTGGTTTCTTGCACATTGCTTTTGCTTGAACTTGTTTGAGTTTCCAGGCTCTGTGGGTTTATAATGTATATGAAATTTGAATAAACATTTGTATGGCTATGTACTGAAATAGTGAACAACACTGAGGAATGAAGTATATATGCAAAAACGTGGATGAATCTCAGAATCATTACAGTGAGCAAAAGAATTCAGACAAGAGAAAAACGTGGTCTATGAATCTATTTATCTAAAACCAAATGCAAATAAATCTAAAGATTAAAGAGAGACTCATGGGTACCTGGAGATGGAAGTGGACAGAAAGTTGATAACAGAGAGGCAGGAGAGATCTTTGGGGGAAAAGGAAGTGTTTTCTTCACAATCATGATGGTTTCACAGATGACACATCAGAATTACATGCTATAAATATGTGCAAGATTATTGTGTGCCAATTATATACATCAATAAATTTGTAAAAGAATTTAAAATGAGGGGTTTGGGTTGCATTTGGGGAACCCATAGTTCTCCCTAGTGACTTGTATATTCCCAAGTGTATGCTACAAAGACTTTCATACTTTATAATAATGATGATGTTTCTTAGCATTCAAAAGTGGTTTTAATTACCTTAATGCATAGGAACTGTACAGTTACCAACCTGATGCTAGTGTTTGTTCAGTTTCACTCTAGTAAGCATGAATGTTGAATGAATGAATGAGTTGTTGAGTAAATTGTTCTCAGAACCTGTGGACTGTGGTGAAGGTGTATTGCTTCTGAACTCTAGATAGATCTAGGCCCAGACACTGTCTGATACTGGGATTTTATGCTATATGAAAATCATTCTGTATGCTTTTATTTGTATGAATATAGCTTACTTATATTTTTGTTTAATCAAAATATTCCTCCTTTCAGTGGACTCTCGAAAAATTGACCAGGAAGGAAAAATTCCAGATGACACTTTAGAGAAGCTGAAGAACCTGGGACTTTTGGGATACAGGTCCCAGAAGACTATGGTAGGTCAGGGCAACAGCCCACCTGGTCTGGCTCATTAGTAAGCTTTACATATTTATGCTGTTCAGGGAGGGTGGCCTTTAAATGCAGTATATCTACAGTCTAGGCGCAAAACCTAGAAAAAAATTTTTGTGGCTGTAGGCAAAACAACCTTAACCTGCCTGTCCTCTGAGAGTTTGCAGAAGCTGCCTCCAGGTAAGATCAGCTAAGGATCTTGAGGTGAAGGGGAATTAGCAGTTGGTAGCCCTGTGAGGGTTGGGCATATTTCCTGGCTGTGAGCTGGTCGTTTGAAGATGTATTTGTTCTGAGCATTTTTCAAACCATAGCAGTCAGATCTTCTTGATGTTCTGTCCCTGCCTGGCTTGTCTCCAGAGATTAAAGTATGTCCTTCCTTCCTTCTGCAATGAAAGATGAACCCTCAAGTTTGTAGAATAAATTCCTTCTAATACCTATCCTAGAGCTGGCCCAAGCTGAGACAGAGATGAAAATGAAGGACAAATTAGCATGATGCCCGGTTTCATTTGGATGTTTGTTTCTTGTAGTGTTTTACGGTGTTAAATCATGTAACTTCCTTGTCATCCTATGAAATTCCTCTTATCACATTACCAACTATTAGAACGAATTTACCCTATCTTTACAGAAGACCTGAAGTAATGCTGCCGGCCCAGTGGTAGGAAGCACGAGTCATCAGACACCCTCTATTTCTTAACAAAAGTAGCCCACTCTGCCTCCATGTGAGGCTGTAGGAGAGACTGGGCTCCCCCAGCTATCCCTGGAATCAGGGTTGTGACTCCCAAGCAACACATGTTGCTATCACATGCAGCTGGCCACAGTGAATGCCAAATATTAGAGTAGAAAGCAAGTGAGGAAAGATTGGGAGAGTGGTGGTTGGTTTGCTTCTCATCAGTTTAAAAAAAATAAGGCAACAGGCACTCTCATTTTCATTCTTTCTTTCTGAGGTGACCCCCTTTGAATCTATTAAAAAAAGTAAGAAATAAGATAACAGCAACCTTATGTTCATGCCCACAAGATTATGGGAAAATTTTTCATGCTAGAGAATTCTAAAGGCAAGGTGAAGACTATTGTGCTGGAAAGCTAAGGTGTTTCTGCAGACCAGGCCTGGATCTCCTCCCTTAGTCCCTGCCTGCTGTCCAAGGCCTGCCATGTGTGGCTCCTCCCTGCTTCTGAGTCCCTCCGCCACCAACACTCCTTTGCACATGCTAGCTGTCCCTGTGAGATTGCTGTCCAAATTCCCCCAAGCATGACTTTTTCTCTTGGTATGTATGTGGATGGCACACTCTGCAAGTGGGCTGTGCACCTGCACCCTGAGGTCATGGCCAACTGATATTTGTTGGCCTGATTACCTTAAACCTCAATTTGTGATCTGTAAAGTGAACTTTAATAAAGCCACCCTGCTACTTTTGGAAGTTGAAGATTAAATGCCCACTACTTAAGTTCAATTGAATTTTAATTTTTCTGTTTTTAACCCTTTTGTCTTTTACTCCTAGAGCAGTGATTCCCAGTGAGGAGCAATTTTGCCCCTTAGGGATTATATGGCAATGCTAGAGATACTTTTGATTGTGAAAACTGTGGAGATGGGGAGGTTTGCTGCTGGCATCTACTGGATAGAGGCCGTGAAGGCTGCTAAATTTCCTACAGTTCATAGGACAACCCCAGGGCAGAGAATGATCCATCCCAAAGTGTTAGAGTGTTGCAGCAGATAAGGCCTGTCCTGGAGTCCAGCAGATGATAGGCAGTGGAACACTAAACATCCACATCTGGTAGAAGGCAGTCACACAATCTTCAGTGATTCATTGTGTGTATAGGTGTCTACATTAAAAATACAGAGCTGCAAATGTTTCTATGTGCAAAATAGGTCTGAAAAGATACACAGAAATGCTCATTCTGAGTGATAATAATATGGACAATTTTTGTTTTCCTTGTACCTTTCCATATTATGAGTTTTTTAAAAATGGTGATCAGTTCTTACTTTATATTTAGGGAAAAAGAAAAAACAGTGAAGTCATTTGCCTCAATGGGAGGAATCAGGCTGGACTGTGACTAATGCTGATCTGTCTCTCCTAGGCGGCCTGGGCCTCTCCAACACTATGTATGCTCGGCTAGGGGAGAACATCAGCCTGGATGGGTCTATCACTGTGACCCTGGCAGCACATCAGGCTATTGGTCTCAAGGTCACGTATCTGGGATTCCTATTCGGGGCTTTCTGGAGGAGGCAGGGGCTCGCTTACTTCTATCAGAAATGAGTTGGTTTTGATAGCTCAGGGTCTTGAAGGAGAACAAGCCCTCTGTTCTTGCCACCTTGCCCTCCATTTCACTCACTGGCTACAACATGTGACTTGTAGTCCCTGCACATATGGCCTCCATTTAGCCAACATGAGGCCCTTGGCTCATGCCTTCCCATTGAATCTACTATCTCTATCACCTTCAACCCATCTTTCAAGACCCAGGTCAGATGCCACTCCTGGATGTGAGCCTCCTCCTGAGCTGTCCCCTGCTGTTTGTACACATGCCTTCATCACCCCACTGGACTCAGAGCATGGTGGGACAGGTCCAAGGGCACACAGTTCTCAGTGGAATCACATTACTCAGGTCATAGCTGCTCACTGTAGACAACAAAAAGCTGAATGAGTCCTGTGCCTAGCTCCCAACCCTTAAGCAGGAGTCCACACTGCAGTCATTTAGCAAAGCATGGGGGGACAGCTTAGACACTGACTGCACACCTTCTCTGTGCTGGGCATGTTTTCAGCATTTCCATGTCTTCACATCATCCAGACCACTCTGCCAGTGGGAAAAGGGGGGAGTCTGTGGCTTACAAATCACAAGTTGAAGACTCAGAGAAGGGACAGTTCTAGCCCAAGGCTACCCAGCCAGACAGTGAAGGAGTCGGGATTAAAATCTCAGGTGCTGATTTCACAGCTCTGCTGGTTATATTGCTACCACATTGGTGCATGTGCCATGGGGTGCTCCCCTTAGCAGCCTGGCTCCCATGTCAGCTCTGGGCTTGTGTTGTCTCCTCTTGAAGGAAGTAAATATTGTTCTCAGAAGGGGATGTCTCACAAGTACATCTCACACTCTTCTTGCAGCTTAACTTGGTTTGTGTGTGTTTCATTTAGGGAATCATCTTGTTTGGTAATGAGGAGCAGAAATCCAAATACCTGCCCAAACTGGCATCTCGGGAACACATTGCAGCCTTCTGCCTCACAGAGCCAACCAGGTCTGCCCCTCCCCTCTAAATGTCATCTTCCATGCTGTTGTCTGTGCAGAGTATCTGGCTTGTATTTCCTCCCTACCTAAAACCTTCCAGAGAATCAACTCAATAATCATTCTTGCCAGTTCTCTTCTCTCAGTCTTAATTCTCTATCCCAGTGAGACTTACAGATGAAATAACATACCTGACAGCATCTACTAAGTCAATGTTTTGTGGTTCAACCCCCTTGACATCAGGGATTGCATTCAGAGGATAGGGTGTAGGAGCTGTTCATCTCCAGATTGGGAGCTAAGGTTCCATGAGGTGTGATTATTAGCCAGAGGTCACACAGCTAGAAGGAGCAGAGCCAGTCAGAGCTTGGGGCTTCTGATGACAAGTCTGTCCCTGGAACCTCACTTAATCCTGTTTCCCTTCACTCTGCAATCTGGAATAGTCACCATCCTGGTGTGGCCCAACCTACTCACAGCAGCCCACATTCTCATGTTGAAACCTAAGCCCAACTTGTTTTTATTGCCACTTTTTTACCTGCTGTGTTGAAGCAGGATGAGCCAAATCCAGCCTGCCATCAGAAATTTGTATTGGAACTTGCCCATCTGTTTACAGACTGCAGCTGCTTTTATGTTCTGTTGGCAGAGTTGAGGTTTGACAGACATCATGTAACTCAGAAAGCTGAATATTGTCTATTGTCTGACACTGTATTTTAAAAGTTTGCTAACTCCTGTATCCAAATATAAAAACTTCCATTTACAGCCCCTCAAGTCCACTCTTCCTTATTCCCAATATTATCGTTCCTCGACTACATCTCTCTATCTCTGCAGAGGGAGTGATGCTGCCTCCATCCAGACCAAAGCCACGTTAAGTGAAGATAAGAAGCACTACATCCTCAATGGCTCCAAGGTATAGCCACGTCCTCATTGCCCTGCCGTCTCAGTCACAATCTATAGCCACTATGCAACCACTTTCCACACACTGGGAATTATAAAGGGTCTGCACATCATTCCCTAACCCAGGCAGAGCATGGATGCTGCTCCTTTGTCAGAAAAAGAATCTGGGGCTCAGGCTGAAGGCCTGTGTACCTTCAGTGGCAGAAACAGAACTGGAGCAAGGTGTTCTGGCTTCAGAGTCTCCAACTTTTCTGTAGTCCCAGCTGCCTCCTTGAACTGCTTTTAGGGTTTTGTTTAAATTTCATTGCCCAAAGTCACAAAGGTACACAAGTGTGGTGTGATACATTTCCACAGACCTGACACCTAGCTTCAGCAGTTAGCACACTCATGGCCCACCATGTTTCTTATGTCAACATTGCCATCTCTAGATAGCACTTATGAAAGATTCAGCATGGAGCTCTGAGAGAAAGCTGTAATACCATTAGCATATGAAAAAACAGATAAGTTTCTTACTACCTGGTCAATGTTCAGATTTCCTCAATTGTCTTTTTTCCTTTAACAGTTTTCTTGTATCAAGATTGAAAGAAGTCCTAATCATTGCAATTGTAGAGCAGTCTGTTTTCCCCCTCCCTCTCCACTTCCTTCTGCCTTTCACTCCTCCTTTCCCTTCATTTTCACTTTTAAATTGACAAGTAAACATTGTATATATGTGTTTGTATATATGTGTACCTTGTGAGGTGATGGATTCCCTTCTTTCTTGAAAGTCCTCAGTGGTCTGGTGGTGGATGGAACCTGAGCTATCTTAGTGCCACTGGCTGCCTCCACCCCCACCCCAGCTACCTGTTTCTGGGGAACATCTCTGCTCTAAAGAGACCGGGGTTGAGTCCCCATGCTCAGTTCATATAGGCTTGGCTTCTACAGAGCCAAACATTTTATGTGGCTGGCCTGAAGTTTGACAGGTGACAGACAAAGATGGAGTTGAGAGGTGTGTCCAAAGATGTTTTGCTTTCTTTCTTTAGGTCTGGATCACCAATGGATGTCTGGCCAGTATTTTTACCGTGTTTGTAAAGACTGAAGTGGCTGATTCTGATGGCTTGGTGAAAGACAAAATCACAGCATTCATAGTAGAAAGAGACTTTGGTGGAGTCACTAATGGGAAACCTGAAGATAAATTAGGCATTCGGGGCTCCAACAGTAAGTAGCTTGCACATACACAGGTGCATGTGTGACAGAGAGCATAAGAGAAACCAATCCTTCATTGTGTCCAAATATCAAGGTAAAATGAGATTTACATATTTGTGGCTTTAGTTAAGCATTTTAGCAAAATCAAGTTGAGATTTCATGGCAATGCAGATGAACTCCTGGAAACTGGATTGCTAATTTAGCAGTTATAGACTGTGCTTCTCTCTAAGCCTTCAGCTTTGCTCATTCAATGGGAACCAGGCCAGAAGAGCTCTCAACCTTGCTGGGGTAATGGACACCAGGAAGGCAGGACAGGTGTCCCATGTAAACATGCTATGTCTTTCCTGCCTGGAATGTCCTTCTTCTTGCTTCCTCTTCTAACTGCCCAGGCCCCTTGCCATCCTTGATAGCCATCCATTCACTGGAGGCTGGTGACACTGGTATCCTGTTTGTTGCTCTTAGCCCACCTAGTCTGGCCATGGGGTCCTTCAGACATTCTGCCTCTTGAATATCTGTTCAGATCTTGGAGTGGCTAGCCCAGAGAAGACCACGTAACACCAGCCCTTGGCATATCTGTGGGCCATGTGCCTTTTGGGACCCTGCCTTCTGGATGGTGATATTTGCCACCCCAACTGCTTGGACTTGGGGGTCAGGAGTACTGAGCCCTACCACTTGGAAGCTGTGAGGCCTTGAACAAGCTCATTTCCTTTGTTGCACTGTAGTTTCCCAGGTACAGGAAATGGGGGGGAGGGGGTGAAGCCCATCCGGTGGAGGTACCAGGAGCAAGAAGTACAGAGGGTGAAGTGTTTAGTGGGGGCTGGGGGGAGGGGCAATACCCCATCATCAGCTCCTGCTGAGTCTGAATACTCTGACCAGTGCTGCTGCCTGAGAACCCTGAGTATGCCAGCAGATGAAGGTGCTGCTCAGAGGCCTCCAGCTAAGGAAAGTTTGGCATGTGCACAGGAGAGAGGTGGAGGGAGCTGCCAAGCTGGTGCTAAACAGCTCTGCAGGGTTTGATCTGTGCTGGAGTCTGGGTGTGTGGTGTCCCCTAGCATCATGCAGGCACCATGCAGGACCCCAAGAGAGTCAAGAAACACAAGGTGAGGTGAGAGAGGAAAGCACATTTTTTCCCACACCCAGCAGCTTTTAGCAGGAGGTCCTGGTTCTACAATTCTTGTCCTTCATCCTTAAATAGGACCTAGAAGTTAATGTCATCACATTTCACCCTTGAGCTCTTGCAGCAGAATGAAGATCAGCAGACCCAGTTTGCCACACCTGGCCTGGCTTCTCTTGAGTCCCTACCTTCCTGATTCAGAGTATCCTTTCCTCTGGTACAAATTGCTGTGTTTATGTAGCAGAACATGCAAACATGTTTTATAGAAATGTGATATAGAAGGCACTATGCCTTCCCAACCTCTTCCCTAACCCCACAGCATCTCCTTCTCTGGCTGTATCTCACCCACATTGACCTCCCCTTTGGAGCACATCTCACTTTAAGGGAAGCTAATGATCCCTGACTGCAGTATAGCCCTGTTTGAGACACCTCAGAACTCATCTCAGAACAAAACATTTCTTTTCTTATAGTCCTGGTACAATGCCTCAGCCCATAACTTGGGTTCAGATCACCTATGTGCTTTTTTACCACCCCAGGGCATGTGCACTCAAAGGCTTCTGTTCACATTGGGTCAGCCACATATCACTGGCCAGCACTGGCCTCAGTGGCAGGAAAAGGGAGGTCCACCCTCCAGTGGTAGGGCATTGCCTCTGTAGTGCAAGGCTGTGGCTGTGTTATATGAAGACCTAGGACCAAGAATCCCATCTTCCTTATGGCCTTCGGAAATGCTGACGCTCCTCACTTGATGTTCTGACTCTGGCTCTTCTATCCTTTCAACTTCTGCTAAATATTACCTTAGAAAAGTCTGAGTTAGCCTTTATAAGAATGTTACCCATTCCCTGCAGCCCCCCATGTCTCTCTTTAGTGTGTCCTATTTATTTCATCAATAACATTGATGGTAATATCTATCATCCTCTTTATAGTTTGTCTCCCTGGCCAAAGAATGATCTCCACAAAGACAGGAGCTTGGCCTTTGTGTCCTGTACTTCCAGATAATGAATGAACACTTGCGTAGGGTCAAATGCAGAGTGGTTTGCATTTGTCAAATAAGTTCTTAAATTTCATGTGTTTCAGCTTGTGAAGTCCATTTTGAAAACACCAGGGTACCCCTGGAAAATGTCCTTGGAGAAGTTGGAGGTGGCTTTAAGGTGAGGTGCTATGCAGTTTCTTTCACCTGTATAGCATGTGAGTCCTACTTTCTGTTTGGTCCATGCTTGACCTGTGACGATGTGTGACTTTGATGGGATATTGGCAATGGAGACTGGAAAATTGGCTCATTCCTAAAGGAGGGGGTCTATGGTTAGGATGAGGGATCTTCATTCATCTTTGAGGTATGCCTTGCCTTAAGTAAGGGATGGGATTCCCCTCACCAGCAGGTATAAGAGACAGGCCAGTGGGAAGAATCTTAGGTTCTAAGAATACAACAGAGGTCTTGAGTCCCTGCCCTAATGTTTTGTGTTTTCTTCTCCTCTTCTTACTCCTCCTTTAAGTCAGATTTATTTTTTCTATTGAAAAATAGTCCGCATATGGTTTACTATCTTAAAATATACATGTCTATCATTTTTAATGTATTCACTGTGCTGTGTAACCATCACCTCAAAAGAACATTTCTATCACTCTGAAAGGAAATGCCATACCTTCCAGCCCCACCTTACCCCCATCCTTTGGCAACTGTTATCTTACTTTGTGCTTTAGTGGATTTGTGGATTCTGAATATTTCATATAAATGGAATCATATAATATGAAGCCATTTGTGATTTCTTTCACATCATATACTTTTCAAGTTTTATCCACATTGTAGCATGAATCAGTACATTTTGTGACTGGATTTTGTTTATCCATCAGGTGATGGATACTTGGATTGTTTCCACTTTATCTGTGTGAATATTAACATTCAGGTGTTTCTATGGAAAATATGTTTTCAAATCATTTGCGTATACATCTAGTAGTAGAATTGCTGGTTATATGGAGACCATACGTGTAACAAACTATTTTCCATTTTTACCATGTACAGAGGTTCCATTTTTCCACATTTTCATCTACACTTGTTACTATCCATGTTTTTAAACTGTACACGTCCTACAAGGTATGTAGGAATCTCTGTGGGTTTAATTTGAACATGATTAATCATATTCAGCATCTTTCCATGTGCTTATTGGCATTGTCTTTGAAGAAATACCTTTTCAAATCCTTTGCCCATTTTTAAATGAGACTCCTTATTTTGTTGTTGTTGTTGCCCTACCCTAATTTACTGGGTGACCTGGGCAAGTGTGTTCACCCTGGGCAACCCTACCCATCTCAGCCATGAAGCAAGGATCAAAGTCATCCTTTCCCTCCTTTCCCTCCTCCCCTAGGGTCAGGGAATCAGATGAGATACCATTAGCCAAAGTTTCTGTGGCACAAGGGTGTGCATTGAGTGTAGAGGAAGGATGGACAGATGAAGGGACAAATAAGGGAATAGGTTGTGCAGCCATAGGCTTCTGTATTACAAAGGTGGTCCAGATGATACATGCAAATAGAGGAGACAGAATTAAATCACCCAAAGCCCATCCCAAAAGAGATTGTATTGCTCATACCCTTGTTGCTTTCTGGGTATTTTAAATAATACACATCACTTTGTGTGTGACATTTTGTAGCCTGTGTTTCACTTATCAATAAATTCTAACAATCTTTTTGTGATGGTAAATATAAATGTTTGATGCTGCACTGCATTCTTCATATGCACACTGTGTTTAATGGCATCAGGTTCCTGGTAACATATCCTCCCACACTTTAAGTCTAATTCTTTCCTGAGTTTAAACACCACCAGTAAAATTACTGAGTCAGAGGATGTGAACTTTTTTCTGGCAGTGCTGAGAACTGAACTCACATCCTTGTGCATGCTAAGCAAATGCTCTACCACTGACCTACATCCCCATCCCTTGGTTTTTTGAGACAGGGATCTGCTATGTAACCCAGGCTATCCTCAAACTCACAATCCTCCTGCCTCCATCTCCCAAGTTCTACAATTATACGCATGTATCACTATGCCTAGCTAACATTTTTATAGTCTTGATCCAAGTGTCTCCTGGAAAGGGACAAGTATGTGTCCTTTCCAATTGTGAGTAAAGAAGCCTTGTTCCTCAGTCCTTAAGACACTGGAGGTTTGGGAGGGTTTTTTGGTGCTAAGAACCAAACCCAGGTTCTCACGTGAGCTAGGCAAATACTCCATCTTGGAACTACATCCCCAGCCCCAACACTGTATTTAAATTTTTTTTTGCCACTGTGATTGGTGGAAAATGATTGTTTAAATAGGCAAATGGAAATCAATCTCTAACGTTCTTTTGTTGTTACTAGTGGAATTCCTGCCAGTTAGCCTAAATTTTTAAAAGAATGTTATACTTGGAATACAGAGACAAAAAATAAATGAATAAATAGCCAGCTGAAAAATTGAATGGACTGGTATGAGATAAAAATGAGGACTTTTACCTCTGAGATGGTAGTAAGATTTTATTAACAGTCAGAAATATAGAGGCTGACAAGTAGGAACTGTTGAAAGAAAGTTCTGAATCTTGCTTTGGGGGAAATTAGGATGTAGAATGTAGCTGGTAACATAGAAGGAGACTCTTGGTGGTAGTGAGGGTGATGAAGCTTGAAGACGCTAAAACTGGTGAACTGTGGAAATCAGTATGGAGGTTCCTCAAAAAGTTAAAAATAGAATGACCATATGATCCAGATCTCCCACTTCTGGACACATACCCAAGAGAGCTAAGTCCGCATACAATAGAGAAGACTGCACACCTATGTCTGTTGTGGCACTGTTCACAATAGTTAACATGGAATCCACTCAAGTGTCTGCAGATAAATGGACCAAGAAAATGTAGTATACATACACACTTTATTCAGCCATAAAGAATAATTAAATCTGGTCATGTGCAGGAAAATGGGTTGAACTGAGGGCATCCTGTTAAGTGAAATAGACACAGAAAGAGAAGGTTCATGTGTTATCTCATATATGTGGAAACTTAAAATAAAAAACCCTGAAAGTATAAGAATTATTAGAGACTGGGAAGGGATTTGGGTGGAGAATAGAAGGGTAGATGATAGACATGATATATATGGATGGAAATATCACAGTGAATTTAATTTGTTCAATTAAAATGTATTATAATAGTAAAAGGCTGGCCAGAGGTCTCCAAGTACAGAACAAAGACTGAACACATGGCCCTCTTCAAATAAGACTCTACCTATTGGGCATTGATCCACTGGGGAATAAGACCCTGCTTTTTTTCACTCCATTTTTTTTATTTGATGAGGTTAACAGTAAACTCTGAGGGGGCTATGGAGTTTTATTCATGAAATTATGAGCTGGCTTTTAAAAGAGAAGAAATAAGGGCAAAAGAATTTAGTTTCCTGGCAGATCGAACGAGGCCAGTATCATCCTGTGTCCTGAAATGCAGGAGTCTGAAGCTTGGGAAGTCAGAGGTGATGGGGCACTCAGCTGTTTCTCAGACCATCCAGAAAAAGCAGAGATGGAAGCTTTGGGATCTGTTTCTAGAAGTGGGATTTGAATCTCACACTGTGGTATGACTTAACCAAGACAGATTTCCCACTAGTGTGGGGGCTGGCTATTTCTAGGAGTTTTGAACAATTGTTTCCAGCTTCTCCCAGCCCTGAGGGTCTGATGGTTTCCCCACAGGATCTGTTTTGAGAGGTTCTCCCTTCAGGTTATTTAGCAGGTAATCAATAATTCAAAGACTACCGCATGCTTTCTGGGTCACACATAACCAATCATTGAGCGAAAAGCAATACAATTGAAGTTGTGCTTTGGGGAAAACCATAGAACTCACAGCCTTCTTTTCTGTCCTCAGATCCCCACTCTACCTTTGGGGACTCTGATTTCGTGTCTCAGGCTTGTCAGAGGCCTCTGTCCATCCTCTGCCTGGAGGGCTTTTCCTCCCTGCTGGTACAGTAAACCCAGGTCCACCATCTCCTCCAAGAAGCCAGCCCCACCCTCAATTTAGCTGTTTCCACAGGGCTGGGACCCTCTCCTTCAGTCTGCCCTCATTGGCTACCTATGGCTTCACTGGCTGTTTGCAACTGAGGCCTCTGTGGTAGGTCAGGGACACCTCCATTACTCATAACAGGGTGTGCATCTGTTCCTCTCTCAGCTGCTCACTGTACACATGGGTCAGAATAAAGGATGAAGAAAGAGTAGGGATGCTGACAAAGCCACCAGATCACTGTTGCAGGCATCTGGCTGATGTCATGGGGTCATCTCAGTGCACAGCTTTCCTGCCAGAATGTGAGGTGTAGGGAGAGTCATGTCACCACTCCGATCTTCAGCATCTTCATCTGTGAATTGTGGTGCCTCATCCTGAAGCTTTGCTGGGAATATTCAGGCAGCTTGCAATGTGTTCTCTATCGGTCCAAGTTTCTGCTACCTCTCCAGAGGATGAAAAGCATTAGCAGATGATTTGGGAGTATTGTGCAGTGGCTTTATGTGTGGTGGTAGTGATGCCACGGGTATTAGAGCTGCAGCAGTGACAGAGCCACGCTGTTGGAGGGTCAGAACTGTGCTCTCTCCCAGCCCAAAGGCAGATGCTTGCCTCTATTTTCAAGAACTCTTCTGGGGAAAATAGACGAGTGTTCTGTGTCTCTTTTCTCTGCCTCTTTCAATGTGCTTGCTTGGCCTTTCTCGCCCCCTCTGCAGGTGGCCATGAATATCCTCAATAGCGGGCAATTCAGCATGGCAGCATTGTGGCTGGGATGCTTAAGAAACTGATCGGTAGGACATTCGGGTCTGCAGTGCCCTGTTGCCCCTGCCGCCCCCACCACAGCCTGGGAGGGTCTGTTTGCCATTTCCCCCCTGGATGGACTGGTGACGAGCCAGGCCACCTGGGGAAATTGTTGGCTCAAGTTTAGCCTCTGAGCTTTGGTTTAGAGCAAAGAATATACTCACCTGCCCCAGAAGTTAGTCTTTGTATTTCAACATTGCTCAGTTTTACCTACACACAAGGGTAAGGAGAGAAGCAGGCATTCTGTTAGAGGCAGACCACTAAGAACAGAGCTACTTGGTAAACTTCCACCCATGAGTTAGGGACCAAGAAAACATTAGTTCTCATCCTCACAAGAACCCTTCATGTGGGTGCCTCTACACAGAGTGAAGAGTGGGGTTGGACCTAGAACCCAAGTCCCCCAGCCCCTGATTCCTCCCTTGTTCTTCTCCATCAGGATACTAGACTTTCCTTTGTGAACTTAAAACATCCTGTAACTATTCTTGCTATGTGGATGTGACTGTGGGAAAGGGTGTGCCCAGGGAGAACATACCCTGAGGGCTTTATGACTCTCAGAGTCCACTGCAAGGTGGACATACAGGGGCTGTGGTTTGGGTTCTTCCATCCATTTGATTGATGAGGAAACTGAGGCCAAGAGAGTACAGGTGATTTGCCCAAGACCATGTACCTTGACCAAGGTCCAAAGCTGTCAGCCCTCAAGCTCAGGACTCTTCTCAATTTGCTGTGCTGCTTGCATGGCCTCCACTTCCCCATCTAGAAAACTCAGTGCAAAAGCTTCATGGATCTTTATCATCACCCTCCCCTCTCCCAAAGAGACAGAACCTCTGATGAGAGCCCATAACCCAGAAATGTGGATAAGGGGACTCACTCTAGGGACCAGTTAGTGATGGTCACACTGGTGGAAACATTTGGAAAACAGGCTTCAGGCAAAGCTAGGGGAGCTGATGCCAGAGTGGGAGTCTGACATGTTCCCAGGGGCTCTCAAAACTGTCCACAACTATGCACCTTGAGGCCCCAGGCCTGAGCTTTGAAATCAGGCTGCCCCTCCTGCTTTGGTTGAGTATCTGTGATGGAGGTGGGTCCACTCCCACCTTTGTCTAGGATGCTCTATGCACCTAGCTTTGTGCTAGGCGCCTTCCAGCTTCCGTCTCCTTGTATGTTTGCAGCAACTCTGTGAGGTGTACCACCAGGGAGGTGGAGCTCTTGTCTCAGGCCCCCTACTGGTAAGAACAGGACCAGAACTCAGAACTGTGTCTAACTCAGAACTCTGTGCTTTTGCTCCTGCTCGCTGCCTTCAGGCCCCCTGAGGAACAGGTATCCTGCCTCTGACCCAAGGGTGCTAGAAAAGTTGGGGCTCTGGCATTCTGATCTCAGCAGCCATGGTCCTCAGAGTTTTCTGCAGGCGTTTAAAGGATAATAGTTAAGGCCTTAGAAAATCATTTTCAGATAATCTGAAATATTCTGGTTCTTTTTAACAACTCTGCTCTTCTTCAGAATTGACCGCTGAATATGCCTGCATGAGGAAGCAGTTCAGTAGGAATCTCAGTGAATTTGGTTAATTCAGGTACTGACAGCTGTGATTTCACTGTGTGGACATGAAAAGTGTTCTCTGTTGCTGATCTCTACTCGTGCCTCCTGCTTGGTGATGTGGGAAGAACACTGTTGCTACAGGTCCCTTTTATTAAGGCTGGATTTGGTTCTTTGGGACAGCCAGGCTTCTAATTTAATTAGGTTCTCTCCTGGTTGGCAGATTTGGGACTCAGCACATACAAATTGCTTGTTGATTGTGTTTTCCCAAATACTCCAGGAAAAGTTTGCTCTGATGGCTCAGAAAGCTTATGTGATGGAAAGTATGTCCTACCTCACTGCAGGGATGCTGGACCAACCTGGGTTTCCCGATTGCTCCATTGAGGCAGCCATGGTAAAGGTAATCCCAGCACAACCAGAGCTGGCACAGGGGGCAGAAGCAGAAAAGCTTTCTCTGCAGCCTTTTTGACCCACACCTTCTACCTGCCATCTTCCTCTTCTTGTTTGTTTATAGGTCAGCTGTTTTGGTCCAGGATTTATGCTGAACCCCCTGGTGTGCAGCTCTGTAGGGTAGGGAGGGTCCTAAGAGTTGGGGAGCAGCAGCATAGAGCAGGGCCCAAGAGCATCAGTTTGTAGGATAGCTCACCACTTACACTAAGTTTTTACTGGCTGATTTGTGGCCTACAGCAACAGGAGAAAACACCGATATTGTAACTCCACATCAATGTAAAATATACGATGTAAAAAATATCTTTTTTCTACTTTGGTGACCTTTTTACTTTTTGATATCAGAATGCCCTTCTGGAAATTGTTTGAGGTAAAAGGTTACTTACCCAGTCTGTATCCTGGTTTCCTGTTTGAGTATGGGCAGACCACAGGGCTGGAAACAGTGCTTCTGTCCTCAGAGATTCTGAAACATTACAAGTAGGAAACATTCTGAAAAAAACTTTTGAGCCAAGAGCAAGCCTAAAGTGTACATTCCTGTTCCTGAGGTTTTCTCAAATGATCCCCATGTGACATGAGCTGCTTCCTTTACTGAAAGAAGGATTCTCCTTACTTAACTTCTTTGAGGCCATTGACGAGTGCCTGCGAGCTTAAGCTGAACCTACAACTAACCATGACAGTGTCTCGACCCCCCAGGATGTTGACAGAGTGCACAGAGAGAGATAAATCATGCTCATACATGGCAGGATATTCAGACATCTTGTTCAAGTGCAGACAAGTGAGTGGCAGGTGGATTGGGCCAGGCAAAAGTGGATCACACTTCCTGGAGTAGGTAAAATCTAGGTGGCTTTTAAATAAGGTGTGGAAGGAATGGAGGAGGGCCTAGAGGCATGAAAAGGGCATCGTGGAGATAGGAGCCAATGCTGGTCATTGTGGTCCAGAAAACCAAAGGCCTTGCCCATGGTCACCTAGTAAATTCCTCTTGGGGTCAGTCTCATCTCAAAGCTCAAGTTCTGCACACACACAGCCTCCCACTCTTCTCTTGGAAGGGATTTGGCACCATCACCCTGTGCTGACCTTTCCCCGGGTCTTTGGCAGGTGTTCAGTTCTGAGGGTGCCTGGCAGTGTGTGAGTGAGGCACTGCAGATCCTCGGGGGCTCGGGCTACATGAAGGACTACCCCTATGAGCGCATGCTGCATGATGCCCGCATCCTCCTTATCTTTGAGGTGAGTGGCCCTGCTACCATGTTCCCTGCTGATGTCCCCAAACTCCACTCTCTGTTCTTGGATCTAGGAAATGCTACAAATGGCCCCAGCAGTGGCCTACTACAACCTACTCATGCTCCTGAGCCCACTGCTTCCTGGAGACCTACTGTGGATCTCTGCCAAGTAGTTTCTGGCTGGACAGAGTGGGACCTGAATTCCAGTCTTGGCTCAGGCTCTGCCTCCATTTCACGCTTCTGGGTCTTAGTTTCCTTCTTGGTAATTTGAGGCAGGTGAACAGGGTCCTTTCTGAAGACTCACCCAGTGTTGACACTCTTTCTTTAACTGCTGCACTCCATGAATTCACGATCCTAAAGGGTCAGCTCAGTCAGCATGTGCCAGGCAGAAAAGGGTATCAGGGCCACAGAGACAGCCTTGTGATGTTGTGATCTTATGGTGTAGTCTGACTGACTAAGAAGGATGCTGTGATATGTCTCATAAGAGACAGAAGTAAGTGTTCTGGAGGAAGCTGTAGTCTCTTGAAGCACATGCACTTGACCCTTGAGGGCAAAAAGGACTGTGGAGGGGAAATTTGAATGAAAGGCAGGAAAATGACGCACACAAAGCCAAGACAGGACTTAATGAACAGCATGAGATGAACACACAGAGTAAGAAAGTCTTTCTGGGTGTTTTGATCAGTCTTGCTTAATGGGCTGGTACAGGTAGTGGAACAGGGAAGAGAGTTGGAATGCAAAGGATGGATGGGAAAGATAGAAAAGGAGCTGGACTGTGGAAGACTTTGACTAACAATCAGGACTTGGAAAGCCATAGGAAGTTTCCAAGCAGGGAGTGATTTGGTTATATTTGTGTTCCAGGAAATTCTTCCATGGCTGGTGAGACCCAAGCCCAGAGGTGCTCCCACTGGAAGGGAGGGTAGACTTAGGGGGACTAAGGCAAAAATATGGATGGGTCCTGCTGGTGGCCATGGGGGCATGCAAGAGGCAGACCTTTAGACAGGGAGAGGGTTTGAGCTGTGCCACTGATCAAGTAATGAGGATCATCCTGACTGTCACTTTGATCCTGGGTTATCACACCCAGTGAAAGTCCTCATTGATTGCTTTTGTTCCCAAGCATGCCCAACATGCCAGTCAGCATTTCTTCTCCCTTAGCTCAGTCATTCAGTCCAAGGCCTGCCTGAAGGCAGAAAGGGACATAGTGTGGCTGATTATACAGTGTGTCTCAGCCTTTCTGGCTGAGGCTGCCTCTCCAAAGGCCCATCTCTCAGCCTGGGAGGCCTGGGTTCCTCTATGACTGGGTGGAGTGGTTAGCTGGGGTTAAAAAACCCTCAAGGCTATAATTCTTAAAAGGATGCGAAGTCTCTGAGGTGAGGCAGGTGCCTCTGTAGACTCTTAGACTCTGTAGCTTAGAGCTGGGCAATATTGTGGAAGCCTCTGTGCCCAACTTCCCTTCCTGTGGGAGCCCCCTCTATAGTGCCAGCCCAGCTGCAGGGCAGTACTGGACATGAAGCCTGGGTCATGGCCATTCAGCTCCCTGGCACCCACAGCACTATTGTGTGTACTAGGCAGAAGCCTAGCATCCTCACAAGGAACAGACAGAATCAGGTGGGGAGGAGCAGCATGTGACAACCCCGACACACACCTTCAGTATTGTGCATGTACTGAGGAGTTCCCAGCTTCTATTGCTCAACCATTGGTGGCTTCCCTAAGGAATCTGGCCACAGTTGCTGTGCTCTGAGCATCAGTGGCCCTCACCACCCAGGGAAAACTGGTGTTTGTTTTAATGAGGATTCTGAGGCTTAGAAGAGTGACCCATGTGAAGCTGGCCATGAGAGATAGGAGGTCCTAGTCAGAAGCCATGCATCTGGTCAGGTCCCCAACCCATAACTGTGTATTCCCTGACACCTGGTCATAGCCCTGCTCCCTGTGCTTCTAAAGTGTCAGCCATTTGGGCAGAGTGTGGTGGCTCAGCCTGCCCAGTCACAGACAGTATTGCTGGGGCTGCCTTTTGATGTTGACCTCCACACTGCTGGCCGCAGGGAACCAATGAGATTCTCCGGATGTTCATTGCCCTGACGGGCCTACAGCATGCTGGCTGCATCCTGACTGCAAGATTCAAGTACGTACTATTCCCATGGTCTGCTCCTTAGGCCTGCCTGCCCAGCAGAGGCCAGAGGATAGGGCTGCTCCATCCTAGGACAGTATAGGACAGTGGGGGAACAGTGCAGCCTCACATACAGGCTCCCTCCAGAGCTGGCAGGAGGGAGGAGGAGCAGCAGCAACATTGGCTGTTCCCTCACCTGGAGATTACAGGAAGGGTCAGCTGCCCAGGGAGCCCTTTCACTCCCTCCAGCCACACTTGAACTTCATCTTCCCCTTCCTTTGATGGCTCCCAGCTCCCACAGTGGGGGTGGCTGGTGTTTGCAGACTCTTACCAACAGCCAGCCACTGGCCACATAACCATCTGCTCCCTAATAAGCTGTAAGCGCCCCTTCCACCCCCCCCACCCTCCTTCTAGGAGCCCAAATGCCAGGTGAGGGAGGGCATAGAGCTCCAGGGGGCCATGGACAACTGCAGCCAGCCATTTGGCCTCAAGTCACAAGACTCTGGGCTTCCTGCAGTGAGTTTAAACAAGGCAATGTGACCGTAGTCATGGAGACCATTGGCCGGAAGCTTTGGGACTCTCTGGGCCGATCCATTGATCTGGATCTGACAGGCAATCTTGGAGTTGGACACCCCAGTCTTGGGGTAAGTAGGCTCAACAAGTGTACTCTGTTTGGGTGCCCTCCTGCATGATAGTCCCATTCCAGAGGGAAAAGACTAGAGGTATAGGCTCCTCCAGGAAAGTTGGGGAGGCACCTGGATGCCCTGGGCTGAGGCTGTCAAGTGGGACAGGATGGGCAGGCACGGTGGGGAAAGAGTGCTGAGCCCAGTTTGTTTTTGCCGTAATAGGATAGTGCCAACAAGCTCGAGGAGAATGTGTATTACTTTGGCTGGACAGTTGAGACATTGCTGTTCCGCTTTGGAAAGGTAAGTGGGCTCTGCCAAGCCTGGGGCACAGCCTACATGGCCAGCAGTCATGAGATTATTTTGTGCTGTGCCCCACCTAGAAGTCTTGATTGCCATGGGTCTGGGACATTCTGCTGGATGCATTTTCTGCAGTGTTCTCCTGGGCACTTTCTGGTGAAGAGAGGCTCCCTGGAGTGCAGGAAGAGGCTACACATGTGAGGCCCTAATCCGGGACATTAATCTGTGAGGCACTTGCTGCTAAAGGTGACATTTCACGTAATAAATGCAGGCCTCTGGTCTTATCTTGACACCTGTCCAAGAATAGAGAAGGGAAAACAAAAGGCAGCTAAGAACCAGCCTCCCATAACCTGAAGGAAAAGGCATCACTGGCCTACATTACCCAGGAGCAAAGGGAGACAGGGATGGTTTGAGAGAGATCATGGAGCTGGTTGGGCTATGTAGGAAGTCTTCACTCTGGGCCTCTGTCTTCAGACCATTGTGGATGAACAGCTGGTGCTGAAGTGGGTGGCCAACATCCTCATCAACCTGTATGGTATGACGGCCGTGCTGTCACAGGCCAGCTGCTCTATCCGCATTGGACTTCGGAACCATGACCATGAGGTGAGTTGCATCCAGCCCCACACAGGAATCAGTCACAGAGACAGTAGCTTACTGTTGGATAGACCAAGTTTGGATCAAGGAAGGAATTATAACCTAAGGCTGTGAATACTGAGCCAAGCCTTTCATCATGTTGCACTTTAATGAAGCTAGTGACTAGGCAAGTGGGGAGTTGGGTGATGTGGCCCAGTCAGGGAGCCCCGGGAGAGAGGGGCTGAATAAGCCAGGGGGTGGTCACTGACAGTGGGTGAGTACTGAGGATGCACAGAGGTGCTGCCCAAGAGGCTGGATAGGTTTGCTGGGCTGTGGGTGGGTCCATGCTGCTCAGAAGACTGGGCTAGTACCTCTGCTCTCCTACCTGAGAGAAGAGAAAGGGATGAGTGACAGGGGTCCACAAACCATTGCCTGTACCCAATCTACCTGCCCTGTACATTCTTCCCCTGGTAGGAGGCAGACACAGTTACTAGTACCTACATGCATCATTACAGAGGAGCTCACACATATTAGGATTGTGACATTCAATATACAGAGGAGGAAAGTGAGTCTTAAGAGATGCTGAGAGCAAGCTTGCTCTTGGGGACGGAGGGAGTTTGAGTTAGGGCTGGAATTAGAGCCCAAGACTGTGACTTCTGAGCCAGGCCTTTTGATCTTAGCCACCCTGCCCAGTTAAACCAGCTGGGTTCCTTGGAGTTTAGAGGTCAACTCCAGAGCTCTCAGCAGCCATCCTTTCTGACTTCTATTCTGACAGGTTCTGTTGGCCAACATGTTCTGTGTAGAAGCTTATTTCCAGAATCTCTTCAGCCTGTCACAGCTGGACAAGTGTAAGTGGGTTGGTTTGCAGGAGGCAAGAGGTCCCAAGCCCAGGCATTTATTGATGGAGACCTGTTTCTAGACCTTGTTTGGTGCTTCCAGAGACTGCTGGCTCACAACCTTCTGCCTGAAGAGAGGGCCTACATAGGAGCACCCACTAAGCAGAGCATGCCACTGCAGATGACATGCCTTTATATGGCCCCCTGTATAGGCACTGCTAGTGTCTGCCAGTGTGTCTGGTCATATCCTTGTTACCTACCCAGGAAAGGTCCCAGAGGAAGGGAACAGACATTATACCTGATTCCAGAGACAGGATTTTTACCTGCCCCTTGAACTCAAATCACATGCCTTGGCCCTGGAAAATATGGGACTTTGCATCTGCCTTTCAGTTTGCCTGGAATGCTCTTCCTTTTCCGTAGCTATTTGGCCATATCTTGGAACTTGTAGGTCAGGATCTTCTCTGACCCTGACAATCCTGGCACCCTGCAGAGCTCAGCCCAGTTGCCAAGTGATGAAATGGTTTCTTCTTTAGGGAGGCTGTTTATGGATCAGGACCTTCTCCTTACGCCTAAACCCTGGGGTTTTAGAGAATCGGACAAGCCCTTTGTTATTTAGGATGAGGCCACTCTCCTGTTCTCTCCCTGTAGCCCAAAATCATTCCTGGGGGTTTGGAGGAGAAGGTCCAGCTTTGTGTTGTCACAGTGCAGTAACATCACTCACTCCCTCTCTTTTCCCTCCCAGATGCTCCAGAGAACCAGGATGAGCAGATTAAGAAAGTGTCCCAGCAGATCCTCGAGAAGCGAACCTACATATGTGCTCACCCTCTGGACAGGACATCCTGAGGCAGGGGCCATATTCCTGTACCACGTGTCCCAAGCTACAACCAACCCAAGACAGCCTCTTTAGAAGATGGAGACCTTGGGTTATGCAAGTGGACCATTTGTCCCCTGTGTGCAGCTGAAGGCCTTTCTCCATCTCCTAAGAAGCTTCAGCTAGGTTTGGACCTGCCCCTGCATCTAATGAGATCATAGCTTCTAAAAAAATGTAGAAAGAGAATGGAATAGCTGGCACTTGGCACTTGAAGCTATGCTGGTGGTTTAGAAGGTACCACAGTGGAAACTGGGGTTTATGCTGCCACCTTGGTGGCATGAGGTTTACAGGAACTGTTTGGGGCATGGACAACCATTTCTAGTAGACTATACATTCAAGAAATAGCTGGACACTGTGTCCATGTCTCTCATTGAAACTAGGAGTAAAATGCACTTACAGCCTGTGTTAGGAACCATTTAACAAAAAAAGAAAAAGTCATAATTTGTCCTTTCTAGCCTTGCTATGCTGTTCATGTTATTCCTCAGAACCAGCCTTTAGTGGATATTGGCATGACACTGAGGAACCCTTTGATATGACTGGTATTTTTTTCAGTAGTAAGGTTTGGACTCCAAGCCTTGTGCTGGCTGAGTAAGCACTCTGCCACTTGAGCCATACCTCCATCACTATGGCATCTGGTCTCCCTTGTTTTCACCCTGTGAAGAGAGTCTAAATGCCAAGGGGCAGTGCCTAATTCCATGATCAGTGTTCACAAAGGCTCATGAATTAGCCCTACCTTAAGTCCTTCTCGGGTAATAGGCAAACTGCATTGCCTGGAGTATAACAGTGTATGCTTATTCCCACATGTCACTTTTTGTTTCTCTGCAAGGATTGGCCTCCATCTTAAAGAGAGGGTGAGAGGATGTTTTTAGGTGGGACTAACAGTCCTTGTATTTCACCAGGCTCCTGTCTACCATTGTTTGCAAGATCTCTGCCAGGGTTTTGGTAACTAGTCTTACAAAGGAAAAACTTTACAAATATGGTGCTTTGGAAATAACTTTCTAGTGAAATCCAAAGTTGTTACTTTACTGGCTAGTAATTGATGGCAGAGGCACTTTATACAATGTGGAGTGGATGCCTATGCAGAGTGCCATGGACAGGAGGCTGCACAGAGATCCCTTCATTGGGAAAGCTTATTACTGGTGGCACACAGGCATTTCAGCAGCAGGTTTTTCTAGTCCACCATCTGGGTTTCAGAGCCCTCACCCTCAGTTCTCTCCTGCTGATTCTAGTTTTTTGTCTTTTTTTTTTTACATTGGTGGTACTGAGGTTTGAACTTAGGACCTTGCATTTGCCAGGCATCACCTGACTCATGATCCCAGCCCTTTTTGCTTCAGGTATTTTTTGAAAAGGGTCTCACATGTATACCCAAGCCAACATGGAGCACAGCATCTTATTTATGCTTCCTGCATAGCTGGGATGATAGTCGCATACCACCATACCCAGTTTTCCTTGGTTGAGGTGGAGTCTTGTGAATTTTTTGCCTGGGGTAGCCTCAAACTCTGATCCTCCCAAACTCTGCCTCCCAAGTAACTGGGAGCCACCACACCTGGCCCTCTAGTTTTTCTTAAACATGATCAGGGCAAGGGAAAACCCCAGCCTGTATTTATTACACATTTTCACCAACAAAGTAGCCAGGCAACTTGAGCTGGGAAGATTGGTAGCTTTCAGCTATCAGCTAACACCTCCTCCAGAACCACCACTCAGCCTGGGATAGGCCAGGAGATTGGATCTCTTCCTTTGGAGTCTCAGAAGGCCCAGGTCCTGTCTGGGAGGGAAGGAACAACTTCCAGGAATACAGAGAAAGTGACATTCTAGCAAACATGTTACATTTCCTCCTGTTTCATGGAGCTGTTCCCATGTTACCAGCTGTCCTCAGGAGTCAGGAGAGAGAAGAATCTCCCTTGTTTATTGCATCTAGATTTCTGGGAAAGTTTTTCTGGCAAACCTTGTTGCTAAAGAAACTCTTGTCTCCCCCCGAACAAAGTTTCTGGCTATGTTAACCAACAAATGTGGGTTCCATACCAACCTGTACATGATCTTGAAGTCAGTCTTCATAAATGGGGATAAAGAGGAAAACAGAAAGACTTGGGGGTATTAGTGTAGCAAGACCCATGCTTCTGGTCTCCCTCCCCCTAGAAGGCCTACATATGGCCCCAGGCCTCTGCCCTGAGCTTGTCAGGAGTCAGAGACCAGTCATGGCTAACAGCATTGAAGCACCAGAAGCCCTTAAACCTACCTTCCAACTCTCCCTTGTTTATAGCTGAGAAACCGGGCTCAGAGCAGGAAAGGGATTTGCTCAAAATTGCAAAACTAGCATGACACATGGGACTAAAACCCAGGCCTCCTGTGTTCCAGTCCATTTTAACAGACCAATTCTGAATTCTGATTTCCTAGCCTAGAAATTTTGGATGCATTCTAAACCAAGCAGACAGTGCTAAAGATGCAAAGATGCAGAGCTCTGCCTGCCAATACATCAGGAGACTTAGCTCAGAAAGCTGTTGTCTTACCTGTCACAGCCTTTGGAGCTGCAGGAGGGACCAGCTCAAAGAAAGGTGGTAGCTTCTTGTACAAATCAAAATCCAGGTGACGCCAGTCCCAGCTCCACCTCTCTCGATCCAACACAGGTTTCAGCACATTGGCAAACAGTGCATTTTCCTTCCACTCCTAAATTAGAGGAGCAAGTAAGTTAGGAGGAAAAAGGTTTGTAAGGACCCTCCACTTGAGGCCCTCCTCCTCCCCATGGACTTCATTCAGCCCTCCAATGGCTGGCAGTCTGAGATCCTGATGTTGGTTTTCAATGTTGCTGTGAAGACCCCATACTTAGAACCCATTGGCTGTGATCCAGGCCTGACAGGACTTCTTCTGGGCTTTCTTCTCCTCTTCCTTTGAATCCTGGGGCTCCACCATGGCTGAGAGATAATTCTGTGCATATGTGAATCTCTTTCCTGGCTCCTAGAAATGAGGGCAAATAGATCTAGAGAACATTTGGGAATAGTCTTCGATAGGGTTGAGTGGGCATCAGGATACCAAGAACGTGTCAGAAACAGCTGGAGGCATAATGATAGCTCCTGACATTGTAAGTAGCACATTCAGATTAACTGAACTATATGGCAACCCTGTGAAGGTCACATTATTACCCCCTCTGACAAGTTTTCTACATGTAATGGGTGCTGAAAACACCAAGGTTTTGTGTTCTGGGTGACAGCTGCCTTCCATAAGCAGCAACAACAGAGTTGTTTTCAGTCATGTGTATCTGAGCATATGTTAAAGGTCTTTAGCTCACCCCTGAGCATATACGGAGGATTCACATTTAGTGTAGAACAGGACTTCTTTCTTAGCACCTGATCCCTGTCTACTGTCCCTAGTTGATAGGCTTTCATCTGCTCCACAGATGTCCCCTGCTGACCTGTGGTCAGAGAGGAAAGATTAGCCAACTGTCATTATCCTGTTTGGACCTGTCACTCACCTTGGCCATCTCTTGATACATCTCCTTCTTGGCAAGCTCTGTGGAATTCAGGGCCTGAATACTATGGTTGTAGACAGCCTTGTTGAGAGGGGGTAAAACTAATCACATTCACCATGGACTTACGAGGCTTCTTGTCGACCTGATAGGCTTCTGTGATATTTTTCTGAAGAAAGAAACATCAGTCATTGCCCACATCAGCCCCTCACCAGAAGCTGCTAAGCTTAAGTGTGCCATGAGACAGACTCTGGCACCAAGCTGTGGTACAGGTATTGACTAAAGATTCTTCAATACTGGTGCTGTGTTTCCATCATGGAACCTTGACCAGTAGCCATTTAGTCCAAAATGTCACTATGCAAAATGGAATTCAGAGGACCAGAAATTGCCCAAGGTCACTGTAACTGGAACACATCACATAGCCACTGTTTTTCCATCCAGTTTGTAATAATGAGACAGGTTCCAATAGTCGGAAGTAAGAGAGGCTTTCGTGGTGTGGAGGGGAACACTGTAACTTAAAGCAGCAAGGATTGCCATCCCTGGCCATGGCTAGGTCTGGGTACTGAGTATGTAGGGAGTCTGGTCCTCTTTCTCTCCAACAGAGAAAAGTAGGAAACAAGGATTATTCCCTCATCAGAGAAAATGCTGAAGAAATAAGATGGCCTATGGACTTCCTTTGTGAATAAAAATAAAAATGAGCTGGGTATGGTGGCTCACACATGTAATCCTAGTACTTGAGAGGCTGAGGCAGGATGATTGAGTTTGAAGCCAGCCTGGACTACATAGTAAAACCCTGCTTCAAAAAACCAAGGGCTGCAGTTGTAGCTCAGTGGTAGAGCACTTACCTAGCAGTCACAAGGCTCTGGATTTGATCCCAATACTGTATACACAAGGTGGGGGAAGGTCCCAAAACAGAAGAGCTGACAATCCAAACTGTCACCATGTAGTATAGTCATTTGCCTACAAACCTTAGGCAAAATAACCATCTTTCGCTTTAAAAGAAGCAAGTGGGGTTTTTGTTATTTGGGGGTGAGGGTTTTATGGGATTTGGGGGGGGCTGTTAGCTGAAGATGGTAACCTTAATATAAACCCCATTGACATGGCTTTGGAATCTTTGAGGAGTACTGCACAGTAATCAGAAGAATTTCACTAATCTGAATTATTTGGCCTTGTCATGACAAGAAGTACAAGTGCTCTGCTCCTTCCAAACCCTAGAGATGGTGGATTATAACCCAGGGAGACATCCATCCATGCTATTTCTTACAGTTTAAAGTAAAAGATCTGACTAGAGTTATTTGGTGGAAGAAAAGCAAAAAGTGGTTAACACATGTTCTGGGTACCTGAGATTCTCTGCCTAGAGGCTGAAACCTGCAGGGGAATTTAGACTCATTGCCACAGTACCTAGATGCCTGGGAAGTACATAGGTATAAAAGAAAGGACACAAAATGAACAAGTGAAGCCAAGTTATTGAAAGAGATGAGCTAAGAATTTAACAATTTAAGAATTACAGGCATCATTCTTAAAAGATGCCTGTAAAAGGCCTGGGGGTGGATCAATTAGTAGAGTGCCTGCAAGCATGAAATCCCAAGTTCAAACTCCAGTACTGCCAAAAAATAAATGCATGTAACAATATTCACAATATGAAACAAGTAAAACAAATACTGCATATAAAACATCTGAAATTAGCAAATGGGGTGTACTGCAGAAGTGATACAGCTGCAGAATGGACTAATGGGAAATCAGTTTGTGATGTGTTCCCAAAAAGCAGCTGTGGATAGAAGACAAAACTTTTTTTCCCTTTATTATTCATATGTGCATACAAGCTTGGGTCATTTCTCCCCCCTGCCCCCACCCCCTCCCTTACCACCCACTCTGCCCCTCCCTCTCCCCCCCACCCCCTCAATACCCAGCAGAAACTATTTTGCCCTTATTTCTAATTTTGTTGTAGAGAGAGTATACGCAATAATATGAAGCAACAAGGGTTTTTGCTGGTTGAGATAAGGATAGCTATACAGGGCATTGACTCACATTGATTTCCTGTGTGTGTGTGTTACCTTCTAGGTTAATTCTTTTTGATCTCACCTTTTCTCTAGTTCCTGGTCCCCTTTTTCTATTGGCCTCAGTTGCTTTTAAGGTATCTGCTTTAGTTTCTCTGCATTAAGGCAACAAATGCTAGCTAATTTTTTAGGTGTCTTACCTATCCTCACCCCTCCCTTGAGCACTTTTATCATGTGCTCATAGTCCAATCCCCTTGTTGTGTTTGCCCTTGATCTAATGTCCACATATGAGGGAAAACATACAATTTTTGGTCTTTTGGGCCAGGCTAAACTCACTCAGAATGATGTTCTCCAATTCCATCCATTTACCAGTGAATGATAACATTTCGTTCTTCTTCATGGCTGCATAAAATTCCATTGTGTATAGATACCACATTTTCTTAATCCATTCGTCAGTGCTGGGACATCTTGGCTGTTTCCATAACTTGGCTATTGTGAATAGTGCCGCAATAAACATGGGTGTGCAGGTACCTCTGGAGTAACCTGTGTCACAGTCTTTTGGGTATATCCCCAAGAGTGGTATTGCTGGATCAAATGGTAGATCAATGTCTAGATTTTTAAGTGGCCTCCAAATTTTTTCCAGAATGGTTGTACTAGTTTACATTCCCACCAACAGTGTAAGAGGGTTCCTTTTTCCCCGCATCCTTGCCAACATCTGGTGGTGGTGGTGTTGCTAATGATGGCTATTCTAACAGGGGTGAGGTGGAATCTTAGCGTGGTTTTAATTTGCATTTCCTTTATTGCTAGAGATGGTGAGCATTTTTTCATGTGTTTTTTGGCCATTTGAATTTCTTCTTTTGAGAAAGTTCTGTTTAGTTCACTTGCCCATTTCTTTATTGGTTCATTAGTTTTGGGAGAATTTAGTTTTTTAAGTTCCCTATCTATTCTGGTTATCAGTCCTTTGCCTGATGTATAGTTGGCAAATATTTTCTCCAACTCTGTGGGTGTTCTCTTCAGTTTAGAGACCATTTCTTTTGATGAACAGAAGCTTTTTAGCTTTATGAGGTCCCATTTATCTATGCTATCTCTTAGTTGCTGTGCTGCTGGGGTTTTGTTGAGAAAGTTCTTACCTATACCTACTAACTCCAGAGTATTTCCTACTCTTTCCTGTATCAACTTTAGAGTTTGTGGTCTGATATTAAGATCCTTGATCCAGTTTCAGTTAATATTGGTATAGGGTGATATACATGGATCTAGTTTCAGTTTTTTGTAGAAGACAAAACTTAATCTGGATACAGAAGATGGAAACACAGACTAAATCATGGAAATCCCAAGCGTGAGTACACTATTACTAGTGATAGTTAAGAAAACAAACAAATTTTCCAAACTTGCACAAAGAATCAGACTAATATCACATTCAGCATCAGCACTACTATAAACAAAATAAAAACTTCAACCTAGAATTTCAGGTCTAGGTAAACTGTTCATTTAGTTGTGGGAACATACACTCAGGCTTACAAGACTTGGAGGTTTTACACAAAGACCTTCTTGGGAGAAAATTCAAAATGAGGAAAATCCAGAAGGATTCAAGTTAGCAAGCAATGGTGTCCAATATCCTAGGACAGTTTTCCTATATGAAAAGGTAAAGTTTCATAACAGCCTAAAACTGGAATTCTAGAGAGTATAAAAGAGTGGTGGTGTGTGAAGTACGAGAGATGTACTATTTGCCCTGTAAAGGGAGCTAATATAAATTGTGAGCAACAATTTGATGGGAATATATATAAATGAATCTAGTCTTCAGGATAATCATCTTAGAACACAAAATAGAATGTATAACTTCTAAATGAACAGAAGAAAACATCTCTTCACAAAACACTGGAAAGAAATGTTTAAAAGAAAATTAGGTGGCAAAACAATGTCTAATCTAACAACATTTACCATAAATGTGTTTTAAGCTTGCCAGTTAACTAATCTCAGATTGGTTTTTTAAACCTTACAATATACTGTCTTCAAAACTGCTTTAGACAATGTACCTTTAAAATTAAGAGATATATAATACACACTAGGCAAAAAGACACCAGAAAGCAAAGACAAAAATCTAGAGTGGCAAATATTCTGACAAAATGATTCAAAATAAGCCTATCGAAAGGAGGGAAAGGCTATTATACAGTGAGAGCAAAAATATACAACTTGTGAACATATGTGCACCTGCCATAGTCTTAAAATACACTAAACCACAGCAACATCTCTGTGAGGAGATGCATACACTTGACATCACTGGAGAGCAATCAAAGCACCTGGGGTCAGCAAGGCCAAGAATCTGGAGACACAGAAGTACATGAAGTCTGTTTTTGTTGTTGTTTTTTGTGGTACTGGGGTTTGAACTCACGAATGCTAGGCAGGCACTCTATGGCTTGAGCCACCCCCATCCCCTAGAGAGAAAGTTTTTCTCTCAAGGCATTTGCTAATTCCTAAGTTACCCCTGAATGAGGCAGATAAAAACCCAAACAAAATAAAGCAGCTAAGTGAACCAAAAGCTAAGCAGATATTTTTTAAAGTGTCACAGTCTAAAAACAGATAATTTAAAGTGTGCCAAGGAGAAGGATCCTAAGGGCCAGAGGCTTTTGGTTCAGAACTAGAAAGTCTATGCATTAGGAGTAAGGGCAGTCTAGAAAAATGCCTCAACCTGAGTAACGGTATTTGTTCTCTGCTTGGCTGCTAAAAGCTCTCCAGCATTAGGCAGGCACAGTGGCTCAAGCCTGTAATCACAGCTGTGGGGGTGAAGGAAATCAGGAGGATCACAGTTTAAGACTAGCTGAGGCCAAAAGTTCACAAGACCCCATCTCAATCCATGGCAGGGTGCAGTGGTACGTGCTTGTCCTCAGCTATGCAGGGAAGCACAAATAGGATTGTGGTCCAGGCATAAAGTGAGACTTTATCAAAAATAACCAATGGAAAAAAAAACCCTGGGACTGTAGCTCAAGTAGTAGAGCAACTGCTTAGCAAGCATAAGGCCCTGAGTTCAAATACCAGTACTGGAAGAAAAAAAAAGTCCTCTGGCATTAGACATCAAGGACCTCTACAACTCTGACAACACTACTTATACAGTTAATCAAGAAAATAAGTGAAGCCAGGTGTGCACACCTGTAACCCAAGCACTCAGAAGGCTGAGGCAGGAAGATCACAGCCTGGGCTGGGTAGTGAGACACTGCCAAGAAAGAAGAAGAGAGAGAAAAGAAATTGAATGGAAATCAGAATTGAAAAAGTTACAACTCACTGGATGGTTTTAGTAGCAGACTACATATAGCACATTATTCAGTCAGAAGATAAATTGGTTGAAGATACTCAGATTGAAGAAAAAGAAGAAGAAAGGCTGGAAAATAAGTGTGAGATGTGCAAAAATACCTGTCACTGAATCCCATAACAGGGAGAATATGAATAGAAGTAATATCAGAAGATAAACACTGTTCTAGAATATTTTCAACTTAAAGGATATCAAACCAAAGGTTCAACAACTTCTATAAACCCATACATAGCAGGATAAATCCAAAGAAAAACACCCCTATATTGGTGTTTTTCTGAAACCAAGTAAATGAGAAAAAATTAAAGCAACCAGAGGGAAGCATGTTATCTTCAAAAGAACAGCTGGAACAATGGAAGCCAAAAGACATGGGATGAAAAGAAAACTGGAATTCTAAGTAATAAAAAAATCTAGCCAGAGAAAAATGTAAATTGATATTCATGAATATTAAGTACTTCTCATCAAAATGCAGCTCTAAAACAAAAGTCAAGCCACAGCCTGGGAAAAGATATTTGTAATACATTGGACAACTCTGTCTAATTCTGACTAATACTAAGAAAACACTACTAATCAGTGAGAAAAACAAAGTTTCTCTTACATAGAGGGAAAATATAAATTTGAACAAACACTTCACAAAACGATTCCAAATGGCTGATAACAAGTAAAAAGGTGCTCAAATCATTACTCATCAGGGAAAGACACAAACAAGAATGTAATACCAGACATTTCACCAGCATGGCTGATATTATAGACTAAAAAGTCCAAGTGTTTACAAGTTGCAAGGAAAATGGGACTCCCATGTATTTACTTATAGGAGTGCAGAATAGTATAACCACTTCAGAAAGACAGCTAAAGTTAAAAGCTTAAACATATGCCTAACCTATGACCCAATAATTTTACTCCTAGGTACATGCCAAAGAGGAATGTACATGTGTGTGTGTAAAGAGGATCTGTACAAAAATGTTCATAGTGGTTTTATCCACAATAGTGCCACCCCAAAAAAAGCCACTTGGGTCAGTCTAAATATAAATCAGTAGAAAATGGATAAATTAACTGTGGTATACAATTGAAAACTCAGGAATAAATATATATATACAATATCATGGAAAAACTTAAAATGTATGTGGAGCAAATGCCAGACAGCTATAAGAATACATGTGTATGGTAAAGAATTAAGAATAGTGGCTAACTGGTAAGGCACATAATGTTTTGGGGTAATGGAATATTTTATAACTGATTTGAATAATGTTTTCACATATACATAGATATGAACAAGGCTATACATTTGAGATTTGTGTACTTTACTATGTTTAATGTATACATATAAAAAGTATAATCTAAGAAAAAAAGGGTTACCAGAGCTATAAGGTAATCAAATCAAGATGAAATAGTCTGAAGTTATAAAACTAAAGAAGCACAAACTCATAATCATATTTAGAGATTTTAACAGACTTGCCTTAGTAACTAATAGAAGAAAAAGATTTTCTTCTAAGATCACTAAGGCTATAAATGACTTGGAAAAATAGTCAAGTCAACATAACTGGCATAAATACAACATATCAGCAACTATAGGATACACATTTTTTTGAGTACACTGGAACATTTACCAAAGTTTCCAGGCTGGGTCATGAAGTAAATCTCAGCAAAAGGCAGGATATCAGTGAAATTAGGATAAAATTGAATAACCAAAGTATTTGGAAATTAAACAATACATTCATCATATAATCTGTATATCAAAGAAGAAATTTAAAATATAACTTAACAGGTAGCATGAAATATATATAAAGCTTGTGGGATGCACTTGATATTCATAGGGAGTCTATAGCTAGATTGTATATATTAAGATGAATTCCCAAAAAAATCAATTATCTAAACTTCCATCTGAAGTTAGAAAAAGAACTTCAAATTAAATCCAAAATAAGAGCAGAAATCAAGGAGATAGAAAGTACACGATATGGAAATTAAAAAAGCAATCTGTTAGTTCTTTGAAGGGAATAGTAATAAAGTCAGATGCAATCTCAATGAGGACCCCAACCACTCATACACATGCATAAATTACAACCTGACCTGCAGTATAATCATTGGGGGGAAGGGACAGGCTATTTAAGATTGCTGGAGATAGGCATGGGTGGCTCATGCCTATAATCCTAGCTACTCAAGAAGCAGAGAGCAGAAGGATTACAGTAAGATTTCTGGCACCACTGATCATCTATATGGAAGAAAGGAAATTAAATTCCCACCCTCATACAAAAATAAATCTCAGCTGAATTCAGAGTTGAAATATGATGAACAAATATTTAAAACTGTTAGAAGAAAACAGAATGGTTTTATGATCTTAGGGTAAAAAATATTTCTGAAAAGCAGGAAAAATGTGATGAGAAAATACAAAAAAAATTACCAAGTTTTAAAATAACTTATACTGAAAGACACCATTGAGAGTGAGAAAACAAGTCAGAAACAAGAAGATACTTGCCACATATACAAATGCTATTCAGTTGGCATCAAGAATGTTTTAACATTTAGGTGATGTTTTAACATTACCTGAAAGTCAGGAAAAGCAATCAAAATCCTCAGGAAGTGTATGAAAAGATATTTACCTTTATTGGTAAACAATACACATTAAAACCTCTGTGAGATACTGTTAGTAATAAGTTTAAGTCTACCTATAATGCATTAGCATGGGAAGTAGGATGGCAGGATCTCTAATGCATAGTGGAGTAGTTTATGTTGGTTTATAATCATTTTGGAAAATAAGGGATTATCTAGACAAATGAAAGTGCCACTCAGCAATTCTAATCCTAAGTGTACATCCTAGGAAAAATAAAACGTATTTTTTCAAACCCAAGTGCCACCAAAAAAACATTTTTAGCAGAAGACTGTTAGCATATAGTTATATATTTAAGTAGCAAGAGACAAGAATATAAATGTAACCCAGTAAGTAAATTATGATATATTCCTACAGCTACACATCTACATGATTGGATCTCATTAATACTGAGCAAAAATTCAAACTGGAAAGTACATGTGGTATCATTACATTTCAAATATAGGCAAATCTAGTGAGATGTTTATGAATATACACATATGCAATAAAACTATGGAGAAGTCAAGCGTGGTGGTACACACAGTAATCCCAGCACTCAGGAAGCTGAGGCAGGAGAATCTGGAGTTTAAGGCCAACCTTGCCTACAGAGTGAAACTCTGTCTCAAATTAAAAAAAAAAAAAGAAAAAAAAAACTGGACAGGTGGAGAGTAAAGATGTCAGGGGAGGCTTTGTGCAGACAGATCATGGGCAGACAACTTCACGTCACACCTTAGTTGTTTCTGTTTTCAAATCTTTTTGGCTGCCATGGGTGAGTGAGGGTCTCCTGGGCCATCCAGACCACATACCACCAATCATCTATGCCTCACATCTTCTCTGTCTCCTATTTTCTCTCAGATTTTTCCATACAGATCAGTTATTTTCTAAAAGACAATTTATGACATCCATGCCTTTAGGTAGCTTAAGCAAGAAGTTACACACACACATCTTAAAGTTTTCTAAGTTGAACTCTGAACCCATGGTGAATGCTACATGCCTTAAAAGCTTTCCTTCTTACCTTCAGGAACTGCAGCCAAGGTGAGCCAGGACTGGGAGTGAATACTCTGGTGTGGCTTAGCCCCACATCCTGCTCAGCTGGCCCACCCATCCCACTGTCCCAGGCCAGAAGAGCAAACACAGGCCAGAGGCACCTACCTGCATCTGTCAACAGTGGTGGACAAATGAGGCAGGGGTTGGAACCCTGATGTGGATGGAGGGGAAAACACCCACCTGGATCAGACTGGCTTTCTGGACTTTGTTTTTCAGCAGCATGGCATTACGCCACTGCAGGTACTTCTCCTGGTGAGTACGGATCTCCAAAGTGAGGATGGAAGCCCGGCTTTGGAAGTCTTCAACATAGAGAGAGGGCGGAGGTGATATGACTAGCAGTTTTGCATCTGTGAGATCCACTTGTGAAATGGGCATCCCAAACTCTTGACTCAGGTCTTTGATCATAGCAGAGGAAGGCAGCAGTCCTCTTACAATCACCTCCTTGAGCCTGGTGCTGTTGTAGCAGATGTCATAGACTCTGGAACAAAGACCGGCCACCCACTCAGTCCCACTTGCAAGGTAGGTATAACCACCCCCATTTTACAGTAGGAATGAAAACTCAGAGAGATGGACTAGCTGGCCTCAGGTCACAGGATTCCATTTTACGAGCTGGCCTTCTTCCCGCTTTATTGGAACTCCCAGAAATGAAGGGCTCTACTCTGAGTGCTTCCTTCATCAATCCACTCCCCACCGTGGAGAAACCCTGACATGCTGGACATCAGTAGGGTAGATCTCAGGATCCTCCCGTACCGGAGTGGGCCACATTCACATAGCCTTACTTCTGAGTGAAGCTCAAGGCCTGCATGATCATCTTGCCTCCCCATCAGGACCCCAGTCTCCAGACCTAGTCTGCAGTGGGCCTTTGGTCCACAATGCTGCTGACCAAAAGACATGTCCTGAAACTGCTGTGTGCTGCTCACTGTTTCCCAAGGCTGGCAAGGTGGGTGCCAAGGGTGGTGGACTTTGCCTCTCATTTGGCCTTTCTGAACTGCTTCCTTAACTAGCAGAGAGGAATAAAGCTATTGTGGATGTAGCTACCAAATGCAGAATGCACTTAATAAACAACAGCTTTCTTTCCTTTCCCTGATAGAACCCTAGCTGTTTTCCATCATGAACCGGGCAGGACAGCATCCAGCCTCTCCAGCTGATGACAGTCAAGTCTCAGGATGTCCAGTGTCCCAGCACCTCCACATGCCCCTCCCTGACTGAGAGCTTCATTACTCCTCTACACCTGGACCAGAGATAGTGGTGAGGGTAAGGAATAAATGAAAAGCCTTCTCAGTAATGGAGCTCTTTCTCCATTACTCTCCATCCTGAAGTTCTGTTTTCTCAACTCCTTTATTCTCTTTCTCCTTTATTAATACATTCAACAAGCTATAGCTGAGGCCAGCAACCCAGATCTGCAGCTGGCTCTATAAAGAGGAAGATGGAAGTTGCACCCTGCGGGAACTGGCAAGAAGCTCTCAGATGAACAAGCTGCTGGTTCCCCAGTGTCAGCCTTTCCTGCCCTCCCTAGGCTACTCCTACCCCCCCCAGGGACTGTACACAGACTTGCTACCCTTGCACCCCTTCCTTGTGTCCTCTGCACCTGAACTGTGGCTTCTGGAAAGGGGACTGGTTCCTCCAAGAGCCACCATGGTCAGAAGCTGTTCCATAAAGAGGTGGTGAGACCCCAGGTCACCTGGGACAAAGGCACCACTTACAGGAAGAGCCAGACCTTTGTGCATTCACTTACTGAGGAGCGGAGAGGATGGGTGGCACTAAGCTTAGGGATGAGGCAGAGGCAAAGTATCAGCTCTGGAAGGGAAGCCGTGTCTGCGGATGATGCAGAAACTCATGGTTTCCCCAGGAAAATGGATTTTAGCCAGCCCTTCTTCCTCAGGTGCTTTAGGCTGTTCTGAGGGGTAGCAAACATAGCAACATCACAGGCCACAAAACTGGTGGGTCCTTCTTCTGCCAGAACATCCTGGCATTGTCTCAGAAGAGCCTACACTGCTATCTAAGGAAGTAGAGGCCCGCCTGCTATCCCTCTTACCCCACGCCCACCTCGCCAGCGCGTGGAAGGCCCTGCGCGGCACGACGCCATGCACATAGAGCCCCGCGTGCCGCGTGAGCAGCAACAGGGGCCTGAACAGGTGCACTCGGTACAGGATGGTCTCCAGGTCGGTGTAGAGCCGGTGGCGGAACAGCAGCTGCGAGTCGTACAGCACCTTGCATGCTCCGTGCTCGGAGGGGAGTATCCTGCAAGAGAAGGTGGTAGGCAAGGTACTGGAAACATTTGGTGGCTTTGTTCTGGCAGAGATTTGGTTTTATTTTGACTTGTCTAAAACAAAAGAAAGGAACAAATTGTTGGCAAATGCATTTAGTAAATTCACAACCTGAGGCCCTGACAGGGAATTGACAGTAATAACACTGAAGTCAGCTGGTCCCTCTGCCTCCTCCCTGCTGCTTGCCACCCCTGTAAGCCCAGCACCTCCTGCCACCAGCCCCTGCCCCGGCACTACTCATACTTTGCCTTCTAGCAATAGCCACCCACCTGCTCTGTCACTGCCTGTGTGCCATTCCTCACTTGGACATCTGTGCCCACCCGCCTATCCCTTTCCAGAAAGCTGTGTGCAGTCACTAGCAGTTCCTCTTTTGTGAAGTGATTTGCCTGTTCTTCCAGGGGATGTTTTTATTGTTGTCTTATTGATTCAAAGAACTTTTTTTTTTGAAGACAGAGTCTTGTGATGTATCCCAGTCTGACCTGGACCTAGGATCCTCCTGCCTCAGCCTCCTCAGTGCTGGGGTTACAGGTGTGTGCCACCCTATCTGGCATGGTACTAACTCTGTTCAACACATTGCAAATTTTTTTTTCTGTTTGTGGCTTATGTTTTTGCAACGTATATGAGTTCTTGTTGAACAGAAGGTATTGATTTTAAATAGCCAAATTACCAGTCTTATCCCTTATTCTTTGTACTCCTTCTTCTTCAAGAAGTCTTTATTCTGCTGTCATAAATATATTCTCCTATATTTTCATCTAAAAGTTTTAGTTTTGCTTTTCAAAAATAGGTTTTTCTGGTGAAATTTGAGTAAGTTTAGATCATTGTAGTCTAGTTAGTTGCACTGTGTCAATCAATGAAGCACTGTAGTTATAGAAGATGTCACCATTGGGGGAGCTGGGTAATGGGGACATGAAATCTATTATTTTTGCAACATGTGAGTGTAGAACTACCAAAGTTCAACGTTTAAAAGCAGAGTTTTGGTCTACCTGGAATTGATATTCATGAATTCTGTGAGCCAGCTTATTAGAAAGCTCTCAGCAAATCAGAAACAGTGTGAAGTCTCTGAAACTGATAAAGCACCATCTACAAAACCTTTCCACTGAGGTCACATGTGGTAGGGAATAATCAAAACAAGTCAAGAACATCAGCTCTCACCACTTATAGAAAATAGTATTGCAAGTCTTAGCCAGCACAACAAGGAAGTAAAAGCCTACAGACTAGAGAGGGAGAAATTTAATCATCCCTAGTTGTACATGACATCATGGTCTGTGAAGAAAATCCCAAGGAATACACACTCACAAAAACAGAAGAAGACAAAGAAGAAGAAAGAGGAGAAGGAGGAAGAGGAGGAGGAATTTCCAAAAAATGTTGCCAGAGCATTTGGATGTCTATATGCCAAAAAAAAGGACCAAACTCAAACTTTTTATACCAATTAATTGAAGCTAGATCATACATTTAAATGTCAACCATAAAACTAGCACTTTTAGAAGAGCACATAGGAGGGATACTCAGACTTCTTAAACTTGACATCAAACTGACCCATAAGATAAGAAAACCATGAAATCAGACTACATGTAAAACTTTTCCTTTGAAAAATAACTCTTTAGGATGCTGGCCAGAGTCAGATTGGAGATGCCCAGGAAGAGGTTTTACCTCCATTTTGAGCCTCTAAGTAATATTTTTACACCATGCCACAGATAGATATTATAGATTTTTACTATTGTTCAATTTTAAAATGTCTCTTTCCATTGTGATTTCTTTTGGGCCCACACATTATTTGGAAATATGTTTATTAATTTCCAAGCATATGAATTTTTTAGTTGTTTGTGGTAGTGCTGGATGTCAAACCAAGGACCTCATACTTCCTATATATAACTCCAGCCCACATGTATGTGTATATATATATATATATATATCATATTATTCTTGCCACTGAAAAGCTTCTGGATAGCATTCATAGCATTCATATATTATATGCTCAGAGTTAGTCAAACTGCAAACTAAAAGCACAGCCCCCCCCCCAAGACTACCCTTTCTTCTAACATTAACTTCAAGTTCAGGAGGTTCCTAAGAGCACCCTCAAGTTTAATTCACTAAAAGGAATCAGAGTTCATTAAAGCTGTTATCCTCACAGTTAAGGTTTATTACAGGGAAAGGTTATAGATTAAAATCAGCCAAGGCTAAGTCAGGGATGGCTCCAAATACCAGATGCCTCTGCTGCCCTTTCCTCATGGAGTCAGGAGATGCTGCCATGTTGGCATTGATGGGGGACAACATTCAAGAACACTGCCACACAGGGATGCTCACCCAAGTCTTAAGGCTGTAGTTCTTACTGTGCTCCACTCCATGGACATGGCTGGTTGGGTGACTGACTGTCCAAGTTGCTGAACCAGTGTCTAGATCAACTGATACTGCATGACCCAAAGCCCCCACCTTAATCATACTGCTGGGATTTCTGCCACAGCCAGCCTTCAGGTGTGACATAGATCACATAAGCATAAGCCAGACCTGTTCTGGACAAGGCCAAACTCCTTACTGCACACCATAAAATTCAATCTTTTAAAGTGCACAATGGAGTGTTTCTTAGTATATTCACCATGTTGTGCAACTATAAGCACTATCTAGACCACGTTCATCACTCCAAGAAGAAATTGTACCCATGACCCATCATTTTCCCTCCCTTGAGTCCTTGGCAACTACTGATCTACTTCTGTCTCTATGGATTTGCCTAGTCTCGACATTTCTTATAAATGGAATCATACTGTAACAGTGCAGGCAGAAGCCATATTTATACTATGAATGTTAAACTATAGAAAAGTGTCCAGAGCAACAAACTCACTAAGTTTATTATTTTGGAGGAGGAAAACTGGGGTGTGAGGTGATGAACTGGGGACCTTAGTTGCATTTCCCTCCCAGTCTTTCCCCTACCATTTTAGTGACCCATTCTTTCCTCGTGTTGATATGAACTGGTTTTTCTAAAAAGAAAATGCAGACACACAGAAGGCCTGAGATCCAGACAATTTCAGGAAGAGGGGAAGGAGAAGGTGCTCTGAAGAGAAAGACTCCTCCCGCACATGGTTTCCTGCCAATTGTCTCATTGTAACCTCTTGTGTCCCTTTGCACTCTGCATTTCCTGAGCTCTTAAAGATGGAGGTTTGAGAGGAAGAGGTCTCCTCCATCGACCTCAGGGCCAGCCTAGAATAAACCTGTTTCCTTCCACCAGCTTCTATCTCCTGGGTTTTTGGTAGAGTGGGGAGCAATATGGATCTCAGATTCTAGTAACAGTTTAACAGATGGCTTCTTTTAGTTAGCATAATGTGTTCAAGGTTTGTACATGCTGAAGTAAGTGTATCAGTACTTCAGTTCTTTTTTCACTGAATAATACTCTGTTGTATGGATATACCACATGCTGCAATCAGATGGGGACTGTGTCAGTTCTACTTTTTTGATGATTATGTATAATGCTACTGTGGACATTTATGTACACATGTTTATATGGATGTGTGTTTTTGGTCATTCCGTACATTGCCTTGACATGGGCTAGCTTGTCTCTGGGTCTCTTGGCTTATCAGTACATCAGGACAGACCCCCACAATGTTGCAGCCCCTCTCGAGGTAGACACACTAAGCTTCTGGACTCCTTGCTGTCAGCATATGGAGTTTGGGGCATGTGAACTCTGAGGACAGATGGAGGCCCTCCCACTAAAGAATAAGACCCTATTTACTCAAACAAGGATACTTGAAAATTATGAAAGGAAGACAATTGTCATGTCAACAAAACTAAGGGATAGAACTATGAAATGCCAGCTGCTCCAGCCCAGAATCAGACCCTCTATTGTGTCCCCCGAGTGGGCATCTCAGTGTCCCAGAGGCCTACAGAGAAGAGCAAATTCCTGCAGCTATATCCCCACCAGGTTCAGTCAGATTGGTCTTCCTTGGGTTGAACTAAAACCTAATACAGAACATTCTGCTCCTGGGCAGCCAGCATAGCCTTCACTCCAAAGTCTTAGGGGAGGATTCATTTTTTGGACCACCAGGTCTTCTGTGTGCCCCTAAATACTTCACCTCCACCAAAGGCAAAAATTGTGCCTGTTCTCAAGTCCCATTACTGACCTTTGATGAGTAGCTGACAATAAACCCTGAGGGGAACTGAATCAGTATCTCCCTCTCAAAGACCAGGACACTGACCCTCCTTACCTTGGCTTTGAAAGACTATTCCACTCCCTCCATATCCAGAATGTCATGTCATCTACTCACCTGCTCTGGTGACTTTCCCACAGCTGCCTTGAGCCTTGGTCTGCCAAGCCTTCCAGAATGAAGAGGTGGATCTTCCCATCCACCAGGTGGAAGCCAGTGAGCAAGTCCAGGTCCTCCTGTTCCTGAATCTTCACCCTCATCTTGAAGGCTGACAGGATTTGTTGGATGTTCTTGGTGGGGTAGGAATCCAGTTCCAAGTCCTTTGCATTGATTCTAGTGATGTCCTGCAGCAGGCTACATAGGAGGAACAGCTTCTTGGAATCAAACACAAAAATTATGCGGCCAAACTGGGTACCCACGAGGTCTATATCAGGGGATTTGGCCCCAGCACCGAGGGGCACCGCAATGTCCACTCTCAGCTTGAGCTGAGAGTTAGCCTCCAGATAGTTGCCCATGGGCATTGGGCTGAGCTGTAGGACATCTGTAGGGTCCTGAAATCCCACAGCCTTCTTGTTCCTGGTGTCCTGGCTGTGGCGTGCAGAGTTGGGCTCACAGCTGTGGATGGGGACAGCCAGATTCAAGTACTTGTGGCCAAGGAGGAGGTCAGCAAAACTGACCCGGGCAACCCCATAGGGGTCCCAAGTCTTGTTCTGGGACTCAAAGGGGTTCTCCTCTGTTTCTTTGAGAGAGATGAGGGCCTGGAGGTTAAAGTATGGATCCAGGGGGTCCTCCCCAAATGGGGTGGGCTTACGGAAATACTCTTCTGATTTGCGGTCCCGGTCATGGACTTCCACCACCATGGGGGGTCCCTCTAGGTATTCCCTCAGGTCACTGAGGTGCATGGCTCCAAGGAAGATGACATTGATGTCCTGGAAGTATACATGTGTCCCATGGGGCTCCCCCTTGGTCTTGTGAACTGGAGTCTTATCAAACTGGTACCTGCAGTATACAGGTGCACGTAGCCTCAAGGAGAGAGCAGATGACAGCAAGTCACACTCAGGAGGGAGACGCCCAGCACAGGGTGCTCACATTCAGCATGCTCGCTACCTGTATCCCCAGAGCCTAAGTGTCCTCCACAAGAAAGAGCACACTGCGAGGTCATCGCAGGCCTGTGTGCATCATGTACATGAATGCAGCTGACAGAAGACAAGGTTTGATGATGGCTAATCATTATTTTCTTCCTCCCAGACTGCAAGTGCCAAGAACATAGGTTGTGTGTCTTGTTCAGACTTGTGTTTCTAGTTCCAATGCCAAGCCGGTACAGAAAAGTAGATAAGCAGGTTTTTAGCAAAGGTAATCCCAGTGGGATGTGGCTTAGCAAGAAAGTGCTTGCCTAGCATGCCTGAGGCCCTGGGTTCTATCCCCAGCACCACCAATGGAAGGCAGTACTCCTGGCTACCTGGAAGAGATTAAAAAATATCTCTGGAGAAATTCACTTTTAGCCAAGGCCTCAAAGAATTCCTATCATGAAAGTACTATTGAACATGAAATCACAGTTAAAAAAAATCACAAAACTCCTAAGGAAAATGAGCCACCAGAAAAAATCAGATACACAGAGGCAGAAGAGATTGGAATGATCCAACATAAAAAATAAGTTTAAGAAAATAAAAGATCATCAAGGAAGAACACTATTGTATTTCCACTTACTAGCAAAGACTAGTTTTAAATACAATTTTAAAAACTTCTACTTAGACTAGCATAAAAACACAATAGAAATTAAAGGAAAGCTGACAACTATAAAACATTCCAGAAATAAATTAAAGAAGATTTTCATGGTCAGGAAAATACACCTAAACATAAAAGCTAAAATATAGATCTTCTGGAAGGAAACAAAGCCAAATGTCCTCCTGAATTTGGGGTAGAAAAAAATTTAACAAGACACAAAATCATCAAGGATGGTAGAAAAAGTTGATAAATTAGACTTCATCAAAGACACTATTAAAAAAATTAAAGGCAAGCCTCAGATTGGCAGAAAGTATTTATAATACGTATATGTGCTATGGCCTGAATGTTTTCTGTTTTGTTCTTAGGATAAAACCCAGGGCCTTGCACATACTAGGCAAGTGCCCTATCCCTGAGCTCTACTCCAGTCCACATGGTCAGAATGCTTGTGTCCCCACCAGAGCCACGTGTTAAGCCAAATCCCAATGTGACAGTCATAGAAGGTGGAACCTTCGGGAGGCATTTAAGCTATGAGGAGTCACAGTCAAGATTGGGGTTAGTCCCCTTATAAAAGGCCCGAGAGCCAGCTCAGCTTCATGCCATGTGAGAACATAGGGAGAAGGCATTATCCAGGAGGACACTGGGTCTGCTGGCACTTGACCTTGGACTTCCCAACTCCAGAACTACAAGAAGTAAATTTCTGTAATTTATGAGGCACCCAACTTATGGCATTTTTGTTATAGCAGCCCTGACTAAGACAGTATCTGCAAAGGACTTATATCCAGAATATTAAAAGTATATTTATAAATCGATAATAAAAACAATTAAAAATAGCATAATAGAAGCCTGCCAGTCTGGTTCAATGAAGTAAACACAGCCCACCCTGCTTCTCCGGTGACTACAGCCTAGAACTCATGGAGCGGCCTCCTGAAGACTCTGAGCAAAAAAGCCAGCGAGAAGCTTGGAGAAGCATCAAACCTGAAGTACAACAAACACAGAGTTTCTTAGGCTTGTTTTCTCCTTTTTGTCTCAGACTGGATTCAAAGGAAGCCTAAATCCCAAAAATGGTACTGGGCATGGACAGACAGAGTTCCAAGGAGTAGAAGATGTCTCTTGGGGGGGGGACAGAGAGAGTAGGGGATGTCCCCTGTTGCCCTGTTGTCCTCCTCTGGCCTGCCCTAGAAAAGTTCAAGTTTTGAAGCTACCATCTAGTGACAACATCATCAACTGGGGAGGCACCTAAAACTCTTAAGAGGGGAATTCTGACAGACTATGGAGAACCCACTGCTCCTTCTCTGTCTTCCAGCCCTGTGTCCTCAGAGGCCATCAGGGCACATGGTCAGAGTGGACCTCACACTGCAGCTTTCTAGCCAGAGGACCAGGAAGGGGACTGAGCTGGAGAACATGCTGGAAAAGGAAATCCATAAAGCTATGATAATTGCATGGACTTGTCCCTGAGCCATGGGTTTGTTCTTATGGCAGCCTGCCAGAGTAAATGCAGAGCAGAGCACCACCCAGGTCCCAGGCTGGCCCAGAACAGCACACACACAGCAGATCCGAATTCCATTGTGAAATCTTTAGAACTGGACAGTCCACAGAAGGGGAATGAGAATTCTCTGCTTGACCCTAACCAGGAATGCTATCAAGTAAAACAGTAAAAATTATCAGAATCTCTAAGGGCTAGACAAGACCCAGAGTCTCATAACACAATATTTAAAATGCCTGAGATACAATCCAAAATTACTTGACAGACAAAGAACCAGGAAGTCTGACTGATCATCAGGAGAGAGAATCAAGAGATGCTGAGTCTAACATGACCCAGATGTTGGAATTATCAGACTTCAAACTTCTGTTACAGCCATGCTCCAGGAAGCAACAGCAAATACTGACAGAAATATCCAGAAAGAAAGCCTGTCTCAGAAAATAGAAAGTACAATGAAGAAACAAACAGAAACTTTAGAACTGAAAAATATAATAGCTAAATTAAAAATTCACTGAATGGTCCTAAGAACAAAATGGAGATGACAGAGGAAAGAGTAAGTGAACCTGAAGACAGAATAGAAAATACATAGTCTGAGAACAGAAAGAAAAAGTAAACAGAGTTCTAGGAACCTGTGAGACAGTATCAAAGAATATCATATATGTATCATAAGAGTCCCAGAAAGAGAAGAAGAAAAATGTGGTATTGAAAAAATATTTGAAGAAATAATGACTGAAAATCTAATTTTGGCAAAAGACATAAATTACAGATTCCAATTAAGAATAAACTCAAAGAAATACATGCCCAGACACTATATGCTTTTCCAATCATGTGACACTCAGGAAAAGGAAAACTATGGATACAAGAACAGGATCAGAGGGTTCCAGGAGCTAGGGGAGAGGGAGTGTCCAGTAGGCAGAACATAAGGGATTTTTAGGGTATGAAAACTACTCCCTATGTTACAGGTGATCATTCTACATTGGTCAAACTCATAGAATGCAGAGCACTGAAGGAAGCCTCATGTAAACTATGGACTTTAACAACAATGTATCAGTATTGGTTCATTAATTCTAACTTGTATCATACTACTGCAAGTTGCTAATAATAAGGAAACAGTGCCATGGTGAGATGCCAGTGTGGGTAGATAGAATTCTCTGTACCATGTGAATCCATTTTTTATAAATCTTAAGTTGCATAAATATTAGTCTATCTTTTCAAAAGATAATAGACTTCTAGCAATAGCAGGACAGTTAAGACTTGTGAAAAGTAATCAGGAAAAAAAAATAAAGATCGCCACCATCTTTTCCAAAAGTCATTGAAAGACATAAATGACATAGAAAAATTAAATTCCTGAACCAAGACCTAAGAAGAAAGAAATCCAGAGATGTGAGTCTAGCATTTAATACTGTGTCTTGCAGTTTCAGAATAGACTTCTGAGAGGGTGAACATGGTTTCTGGTTCCAAAGATAAAAACATAGGGATAGAGACTGCCAAAGGTGAGTATCAGAGCTACTAGAGATAGAGCAGAAGTAAAGCAGCCTTCTAACAGAGTATAACCCTCCTTATCAGGCAGTGGATGGCCTAGAAAATGCAAATTACTGAAGTTATATTAAGGAGGTCCTGAATTATTAACACCTCGATACCTGTCAGAAGAAAAATCCTCTTTGAAGACAGATAACAAATCCTGGGCCTCAAATTACTTCTACAAGGTATGTTTTTGTCTAATACAATGTCAAGTTCACAAAGAGAAATAGATATACTGAACAAGATACCATGAATGGGAACCCGCAGAAACAACAAAACATATAAACAGATATTGGAATTATCAGACACAGACTTAAATTAACTGTGCTCACTATGGTGGGTAGAATAATTACCTCCAAAGATGCCTACATCCTAATCCCCAGAACCCACGAGTATGTTTTGGGACATAACAACAGGGAGCTGCCATAGGTTGAATTGGATTCCCTCAAAGAATATGTTGAAATCCCAACCCTGATTCCTCAGAGTGTGACCTTAGCTTGACACAGAGTTCTTACAGACATAATCAAATCATGGTAGGCCCTCATCCCATATGATGTGATGAATTACATTAATTTATCTTAAATACTGAGCTGGCCTTGCATACCTGGAATAAATTCCACGTGGTCATGATTTATAATTCATTTTTAAACACTGCTAGCTGCACCATTTTGCACTCCCAAGAGCAATGAGCAGGAGTCCCTGCTGCTCCACATCTTTGCTGGTATTTACAGTTGTTAGCATTTTGGATTTTGGCATTTTAATAGGTGTCCAGCAGTATCTATACCACTACAGATTGTAAATAATAAATAAATGCCTCTTTTTAAGTTGCAATTCACTAGTGTAGGTTTGTGAACTAACTTTGTAATTTCCTAATGACATGATCTGAGCATCTTTAATGTGCTTTCTTATCATTGATACATCTTTTCCTTTTTTATTAGCAAATATTAATTGCTTAAAGGAGGTTCATTGTGTTATGTCCATACATACATATGATGTGCTTTGATCAAATTAACCCTTTCTATTACCTTTTTATTCTTATTCCCCTCCAGACTCCTTTATATTTTTTACACTTTTTAACAGGGTTCATTAGTATATTTTCATACATGCATGTAAAGTACTTCAGTCATATCCAACATGCCGCTGTTGGAATCTTGATGGAGATTGCATTGAACCTGTAGACTGCATTAGTAGTACAGCCATTTTCACAATATTGCTTCTGCCAAATGAGCATGAGGGGGTCTTTCCATCTTCTAGTGTCATCTTTCATTTCTTTCTTCAATGTTTTATACTTTTCATTGTAGACACCTTTACCTCCTCAGTTAAGTTTATTAGTAGGTATTTTTGAGGCTATTGTGAATGGGATTGTTTTCTTGATTTCTTTGTCAGCCTGTTTGTGAGTGGCATATAGAAAAGCTGCTGATTTTTTGTATGTTGATTTTTGCATCCTGCTACCTTGGCAAAAATGCTTATCAGATCTAAATGCTTTTTGATGGGGTCTTTAGGGTATTTCAAGTATAGGATCATATCATCTGCTAATAGAGATTTGAACTTTTCCTATTTGTATCCTCTTTTTCTTGCCTTATTGCTGTAAGAACCCAAGCATTATACTGAATAAGAAGGAGAGAGTAGACACCCTTGTCTCATTCCTGATTTTAGAGGAAATGCTTTGTTTTTTCCCATTTACTACAATGTTGGCTACAGGTTTGTCATAGATAGCCTTTATTTCGTTGAGGTAATCCCTTATAGTTTCTGCATGGCTTTTATCATGACAGGACATTGAATTTTGTTAAATGTTTTTTGTAGAAATTTATCCGTTTCTTTATTAGAATATGAGCTCTCAAAGAACTCCCTAATTATCCTGACTATTATGGGTATTGGTGAATCCTCTTTTTCACATTTAATGTTATTAATTTTGGTCTTTTCCCTCTTTCTTTTGGTTAATTTCACTAAGTTTGTCAATCTTGTTTATCTTTTCAAAGAACCAACTCTGTTTCTTCTATTCTTTGTACTGTTCTTTTAGTCTACATTTAATCAATTCTGCCCCAATCTTTATTATTTCTTTCCATCTATTGAATTGGGGTTTGGTTTTTCTAAGAGCTTCAGGTACATCATTATTCTGAGATCTGAATTTTTAGTGTAGGTACTCAGCTATAAACTTTCCTTTTAACACTGGCTTTGCTGTGACCCAAAGGTTCTGCCAAGTTGTGTTTTCATTTTCATTTCATTCTAGGGATTTTTTATTTCCCCTTTTATTTATTTTGAATGATATCATTCAAAAGTATATTTTTCAGCCTCCATGTGTTTGGACATTTTCTGTAGTTCCTCTTGCATTTGTCAGACTTGCTTTATACCCTAAAATATGATCTATTCTAGAGAAAGTTTCATGGGCTATGAAGTGTGCATTCTGTGGCCATTGAGTGAAATATCCTGTAGATGTCTGTTAACTCTGTTTGATCTATAGTGCTATTTAATTATGAAGTTTCTTTGTTGATTTTTTTGGTTCAGATGGCCTATCTACTGGTGAAGCAGGGTGTTAACATCACTCACTATTATTGTTGGGGATTTATCTGTGCTTTATGTCCAGTAGTGTTTGTTTTAAGAAACTGGGTACACCAAAATTCTGTGCATATTTGTTTATAGTTGTTATTGATGGATTGCTCCCTTTATATATATGAAATGACCTTTGTCTTTTCTGAGTGAGTATAACTACTTCTGCTTGCTTTCAGACTCTCTTTCACATTATTCCTGTATTTGTCAGTGAGGTATGTTTCTTGTAGACAACAAATGGCTGGGCCTTGTTTTTTGATCTAATCTACCAATATTTGTCTTTTGATTGGACTATTGAAACCATTAACAGAGTTATTATTGAAAGTTTTATAGTAATTCCTGCCATTTTGTTGTTTTTATAGTTTTGGTTCTTTCCTAATTATCATTCTCTTTCCTACTCATATAGTGAGATTTGGTTTTTTCCTATATTTTCATGGTTGTGTTTATCTTCCTCTTCTATGTATAGGATTCCTTTAAGTATCTTCTGCAGTGCTGGCTTAGTGGCCAATAATTCCTTAAATTTTGTTTATCGTGGAAGGTTTTCATTTCCCCTTCAATTACGAAGGATAGCTTTGCTGGATGCAGTAATCTATGTTTGCAATTACTTTCTTTTGAGGCTTAGAAGACATCATTCCATGCCCTCCTTGCATTTAGAATTTCTGTTGAGAAATCTGTTATTTATTCTAATGGATTTGCCCTTATATGTGACTTGACACTTCTCTCTTGCAGCTTCCAATATTCTTTTCTTATTCTGTATACTTACTGTTTTAACTATAATATCCATGGAGAGGTTCTTTTCTGCTCTTATCTGTTTGGTATCCTAAAAGCCTTCTGTATCTGGATAACTATCTCCTCAAGATTTTGGAAATGTTCTACTATTATTTTATTGAATATACTTTAAAAAGATTGAAAAGATTAGCTTGCACCTCTTCTCCTTCTCTGCCCATGATTTATAGGTTTGGTTTTTAGGAGCGTCCCAGAGGTTTTGCATATTCCTTTTGTACTTTCTTTTCTTCTTATCTAAATGTTCTAATTCATCTATCTTATCTTCAAGCCCTGATATTCTGTCTTATATTGATCCAGTCTGTTGATGATGGTTTCAGCTGAGTTTTATTTGACTCACTGAGCTTTTCATTTCCAGAATTTCAACTTTATTTTTCAGGGTTTCTATGTCTTTATTAAATTCCTCTTCTATATCCTGCATTGTTTTTCTTATTTCATTCAGCTGTTTATCTGTATTCTCTTGGAATTCATTCAGGCACTTGTGTCCTGTTTAATTTCAGAGATCATTTTATAATCATTGTTTTGAATTGTCAGGGCTCACATCCACTTCTCCAAAAATAGTGTCCATAATTAAGTTGTTGATGTTTTCAGTAGTCATATTACCTTACTCCTTTCATATTTCTTATGTTTTTTTCATTGGGATTTGTACATTTGAGGCCAAGTTGTTGATTGGAAGTTTTAATCATCTCTAGTCTTTCAGTTGAAGTATTCTCAATGTTCAGGAAGGACTGTGTAGTGGCTAGTTTGAGGTGCAGTTTCTCACACTGCACTGGGGGTATAGCTCAATAGTCATTCATCTATATGTTCAGAGTACCAGACCTGATGCCCAGCACCTCTCTAAGGAAAACTAGCTGGAGTCCCTTGTAGTTCCTAGTGTAAAGGTTGTTGCTGTATATGGGGTGAGTGTGAGGTAAGTCCATTTTTGGACTTTCACTTTAGAAGCTTCCCTTGTTTGTGTACTGCAAGCCACTTTGAAGCCTATTGGCTGGGTAGATTCTACTTACCTCACAAGCTCCCTCCTCCCCCAGTTTGTGACTTCAGGAGCAGCAAGCATCCAAGCCTGTAGTATCTCTAGAATGCCTCAGAGAGCAAGGGAAGCAAACAGAATACTGAGTTCTGGGCTGGAGTGGGGGTAGACTGCAGGACTCAGGTCAGACTCACTGCTTTTAGACCCTGTCCAGTAGATCACCTACCTATAAGAGAGAGAAGGCTGGAAGAAATTGTGATATGAGTATCCTGGTCTCAGAGCTCTTGGTCCCATCTAGCAGCAAACACATATAGCCTGGAGGCAGGTTCTGAAGGTCAACATTTCACCACAGATGGGCTCAATGTTCTGTTTCTACAGTGATACTCAGAGAAGCTCAGTCTCAAACAATAGACCCTCTCTCAAGATAGTGCCTTACTATAACTCAGAGACAATAGGAGCAACATTCTCTGAAGCTAGCCTGCCATGCAGGAGCAGTCATACCAAATCCCACACTGGGTTTAAGGTTTAAGGAGGTGTGGGCTTATCCTGCAGTTAGAATTGCCAATCTCTTGCCAGGGACATCTCAGCTTACCCTCACCCAGGGGTGCCAGGATTGGAGTTGTGGACTGTTTTCTCTTTTCTCTGTTGCTTTTCAGCTGTCATGTTACCTCTTTCTTGATTCCCAGTGTTCCTCCTCTTTATCTTCAGAACATAGTCTCTCCTTTGTTACCCTGGCTTTTCTCATTCACAGAGTCAAATGCTTGTAATCTTACATGTTGGCTCACCCATCCACATCTTTGGTGAAGAAGTCTTGCACATGTTTTAATAAAGCTGTTCTCTTTCTTATTTTTTTACTTTTAAGAGTTTTTTGTATATCCAAAATATTTTAAAACTTCTTCAACCATGTGTTATTTTAAAGTATGTTGTTTAGTCTCCAAGTATTTGGAGACTTTGTGGTTATCATTCTGTTAACAATTTCTAGTTTAATTCCTTAGTGGTCTGAGAACTCAGTTTGTATGATTTATATTCTTTTACACTTTACACAGTGTTTTTGTTTTAGTTTGTTTTTTTGAGACAAGATCTATGTAGCTGAGGCTGGCCTCAAACATGCTATGTGTCCCAGGCTAGACTTGAACTTGAGATCTTCCTGCCTCAGTCTCCTGAGTGCTAGGATTATAAGTATGTACCGCTACACCTGGCTTCAAGGTGTGTTTTATAACCCAGAATGTAGTCTTGGTGAATGTTCCATGTGAGTTTGAGAATAATGTGTGTTCTGCTGTTAGCTGCAGTATTCTACTCATGTTGATCAAATCTAGCTACTCAGTATTATTGAGCTCAATGGCACCTTTGGTAACTTTCTGCCTGGTAGATCTGTCAATTACTAATAGAAAGGTGTTGAAGACTTCAACTACAATGAGACTCATCTACTTCTTCTTGCACTTATCTATTAGTTAGGAATATACACATTAAGGATTGTTAAGACTTCTTGGAGAGTATTATGTAGGTAATGTCCTTTTTTATTCCTGATAATGTCTGTTGTTCTGAAATCAGCTGCTTCTGGAGTAAATAGAGATACTCAGGCATTCTTTTTTTTTTATTAATTATAGCATGGTATACCTCTTTGCATCCTTTTTGTGTTTATATTTTTTTGTGTATTATATTCTGGGCTGAGGGTGTAGCTCACTGGTAGAGTTCCTATCATACTTGAGGCCCTGAATTCAATCCCCAGCACTGCAAAAATAAGTAAATAAATTGAGTTTCTTGTAGGCAACATAGTTGGGTCTTGGAGTTTTGGGTTGTTTATTTGTTTGTTTTTATCTGCTCTCACAGTCTTTTTTTTCCCCCATTGGTATACTTAGACCACTGCTGCTTTAGACTATCATTGCTATAGTTAAATTAGTGTCTACCACATTTGTCACTATTTTCTATTCATGTTCCTCCTTCTTTATTTTTTTAATTCCACTCTTACTCTGTCTCCTGTGGTTTTAATTGAGCATTTTATATGATTACATGCTGTTTCCTTAGCAATTTATTATACTTAAACTGGAGGTTAAACTCAGGGCCTCATCCTTCCTAGGCTCTACCTCTTGAGCCACATTTCCAGCCCTTTTGTGCTGGTTATTTTTGAGATGGGGGGGTCTTGCTTTATGCTCAGGCCAGCCAGGACTGCAATCCTCCTAATTGTACTTCTCTGAATAGCTGGGGATAAGGGGTGTCTGCCACTACACCCAGCCATTAGTTGTGATCGAGTCTTGTGAACTTTTTGCCCAGGCTGGTCTCAAATTGCTATTCTCCTGATCTCTACCTCCCAAGTTGCTGGGATTACAGTCTTGGGCCACTGTGTGCCAGTCAGTACTTTAAAATTTTAAAGTGGCTACCCGTGATTTTGTCTACAGATTTATAAGCAATAATCCAAGTCTGCTTTCAGATAACACTATACTTCTTCATAGTCAGTGCAAGTACCTTATACAGGTCAAGCACCCCAATTTGAAGATCCAAAATGCTCCAAAATCTCAAAGTAACATGGTGCTTGAGAACTTTTGGATTTAGGAATAGTTCAGATTTTATCCCTAATTTCTTGATTAGGGATGCTTAGTTAGCAAAATCTATGCAAATGTTCCAAAGTCAAAAACTACACCCATTGGCTGTTCTGAAAAGCCATCTTTGCAAGGCCACAGCCACCTCTGCAGCACCTCCTCCTCCTCCACAACATACTCCAGCAGCTTTCTCACCAAAGTCCCCAAACTCTAGCTTTCTTTTTCATCTGTTACATTGGATCACCAGTGTGTCCCACCATGTCAGATGTAGCTGGGGACACCAGCTCTGAGATCACCAAGGACTTTTTTTTTGTACAGATTGTTTTTTTTTTCATTATTATTCATATGTGCATACAATGCTTGGGTCATTTCTCCCCCCTGCCCCCACCACCTCCCTTACCACCCACTCCACCCCCTCCCTCTCCCCCCACCCCCTCGCTACCTGGCAGAAACTATTCTGCCCTTATCTCTAATTTTGTTGAAGAGAGAGTATAAGCAATAATAGGAAGGAACAAGGATTTTTGCTAGTTGAGATAAGGATAGCTATACAGGGAGTTGACTCACATTGATTTCCTTCTGCATGTGTGTTATCTTCTAGGTTAATTCTTCTTGATCTAACCTTTTCTCTAGTTCCTGGTCCCCTTCTCCTATTGGCCTCAGTTGCTTTTAAGGTAGCTGCTTTAGATTCTCTGTGTTGAGGGCAACAAATGCTAGCTAACTTTTTAGGTGTCTTACCTATCCTCATATCTCCCTTGTGTGCACTCGCTTTTATCTTGGATCACCAAGGACTTAAAGGAGAAGGAAGTTGTGGAGGCAGAAAACAGAAGAGACAATTCAGCCAATGGGAATGCTAATGAGGAAGATGGAGAGCAGGAGGCTGACAATGAGATAGATAAAGGGGAAAAAGGTGGGGAGAAAGAAGGTGATGGTGAGGAAGAAGATAGAGATGAAAGCAGCCACAGGTAAATGGGCAGCTAAAGGTGATGAGGATGGTGATGTTGATACCAAGAAGCAGAAAACTGATGAGGTTAACTAAACAGCAAAAAAGGAGAAGTTAAACTACAAAAAAGACCTTCTTGACCTATCCACCCTACACTTCCTGCCCCAGAATCTAAATGTGGTCACCTTTGAGTAGAGAGGCCCATCTGTCCACTGTAGGCAGCCCACTCAAGCTCTCCACCACCCACAAAACCACAACATGAATCTGCAACAGGGGAGGAAAAAACAAAGCTTCCAAGGCCCTGCTTTTTTTTCTTAAAAGTACTTAAAAAGGAAATTTGTATTTCTACTTACAGTTTATATTTTTGTACATGTTGTTAGGGGTCAGCCATTTTTAATGATCTCACATGACCAAACCACCCTTCAGAGTGTTCTGCGTCCTACTCTAACTTTACTTGTGGTGTGACCATGTTCATTATAATCTCAAAGGAGATTTAAAAAAAAACTTTGCAAGAAAAGGCAAAAACAAACAAAACCAATCTTATTCCAAGCATTCCAATAACTTTTTTGTGTGTATGTACTTAGCTGTACTATAAGTAGTTGGTTTGTATGAGATGTTTTTAAAGGCCAAAGATAAAATATTCCTTTTTTTTCCCTTTTTGCCTATGAAGTTACTATTTATTTATTTATTTTGGCCTGCTTGATGTGTGAAATGATGTTGTCCACTGATAAATCAGAATTTTATTAGGCTGAGTTCTAACAACAACAACAACAAAAAAACCTACAAAATTTGAAACACTTCTAGTTCCAAGCATTTTTTGGGTAAGAGATACTCATGTGTTATAACAAAATAATTCTAAACCTCCTCCTGTTCCTTGTATCACTGTTGTCATTCCTATCTCATACATAAGTTATAATCATCAAATATATTGTCATTATTATTATGCTGACCAGTTGTTTTCTTTTGGAGTAATTAAGGATAAGAAGAAAATTATTCTTCCTTATTCCCTCCCAATGCTTTCCCTTTGTGCAGCTCCTCAGGAAAATCTTGATCACTTTCCTTCTCTCTGAAGAACTGTTTTTGCAGTGCTGATGATCAAACCCAGGGCCTCACACATTAAGCAGGTGATCTACCAATGAGTTACACCCCAGTTCTGAAAAATTTTTTAAAACATTTCTTGCTGTTTATTCTATTTGGTAGAATTCACCAATCAAGCCACCTAGTCCTGGAATTTTCTTTGTTGGGAGATTTTTAATTATTGATTCAATATTCTTATTAGTTATTAATCTATTCAGATTTTGAATTTTTATCACTTAGTTTTAATAAGTTGTTCCTGGATTTTTTTGTACTTCACTCATTTTGATGACTTATGTATTTGCAATATACCTTTAGTACTTTTTTCATTGTATTTAGCCAGTGTGTTGGCATAGTATTCGCTTATGTTATTAGTGTAAAATCATTAGTACTATCTGCTCTTTCATGTCTGATTTTAGTAATTTGAATATCTCTTTTTTAGTCAATGTAACTAACAGGTCGCCCATTCTGTTGATATAAAAAAATAAACTTTGTTTCATTTGTTACAAATTAACTGTATTTCATTTATCTCTGCTCTTATGTTTATTATATTTCTCTTCTAGTTTTCTGCATGCCTGAAAAATCAGCATTGTGTGTATGATGGCAAGGCCTGCCACCAGCTTGAAAGCAGCCAAGCCTACTTAGACCACGGCTGCATCAGCCTTCCTGGAGGCTAAGCACAGGGCCACACTTCCCCAGGCTGCCCTATGTGAACCAGTTTCTTGGAGCTCCTGTCTTTCAGAGTCAAAGCCTTTAACCCTTGATGGGGAGTCTGGCCAATTCCTGAGATGCCTTCAAGGCATCTTTCCTGTTGTTCTGATTAAAAGTACTTGGCTTCTTTTTTAATCACACTAATTTCTTTAACACCTTCCTTGGCCTCAATTTTAAACCTGCTGCTTTTCTGGCTAAAGTTCAAGTTTTTCAAATCCTTCCTCTATGTTTTTTTCTGGTTCTTTCTGTAAATCTGGAAATAAGCAGCTAGCAATACTCATGCCACAGCCTGAATACTCTTCTTCTTTTAAATATCCTCTGCCAGACTAGTCTGTCACTATTAAATTCAGCTTGACACAACGTCTCATAATAAGAATAATAATAATGAAGACAAGTCCTTTGCCTCAGTGTAATATAATATGGCCTCTAGTGAAGATCCCATCTGAAACTTCATGAGCACAGCCTTTATTCTCTGCATTCCTATCAGCACTCTGATCTTCTGAACTCCCATGAGAGTCAGGGATTGTCTCTTTTCCATTTTTCAGGGATTCTCTAGCCTGCATCTCAAAACTTTCCTAAACTCCTCCCACAAATCAATTCCAAAGGCTTCTGAACCACATTACTATGTATAATCACAGTGATATGATCCCACAGCTTGGGATGTAGGCAGCTAGGGTAAGGAAAATTGCCAGAAGTGGGGATAGCTAGAAGATAAAGAGTGCAGGCATGGCAACGCACATACTTCTTTAAGAAGAAGATACAAGACAGAGAAGGGGGAGAGGGAATAACCTTGAAACAATGCCCTAAAGAGAATGGATAAAAACCTCAAATCATGTCATTTCTTGGGTACCCTGTCTTGGGATCCCCCAACTCTGGGGATCTACTCTCCCACTATACACTTTTCAATCTCAATAAACTCTCCACTTTATACTTCCCCCTTGAGTCTGAACTCATCATTCTTTGCCAACTCTTGGACATGAACTTGGTCCACACCTGACACTGGTATCAACAACACCACTCCCGGTACCAATTTTCTATGTGAGTCACCTTCTATTTCTGTGACAAAATACCTTAATGAATAACTTAAAGGGGGAAAGGTTTATTTCAGCTCATGGTTCAAGGTTTCAGTCCATGATTGGCTGCCTCGATTGCTTTCAAGTCCATGGCAAGGCAAAAGCATCAAAGAGTATGGGCATGGTGGAAGAAAGCTGATTACCTCATGGCAGCCAGAAGCCAGAGAGAGAGGAAGAGTCCAGGAACAAAATATACCCTTCAAAATCATGCCGTCAGTGACCTACTCCCTCTTACCCAGGCCCATGTCCTAATAGCTCATTCAGCTATGAACTCATTCATGGACTAATCCCCTGGTGTAGTAGCCTCATGATCCAACAATCTCTCTATAGCATCACCAACTGGGGACTGAGACTCCAATATATGCGCCTTTGCTGGGGGATGTTCCCTATCGAAACCATAGCAATGGTCAAATGATGTGAATGGACACCCATATTCATGAGAGCATTATTCACAATAGCGAGAAGGTAGAAACAATCCAACTGTACATCAGTTGATAAATGGACACATAAAATGTGGCACATGCATAAAATGGAATATTATTCAACCATAACTAGGAATGAAATTATAGCATGTTCTACAACATGGATACTTGAAGACACTAAGTGAAATAAGTACTAATGAAAGGGCAGAAACTGTGTGATTATTCGAGGTCCTGTTCTGTCTCTAACTCATAGAGTTGTTCTAAAGCCAACCTTAACCCATAGAAATAGAAAATAGAACAGAAATTGCCAGAGACAGCTTGTAGGGGGAAATAGGGACTTGTTTAATGGGCAGAGTTTTTGCTTGGAATGATGAAAAGTTGTAGAAATAGGCAGTGGTGATAACATTGTGAGTGAACTTACTGCCACTCAACTGTGTGCTTGAAAACGGTGAAAGTGGGAAATTGTGTGTCTGCTCCACCATGAGGATGTAAGAGGATCTGGCTGTGACATCTGTCACCCCATTGATTACGAGCATTAACTCAGCTAGTCTGGCTGGCTAGGTGGGTGTCCCCTTCCTCCCTCACTACTCCATGTTTGTCCCTCCTGAAGCTGCGCGCTCGGTCAAAGAGGATGACCATCCCCAATAGAGGAGGACCGTTCTTCCTCAAGGGTATATGAGCAGCTGCACTTCCCTATTAGAACCTCCAAACAAGCTCTGTTTCACTATAATGAAAACAGAAAACAATTTTTAAAAACCCTAAGGAAATCTTAATAAATTATGGCCTATTAATTCATTATTGGTAACAAATTTATCATACTAATGTAAGATATTAATAATGTGAAAATGGGCATATGTATATAGGAACTCTTTATATGATCTGCTCAGTTTTTTGTAAATTAAAATTCTTCTAAAAAAATTAAGTGAATCGGGCTGGGAATGTGACTCAGTGGTAGAGCACTTCCCTTGGGTGGCTGAGGCCCTGGGTTCCATCCCCAGCACTTTAAAAAACAAAATGCACAAATTTTTAAAAGCAAAACCTTCACATTGGTCCATTGGGGGGTATGTATGCTCACCTGTAAAATGACCTCTGGGGGTAGGAATTTAATGTACTGCTTTTGAGGGGAAGCCCAATTCGATGCATAACAATAACAATCCCAAGTTGGCAAAACTGTATATGGAAAAAATGAATAGGGAATAAGGGTAGCATGAGGGCTATCTTTGTGCTCATGGACTATTTCTGCAGCTTGATTGCAATGATACACTGCATCAATATTAATGCTCTTACTTTGAACTCATGCTGTAGTTAGATAACAACACTGGTTAAGTGGTGAATGACACATGGGTCCTCTGGTGAATCTTTACAGTCTCCTGTGTATCTATATTTCAAAATAAAAGTATGATGTGTATTTGCAGATATTCTCAGACTAAAACAACTAAGCAGCTTCAAAGACAAAAAGAAAATTCTACAAGCTTTGAGAGAAGTAAAAAAGAGGACACACATAAACCTTCAACACAGAACATCCTCAGAACATAAAAAGATGGAACAAAGTCTTCAAAACTCTGAAGGAAAATTATTTTTAACCTGGCATTCCATACCCAATCAAAATATCTACCAAGTACGAGGGTGGAATAAAGATACATTGAGACATATGAAGGACTGGCAGTGTGGCTCAACTGGTAAGAGCACCTGCCCTAGCAAGCATGAGTTCAAACCCCAGTACCTCCAAAAAAAAAAAGATACACTCAAACATATGAAAAAAAATATGGGGGGAAGAAATATCCCATTGACCTTTTCTCAAGAAGTTACTGGAAGGATGTGCTCCAGCAAAACTAAAGAGCAAATGAAGAGGAAGATGTACAGTCCAAGAGACAAAGATCCAACCAAGAAAGTGAAGAGGAATTCCCAGGATAAACAGTAGCACAAAAGCTAGTCGGTTCACAATGAGCAAGTGTCTAGCCGAATACTGTCACTATTAACAGAGAAGCCCATACTTTCCTAAAGAGAGGCTAGCAACCTCCACTTGTAGAAGTTCGGTGAGAAACCTCAGATAAGATGGCTCCCATCTCAGGAGACTAATTTCTTTTCATGTCTTCCTGTGGGATCCTAAATTGCAAAATGTGGATGCTAATTCACATGTCTCACTGAAGGCTACTGGGACGAAGCATAATGGGCAGCTGGGTGGGATGAGGTACTCTTCACTTGGGGGATGGCTTCATGCTTACCTCGAGTTCATGAATGGGTACAGGTTGTGATGGAAGGCAGGAGGCACACTTTATCTTTATGGTCAGGGGGTTTAAGTCCTGCTTTTGCTCCTCAGTCATGATGGGAACTTCTGTTTTTAAAGTCAAAAAGCAATCCAAAATGTTGGCAGACTTCTCACTGCCGCGATTCTGGACAGTTTGCCATCCTGGGAGGAAATACAGCATTAGTCCTGTACTCATGACAGCCCAGGTGTGTTCAGAGGGGTAAAGTAACCTGAGAAGAGCTAATGATAAACTCAGAATCCAAAAGGAAAACTTGAAAGAAAAGAAAAAAAAGAACTGAGATACCAGGCATGGACTTGGACACCTGCACTCAGGAGGCTGAGGCAGGAGGCTCAAGTTCCAGGCCAGCCTCAGCTACACAGTAAGGCCCTGTATCTTAAACCAAAGACTGGGGATGTAGCTCAATGGCAGAGTTACTTTCCTAGCACACACAAGGCCCCAGGTAGGATCCCCAGCACCACAAGAGTAAGAAAGAATTAGGAAATGCCCACAGGAAGCATGTTATATTCCAATTTCTCAAACTAAAGTCCCATCAATTCTCTCTGATGACTGAATGTTTCTCATTTAATTTTTGTCATCTTGATACATATTTCCTGAATCATCTGGGTATGCATGCCATCCTAGAACCCTGAGTTCATTGGCCTGGAGTATGGCCTCATGCTGAGAGATTTCAAAAGCTCCCCAGGTGATTCTAGAACCACAATTCTAGACCCATGCTGTCCTCTATAGTACCTCCTGGTCTATAATACCTCCTGGCCACATGGGTGATTAGAACTTAAATTAAAACTAAATAAAATTTAAAGTGCAGTTCCTTAACCATGCTGACCACATTTCAAGTGTTCAGTGGCCCTGCGTGGCTGTGGGCTACTGCCCAGGTAGAAGACAATACCCTTGGGTAGAGCTGCTCCAGGCAGAACAGTACAACATCAGGAGCAGTAATGTCAGTGTGTGCACAGGGGGCTCGGGGAGCCAACTGTTCTAATGAGCACAGAGATCTGTGTCTAACATAACTGGCACATTTGAGCCAAACCTATATATGCATGCCCCCACCATGACAATTTTTGCAACTGTTCAACTACAAAAAAGGGGGAGGGGTAAGTTGAGGCACTTCATGGTACACAGATATCTGTGAGAATGCTTTTCCTATTAAAAAGGGCCCTACCTACATTTTACCAGTCAGAGACATACCAGGGTAGGCAAAAATAAAATGAAATAAAATAATTAAGGCAGCTTAAATTTTAGAGGCAGAGAAATATGAGTTCAGATCCCAGATCTGTTACTTATGTGACAAGCTAGTCTTTTTGAGACTCAGTTTCTTCACATAATACCTTTCTCAGGCTCAGAGGGCTAAGAGAGATGGTGAAGATGCTAGGGGTGCTACCAATACACAGCACGTGCTCAAAAAGCAATCAGTTCTGTTCCTTTCAAAGTGCCTGTAAATGTATTTCTAGGGCACATAAAAGCCAAATTGCAGGTTGGCAGAATGGCTCAAGTGGTAGAGCATGTACCTAGCAAGCATGAAGCCCTGAGTTCAAACCCCAGTAACTCAAAACAAAACAAAAACAAAAAAGCCAAACTGCTCTCACTCAAGGAGAGTAGTCACTTCCAAAACAAGCCATGAATAGGTGAGCCCCCCATATGAATGATTCTCCTTCATGAAGCAAATCAGAGATAAATAATTATGGTTTGAGTTCTATAACTTAGTAAGCTTTTTCAAATAAGACACTGCCCAAGACAGAAGAAATATCTGGAACAAACATGGGCTGATATCATCATTCAGAGTTTGAGAGATGGCAGCCATAACTCAGGTCTCTCAACCTTGGACATTTGAGGACTGCTCGTTCTTTGAGATAACCATTCTTTGAACTGTTGGATATGTAGCAGCAACCTGCTAGATGCCAGTAGCACCCCACTCCCAGCTGTGATGACCAAAGTGCTTCCACATACCATCAATGGCCCCCAGGGACACAACTCCATGTTGAGAATCTTATTCCCAAGTGAAGGAAAAGGTGGGGCAATGTTTATGTTCCTTCAAGTGCCCTCTCCAGACATGTGTTAATGTCATTTGCTCTTTAAAACAAAATTCTGTGGTTGCTGTCACCTCTAGTTTACAGATGGAGAAACTGAGGCCCAGAGATGTTAAGTCATCATCCAAAATCTCTTGGCTAATGAATTGTGATGCCAGCATCCAACCCAGTTCAACTTGGCTCACCATGGCCCTCCATTTTCTACCATTTCCTTTTAAAATAAGAGTTCACAGCTGGGTGTGATACACTTTAACCCTAGCTATGCAGAAAGTGGAGGTAAGAGGATCACAGGCAAAAACATGAGACCCTATCTGAAAAATCAACCAAAGCTGCAGGCACAGCTCAAGTGGTAGAGTGCCTGCCTAGAAAGAGCAAGGCCCTGAATTCAATTCCTAGTACAACCAAAAGAGAAAGAGGAGGGGCAGGGAAGGAAGCAAGGGAGGGAAGGAGGGAAGGAGGGAAGGAGGGAGGGAGGGAGGGAGGGAAGGAAGGAAGGAAAGGAAGGAAGGAAGGAAGGAAGGAAGGAAGGAAGGAAGGAAGGAAGGAAGGAAGGAAGGAAGGAAGGAAGGAAGGAAGGAAAAAATTGATTCCCAAGCCTGAAATCCTTCTAAAACCATACTGGGATTCTGGACAACCAATATCTACCATGAAGTTCATAAAAATCTATGGCCTAATTTGAAGTTGAGGATGTAACCTCATGTCATTATTTTCTGGCAAAACCAGACATCATCTGCATTTTGAAGCCAGTCCCAGTTTATGACTATACTGTCATCCATGTAAGGGAGCAGGTTTATCTTTGTTTTCCTTGATGAAGTCCCAGTGCCCTGCACCAGCCTTCCCAATGTCCTGGAGAGGCAGCTGCTACCTTCCCATCAGCCCCCAGAGTCCTACTGTGTGCAAGGTCTCTTGCTACCTCCTGTGACCCTTAAGACAACACTCAGGTAGAAATTATCATCCCCGCTTTATGGATAGGAAAACTGGGGCCCAGAGAGAGCAGATAATGTGGTAGTGAGTGTCTGGGTTGGGATTCGAAGTCTGTTTGTCACCAAGGCTCTTGCACCACCTGCCATTTGCACATCGTGGACAGCACAGGCTTCAGAAAAGGGCTGCACATCCCTGGCTCTCCCTGTGAGCCAGGTGTCTTGTGAGGTTCTCCCATCTCTCCCAGCAAAGTGAAGGAGCAGTCAGCCGGGCCAGGGAGACGAGACCCTGGAAGTCACTCACATTACAGCACTTGTGCACAAGGGATTCTGAGCCACAGGGAAGTTAAGGCAGTTGGAGATAACCAACTTTAGAGGAAGGCTGGTTTTCAACACTCCACTTAACAATGAAAACTAAGGCTGGGGTGTGGCTCTGTGGTACAGCTCTTGCCTAGTATACTGGAGGCCCTGGTCCCACCACAGCACTGAAAACAAGCAAGCTCAAAAGTTAATAGTATTTTCTCTGGGCTGGTGGAGTGGCTCAAGTGATAGAGTGCCTGTCTAGCAAAGCCTACCAAGCAGGAGTTCAAGCCTCAGTACCACACACACAAAAAAAAGTTAATAGTATTGTCTCAAAATGTATCACCATCAATCCAAGAGCTGTGAAGATGATGACTGTCCTGACACTTGTGGGCCTGACAAGGTCAGACTAGAGCCTGAGCCTCCACATAACAGCCAGCAGAGGACACACATACCACCTGCCAGTCAAAAGCCCCCCATATTATCATGCTTTAAAAAAAATTGCATAATTTTACCCAAAATATATTCTTATCTTTCATAAAATATATAAACATAATTATTGTTTACCAAAATGTAGAAAACTTAGTTTAAAAATTGTGGTAAATCTTACAAAGCAAGAGACCCAAATCCTTGTTCTGCCACTGACCAGTGTGGCCTTGGGTTAGTTGCTTCATCTCCCTGAGTGTGACAGTGAAGACCCTTGTCCCCAACACCACCACCACAGGTTCACTGAGAGGAAAATGATGTACATATGTAAGACACCGGATATATGCTCAGTAAAAACTGGTTCTCTTCCTTCATTCCCTTTACTAGTCCTTGTAAAAAAAAAAACCTGTAGGAAAGTGTTCATAAAATGCAGTGCCTATTTAACAAATAAAATCATGCCACATATTCTTGCAGGTTTCCTTGGATTTTGGAACCAAACAGACCTGGGTTCAAACCCTGACTTTGCACTTACTAGCTGTGTGATCTTGGGCAATGTACCTGACCTCCCTGGGCCTCTATTTCTTCCTCTGTACAGTGGAGACAATTACACCCACAATCCTGAGGTGGCAGTGAGGATGATAGATGGTACAGAGCAGGGGTTCGATCACCAGGAGCATCCCAAATATGGACATGTGTGACAAGACAAGCAGAAACTGTCAGGAACTATTAGCTACCAGCAAGGAGAGGCATGACTGCCAGCTGGAGGGAGAAGTCACTCTGTTTCCAGGGCTCTGCTAGCTTGGAATCTGTTTCCTCTTCTGCTTGAGATTTCTTCCCTCTCTGAGGGCTTTTCCTTTTCCACTCTGACTCTTTCCCTTTAACTGTGAAAGCAAACAAAGAAGTCTATGAAATGCTTACAAGGGACCAGGAATTCAGCACCTACCTGCAGGGCCTGGAGGTGGGTGGAGAAGGACCTCAACACTGTTGGCAGGGTAAGGAGGCCCAACTCAGATTAACAGCCAGTACTGGGGGTCCTGCCCCAAAGCAAACACCCAGGGTCCTCACACAAGTACACAGATGCTCACCATAACAGTGCTGGAGACAGTAAGACGTTAGGGAAATTCAGTGCCCTTGACAGGGACCAGATAAAGGATGACACTCCATCTAATGGAGTGCATTGCAGAAGTCAGAATGTGAGTGCTGGACTTACATATGGACGTGAACAAATCTCAGAAATAAAGCTGACTGTAAAGAGCAAGTTGCAGGAAAGTTTGTGGGACATCACACCATTTGTGTACCTCATAAAACAAAGATCAGTGCGAGGGGCACCGACTTTGATCAGGGAGGGCATGCTTTCTAAGAACAGCAAGAAAAGGGCACTTACACTCTATTACCTTTATTTCTTTCAAAAAGAAAAAATGAGAGAAATGTGGCAAAATTTAACATCTAAGTTGTGGGTGCATACTTGTGGTTTTTTTCTGTGACTTTTCTTATATTTATTCCAAAATAAAAAAGAATAGCTTGAAAATCTCATCGAATGCTTAAAGCAACTTTAAAAAGGAGTGATGCTGTTTAGTCTGCAAAGGGAAAACTCCAAAGGAGTTGAAAGGTTTCAGATGTGAAAGTGTGGACTAGTTTTCACAAGCCTTAAAACACAGACAAGTTTTATTCATGTCCATAAACTCACAGAGAGCCAACTCCCAGCCGCTTCCCTGTGCAGACTCAGATTGTTGAACCAGAGCCAGGTCATCAGAAGGAGAAGACAGGTTGAGAGGTGAGGAAACAAGCCCTGGTGACTTGCAGCAGCTGTAGCTGGACAATGAAATGGCCCATCCCAGGAGGCAGCAGTGACATGGGGCTCTAAAGTTCCTACCTCATACTAGACACCCAGCTGCTTACTGAAAATTGGTGAGGGGATCTAGGCTGAGCATGAGGACTCTTGTCTTTCCCCAGTCTGTAACTAGGGTTGCATGGCATGAGCAGGCCCCATGACATGGGAGGCTGTGTCCTTTCCACAAATGGTTTGTCTTTCTGGGAGTCTTTCCATAACCCCAACAAGCCATGTACCCACCCCACCACAGCAGCTCTCCTATAGAATTGTAACTGTTACTTGAAAGTGTCCACCAGGCGGTAGTGTCTCCCTAGGCCCAAATCATGGATCAGGCAAACATAAACATTGTGGAGTGGGTTAGGACCAGAGGGAGAGGCTGGGATGGAGAGATGGGCAAGGTGAAAGTGCATGTAGTACAGTATAGCACTTAGTCAGATACCTTACTGAATCTTACTGAAGTAGCCAGATTTTGAAATATTTCCTAATTTTCCAAGTCTAGTTATATTATAAAATTTCAAGTTCCAGGACAGCCTGGAACTATATTTAGTGAGACTCTGTCTCAAAAATTTCAAAATCCCATCCTCACTTACTTTGAGACCTATGCCTTTCTAATATGTTGGTTAAGCTAGTTAATGATGTTTTCTCAATTGATTCCTTGATCTCCATCATGGTTGTTCCTGCCACAGAAGTAGTTGGTGGTCTTGAAGTATTCCGCCTAGAAAATCCACAAAGAGAAAAGTTAATAACCATGAAAACTCAGAAGCCAGACCTGAGACTCTATTTACTACACTAGATGAAGATAGATGTTTCAAAATAACATTTTCTGACCAGCCTCTCAAACTCAATGTGCATGTGAATTGGATGGGGATCCTGTCAAATAAAATGTGCATTACACCTCAGGAGCCAGGGGAGGCTGGAGACTTGAGTTCTACTGAGCTCCCCAGAAGTGCTGACCCAGTGGTCTACAGACCACACTTACACCATCAAGGTACAGCCAACTAGGAAATATAATGGAAAACAATATGCTTTTATGAAAGTAGCTAAAACTATAACATCTAGGAATTCACATATAGGAATTGCTACAACATCTACAGGAAGGAGGAACTAACTCCAGTAAAGGTCATAAAAGAGGTCTGAATTAAGTAAAAGGATATGCCCTGATCATTGATGGGCTAATGTGACCACAAAAAATGTCAGTTCTTCCCAAATTAATCTATAAATTAAATGCAAAAACAATTTCAAAAATCAAGATTGTTAACCAGGCACAGTGAACTTCACCTTTAGGCCCAGATACTTGGGAGGCTGAGACAGAGGATTGCTTGAGCCCATGAGTTCAAGGCCAGCCTGGAAAACATAGAAAGATGGACAGAAGGAAGGAAAGAAAGGGAGAGAGGAATGGGATGAAAGAGGAGGGAGAAAGACAGGAAAGAAAGACAGAAGAAAGGAAAGAAGGATGGGAGAGAGGGAGAGTGGGGGGGGAGGAAGGAGGAGCAAGAGAGGAGAAGGGAGGGGAGGGGAGGAAAAGGAAGAAAAGGAAAGACTGTCCAGTGGTACATGCTCTGGTTCCTCATCACATTCCCCAGACCAGCAGCAAGGCTTCCGCTCCCCATGTCTCCACAGCACACAAGGAGCCTCCGTCTCCACACCTTTCTCTGGCCACCTAAGGCCCCAAAGACTCACAGCAGGAAAGGCCAAGGCTCAGGAGTCTGAGGGTGTGGGTTGGAATCCTTGCTTATCCAAAAATTCTAGTTTTATGACTTTGTGCAAATCACTGAACCACTCAGTCACCTTGTGTCGAAAATGGAAAAGTGAGCATTGTATCCCACTAGCAAGTTATTTGAAGGCAATGTGTTTATGAATTATGGACTGTCTAATTTGTATCAAAACCATCATCATTGTGCAAAATCTCCAGATGGTGAGTGGAGATCCAGTGCTTGGTGAATCCTGGTAAGGAAAGTGAGTCTCGTGGAGGAAATGAAGGCGAAGCTGCAGCCCTGCCAACACATGGTTAGTGATGCGTTAGCATGATTTCTGGTTGCCAGTGAATCTGATCCTACGCATAGGATGCACAGTCTTGTGTTTCTCATCTATGGATGAGTTATGAAAATATATAATGATTATACTGATCATGTCAACTGACTGCTAAAATGGCACTCTGATGTTTGCTTTTCACTGGGCCAGACCACAGGAATGCCTAGCACCTCTTTCACGTGAAATTCATCTACATAAATGTCTGTACTGCGGAGAGAATACTGTACTGACATCTGGTGTAGTATATGTGTGCCTGTCATGTGAGAAAGGGGTTACAGATGTATGAGTGTAATGACTTGCTAAACTTTCAGGATTCAGAATTACAGAAAGATGAAGAAAAACCAAATCTTCATTTTTTTTTTAAAAGTGACCATTATGAGGATCAAATGAGAAGAAATGCTGCAGGCAGGAAGTGCAATCCTGGTGCATGTGCACATAAACATGCTTCGCTTTCTTTCTCTGTTCCTTTCATTTTGTCTGGATTGAGTGAGTGCAGCTTAACAAGAATAGGGCCAGTATGACCGCTCCTCCTCCACAATAACATGGTTCCAGCCTTACCGAAATGAGGTAAAATCATCCATTTTGAGTGACTTTTCATATTCCTCACTATTCCTGGAAGAAGTTTCAGGCTCTGCTTGGTGAGAATCTGGAAATATTAGCAAATGTCACTAAACTTCTTGTTATGTGCTAGTTCACTACAAAATGATGCCCCTTACACATTTCTGTGGTGCTGCATGCAGGCAGAGGGCCTGGTTCATGGTATGCATTCAGTAAAAAAGTTTTGCCAGTAACACCTGAGTGACTAAATCATGAGTATACAAGCAGAATCCTGCATGAATTTATATATTGCCCCCATAGAGAAAAGACAAAAATCTATTGCATATCAAATTGTTGCTTCACCACAGTTTACGAGAATGTAAACTCCCAAGATCCCCAAGCTCCCACATATGGGGAACGACTATGCAAATTGCAGTCCCCCAGAAGATGCAAGACTGTTCAGTCATCACAAACAAAGTTAATGCAAAGTTCATAAGAAAACAGAAAAGTGCTTGTGATGACACATAAATAATCTCAGAATACAGAAATACTGTTCACATCCAGGGTAACTTCATATTAAAAAAAAAAAGTTCAAGAACAAAAACAAATTCACTATACCATGGTAACCAAAATGTTATACTAATTACAACTGGTGATGAATTTTTATTTTTCCTGCTTTTTTACTTTTCTATACTCACTGTATCTTCCTTTAAAACATACGTTTACTTCCACAGTCAGAAAAGGTTTTTTTGTAACAAATGAGTTATAAAAAAGAACAACCAAGAGTGAGCCGCACATGCATACTCCACGCAGCCAATGTTCAGCTTGTCCACAAGCTTGTCTCAACTCACCTTGTGGAGACTTTGAGTGTTTTTCTGCCTTTTCTTGTTTTCCTGGTGCATACTCCTGGTCCCACTCCTCTGTGAGAGAGTTGGCTTTCTCAGGACCCATTTCAAACAATCTTTTCTGATTTAAAACCAAATGTCTTACTTCCTCTAGAATAAAGGAAAAAGGGCCATGGGCTAAGTGGATTAGAAATTCCTATGAGTCCCTGCTGTGTGCAGTCACTGCCTCCTGGTGGACCTGAGTCCATCAGGATAAGCTGATGGCTAAGTAGGTATGGGGTAAGTAGGTGTGGGTCTGCCTCCTGGAGCTGTGGTGTGGGATGCTGCCTCCAAATACCAGGAACTCAAAAGAATAACCACACACCTGCTTGGGCAAGGTGCTCTTTGGCTTCTGCCAAATGAGACCATCAAGCACTTGAGTGACTGTTCAAAGAGTCATTGATCTCACTGCAAAGGGGGACAATACCATGTAACCCACCACATATCCCTGTTCTATAGATAAGTATCTGGTAACTTTCTTGCCATCACATCGGGTCCTCGGAAAAGCCAGGCCTACATCACAGCTCCCGTCCCCAGCGGGGGAGTCATCTCCCCTTTCCCTTCCATCAGTAGGGGGCCTTGCAGGTTCTTGACAACAACCAAGCATGGATGGAATTCTGAATCAAAGGAGGGAACGAATGAGTACAGATAAAGGAAGCCACAAAAAGAAGTGAAGATGAAGTGAGATTTGATTCACTATTGAAAGACAGATAAAAATTTTGAAGAAAGAGATGAGGCTGGGAGCTCCAAAGGCATGGCCTGCTGCCTGAAGGCAGGGGCTATAATCAGGACAAGCCAGTGTCTTCAGGGATTATAAATTACAGCAAGGCATCAGAAGGATGGGGACAGAAGCAAGGACGAAGCCTTGGAGAACAAACCATGAAAAAGTTCTCAAGGCAGCTGTGAAAACAAACAGAGTGAAGTGCCAGGGTTTAAAGGGATGACACAGGAAGGTCAGGCTATGGTGGCAAGGGAGACAGGCAAAAACCAGGTGTACAGCAAGCCAGGAGCAGAGGAAGAGATAGTGGCTGGGTGGAGAACTAAAAAACAAATTAGGCAGGAATACCAAGCAGGTGTTGGGGGAGGGGTCAAGAACTGAGATTTAGAGGGTTTAAGAATGATAACACCTTCCTCCAGCATTGTGAAACCAAGAGGCTGAACAGATGGAAGCAAAGTGAAATGCTGGCCCTATAGGGATTGCATTAAGGCCATCAGCCTCTGAGACGACCTACCAGATAAATTTCCTGTCCTCTCTAATGAAATAGACCTCTTAAGGTATTTCTGTACTCCTGAGAAATGAGTGCCTATAAGGTATCTATGCCAGTGTCAAAAGGCAGGGTTTAAGACAGGTGCACTAGACCCATGGAAGGCAGGTAATGGTGACAGGCATATGTTTCTTCTCCTTTCTGTCATCTATTCCTAAATTGTTTTTATGAGGTGAATATAACAGCTCTTTTCATGAGAAAAACGTATTTAAAGTAAGAGGCCATGATGCCAAACTGGAGGCTGTGAGGAAACTGGAAGCTGTGAGGAATGGCTGGGGCTCTGGTCTCAGGCTCATTCAGCAGGCCCCAGGCTCTCCCTGCAGGGCTCAGAGTGTAGCTGATCCTTCCCAACTTGTCTCCCATGGCCCCTTCTCCAGAAAGCTTTCCTGATACCCTGGCCTCCTGCTCCAATGTGAGCCCAGGCCGGGGCAGATGTGGACCACAAATTGTGGCCCAGCTGTTCAGGTTGGGTCCTCAAACCAGCCAAGGGTGTGTCTGCCAGCTTACTAGAAGCCCACACTTTGAGAACATGAGACTTTCATTTGGTGCAGGTGAGAAAAGTTACCTGTGTACCATTTTCTCACACAGGGACCCTACAATTAGTAGTTCAGATTTAAATCACTCAGGGTGATTTTGGTCCCTAGGGACATCTGGCAATATCTGCAGGTTTTCATTGCCATCCTGGGAGTCTGACATGGCCCTCTGGTGAGAAGAGCCCCTATCATCTGCAGGAAAGCCACACAATGAGGAATGGCCTGGCCCAGTGGCAACAGTACAGATGAAACACTAAAGTCCTGAGATCACGGTATGAGAGTGGCCTCTCAAGGAGGCTGGAAAACTGGAGAAAACCAGTTTCCTGGTCACACAAAATTGGGATCTGATTCTGCTATCCCCATTGCAAGTGAGGGTCTCAGATGCTCACAGCAAAGTGAGGCTCGTTATGCTGCCTGGAAGCCAAGCACAGCAACAGTGCCAGACCTCCAATACGCATGTCTCCTAACAGCTCTGAACATCAAGTGCACCTTCATTCGGGTTTTAAATTCTCATGGACAAGGCAACCATCCTGTGGCTTGCATGAGAATGGGCCGCTCCCACCACCTTGTCTGGGCTGCCAGCGGAGTAGGAGTAGGTCCTATTCATCTTTTCCGTTTTACAGATGAGAAACAGATGTTCATGGACTTGCCCATGGCAACCAGCTAGTACAAGACAGAGAAGATATTGACTTCAAACCTTGGGTCTTCTCACCCCTCCAGGCTCATTCCCTCCAGGACAGTTCAGAGACTCTGACATTGCCATATTTGTACAAGTAACCATCTAGAATGAGCTGGACAAGGTGGTTCACACTTACAATCCCACTACTCGGAAGGTAGAGGCAGGAGGATCAAAAGTTCAAGGCCAGTCTGAGCAACTTAGAAAGATCCTGTCTCAAAATAAACCTTAAAAAGGGTGAGAGACTGAAGTGTATCTCAGTGGTAGAGCACTTGCATAGCATGCATGAGGCCCTGGGTTCAAGCCCCAGCACCACTTCAAAAAGAAAAGAAAAAGTCTAGAAAGGGCTACATAAAAATGTTAGTACGGTTGTCTTGAAATGGAAGAATTTTTTATTCTTTTTTCTCTCCCTTTGTCTCTTGTTTTCCTGGTGGGGGATCGAACCAAGGTTGCTCTACCACTGAGTAAAGCTCCTATCCAAATTTTGTCCTTTGTTTTTTGTTATTCTCTAACTTTTTTCTGTGAATATACAATATTAGTCCAGGGAGACAGACAATTGATGTGGACCATGTCAGAGCTGCCCTGATGTGGACAAAGTGTTCTGAAAGGTGTTGGAGGCACACAGACACTATGTACCTTGCATAGGGAGGCTCTTCCCACACCAGAGCACTTGCTGGAGGGATGGTGTGTGTACACATGAAGGAATTCTGGCTTTTATTCCAGAACTATAATATCCCTCGTCTAAAATGCTTGGGATTCAGAATTTTTTTTCAGATTTTGGAGTGTTTACACATATGTAACACAAACACACACATATACGAGATGTCTTGGGGATGGAGCTTGAGTCTAACACGAGGTTCATTTATGCTGCCTGCATGCCATATACACATGTTCTGAGGGTAATTTCATACAGTATTTTTGGTGCACCTGCATTTTTACTGACCTGTCACCTGGAGTGGGCTGTGGAACTTTCTGCTTGAGGCATCAGAGATGCTGTTTAAACTCTAGCGTTCTTTGGATTTCAGATTTCTGGATGAAGGATGCTCTACACGTGCTGAAAAATCACATCTCCAGCAACATTTCAAATAAAACCAAAATCTCAGACTTACCATAAGATCCTGTGTTCTCAGAATAACCGGTGGCCTTTAGTCGATAATACCTGACTTTCTTCGAAACCTTGTCCTTGGTGTCCCAGAGCCTCAAGATGACCTTGTGGAAATTTATTTTCTTTAATAATTCCTTTGTCACGTTGATATTAAAAGTTTGGCTCTATGACACCCAGATTTTGTTACCTTCTCGCCAAGGCTTCATGGTCTGTGAAACAATACCTTTCAAGACTAACTGTGGGGAGATGGAGGAGGAGCAGTGTGCAGAGCTAGGTAGCCCCCATCAGCCTGGCCCATCAGAAATGGAGCCAGCATGCCATCCTTGCCTGTCTGGCTTCTATGCCTGCCTCTCTTGGCTCTGAACTCACAGTGGGACATGGGGTCCCCTCAGGCCTCTGGGTTCCTCAGAAAAAATAAAAAGCAAAGCAAATTCCCATAAATAGTGTCCTCTCTGGTTACTTCTAAGCAACGACCCAGAGCCAAACCCTTGGCAGGGGTGTGCTTGCACATGTATACACACAGTCATGCACACATGAGTAGGTATACACATACAGGTGCACACACAAAGAAAGAAATTGTAAGAGCTGCTGAAACTTTTGAAATACTCAGGAAATTATGGAGTAAAAGTACCTAAAGGAAAAATCATGCAGCTGAATGCTACTCATTCTTAGGTGAGTGCAGATTCTCACTCAGGAAGTCTGGGGTGGCCCCAGGATCCTGCACTTCTAGCAAACTCCAGGGCTGTGTATACTTCAGGTCCATGGAATACACTCTGTGCTATGAATATTGCACTCCACACACCCTGTACCTTTGCTCCTGACTCCAGGAATACTTTGGCCACTGTTGGAAATAGCACTATATCGACTATTTTAGGCTCTTCATCGTCGGGCAGGATGAAATATTCGATGTGGTAGAAACGGCAAGCCTTTGCAACATGGCTTTCCACTTTAAAGTGTCTCTTATATTTATCAGTGAAATTTGTGAATTTTCCTTTTTGACCTAGAAGAGAGAGATTTAATGGACTTGTTCTGTCACCACAGCTCCCTGGAGGCAAGACAGAGTGTCATGGCTTGGAAATGGCACCCAAAGGCCATGTGTTAAAGGCTTGCTTCAGTCTGTGGTGCTACTGAGAGGTGATGGAACCTTTAGGAGGTGGGCCTAGTGGAGGTAAGTTAAGTCACTGGGGTGTGCCCTTGGAGGGTTAGTGGGACTGAGCCTCTCCCTTCTTTCTGCCTCCAGGCTGACATGCGGTGAGCAGTTTCCTCCCCTCACACTCCCACCAAGATGTTCTGCCTCACCAAAGGCCCAAAAGCAACAGAGTCAAGTGACTGAAACCATGACCAAAACAACCTTTTCCTCCTTATAAGTTGAGTATCTCAGGTTTTGTCACAGTGATGGAAAACTGACTAACACAAAGAGCCTGGGGCTGTGGGAGGCTGTGTAGCCCTGTGCTGTTCACCCACTAGCTTGGAGAAGATAAGTTCCAGTCCTGGCCAACAGAGTAGCAGAGCCAGACTGGGCACCAGCATGCAAAATTTAAGTGCATAGTTCTGAGAGAGGTATCTCCTTAGGTGTTTCATGTTGGTAGCCTTGCTCGTCTCACTCTAGGCCCAGCTCTAAGAAATGAGTCAAAACCAAATAAATACAACATGATTCGTATGGTAGCAGCAGTTTGAACAGGGTTCTGAGATACAGTGAGGCAGTGCAAATAACTCTGCCTGGGATGGTGAGTGCAGTCTCCCCAGGACCTTAGCAGAGTCTTCTGGAGTGAAGTTGGCAGATATGCCTAGCAAAAACCCCATGAGAAATGCTGCCAGAGGCCAGAGCCTAAGGCGCCCCACTGTCTGCCACAAGCTTCAACGGAACTGTCTACATTGGAAATTTTCACAATATATGAACTCCACAAATATTTGTTTGGGACTTTTTTTTTGAGATGGAGGGTCTCACTATGTTGTTCAAGCTGGGCTCAAGTGATTTCCTACCTCAGCCTCATGCACCCCCAGACCCTGCTCTCCATAAGTATCTGATCCAAATTTCATTCCACCAAAATAGGATTCTTTTATGTGACTTTTTTTTTTTGGCAGTACTGGAGTTTGAACTCATGGCCTTGTGCTTGCTAGGCATGTGCTCTACCACTTGAGCCACTCTGCCAGCCCATGACTGTTTTTAAAAGCTGGTTTTCTGGGGAGGAGGGGGGCAGAATATGTTTATTTGGGGACTGGGAGGGGCATTTTTTTGCACTTTTTCAGGGCTTTTGTTTTGCTTTTTTAGGGTGTTAGGGATGAAATCCAGGACCTTACACATGCTAGGCATGCAATTCTTCCACCCAGCTACACCCCCCACTACATGTTGTAGATTTAAAGTCTAATTTTTTAACCAGGAAACTGCTACTGTATGGACAGAATAGCTAGTGTTTGTACACAGCTTGGAGTAGAGCACCACCTGCCAGTCCTAGGTAGCCAGCACACTTTTCTGTGAAGCTTTCTGCCCCGAAAGCTTGTGGCCTATGTTCTGATTTGATCCAAGGTAGAGTGGACAGAGCCTCTCATTTTCTGTTGATGGAAGAGCAAATTATTATAACCCTTTTGGAGGTCAACTTAACAGTAACTGTCAAACAACTTTAAGGGCATACCTTTAACCCAAGAGCTCTTGGAATTCATGCTACAGAAGTACCCACACATGGGTATGCACAAAAATATATGTATAAGGATGTCTGTTGCACAATAGTACCTTAAATATCCACCAAAAAGGGGTAGAATAGGGCTGAGGTATAGCTCAGTGGTAGAGTGCATGCCTAGCATGTGTGAGGACCTGGGTTCAATCTATGGAAAGAAGAGGTCATCACATAATGACAAAAAGTTCCACACACCAAGGAAATGGAGCAATTGTAAATATGTTCTACACCAACTAATCAAACAGCTTCCAAAATATCTGAAGCAACAAGAGAACAAGCTGTAAGGGGAAGCTGAAATCAGTCACCATGAGGGACAGTCAAATAGACAGAGAAGGGAAGGGAAGGAAGAAAGGGAGGATGGATCAAAGTCTATCAATCTGCCCCTAATGTTGAACTATGTGACTTGCTTTGGCCAAAGAGACATTAGCAGGTAGGAGTCACCAAGACACTTGCTTGTGGAAATGAGCTTATCCTCTGTGTGCACCTGCCTTTGTATGACAAGCAGCTATCTGGGAGGAGGATGGAAGACACATGAACAGAGCAGAACCACCATCCCAAAGCCCAACCTGGATCCATGCCCTGAACATACAGGGAACAACAGGTTCTTGTTTGCAGTCAGTGAGTTCAGGGCTTGTTTTGTGGCAATAACTAAATCAACATTTTGTACTCAGAGATTTTGATTCAGTGGATCTCAGATGTATTTTAAACGAGGTATTGGGTGATGCACAAGACCAATGCCTTAACCTCTCTGTGGTTTCTTTGTCCATAAAAACCAGATGGCATATCACCTGCTTCTTAGGGCTTTGAGAGGATGAAGTACAGTGAAGCCACAGAGCCACGCACATGCCTAGCCCATCCTTGAGCTCTGCTAAACTTGCTGTTATTTTTCTGACCTGTGATCCCGGCTGGCATCAACCACCCCATATGGGGAGGGCAGAAGAAAGATGCAGGTCAGTAGGGCACCCCCGTTGGCAGAGGATGCTGAAATTCTGCTTTAGCACCTACCTACATTAACCGGGAAGGCCAGCGAGATAATGAATTTGCAGGGGACAACGTGGGGCACGTGGGAGTCAAAGGTGCTGTCAGTCTCCACGAAGGACCCCATGCTGCTGTACTGGTCATCAGAGTCAGACTCCTGGGCCCTGGCCCTGGCCCTTAGGTACTCCTCCATATCACAGTCGCTCAGTGACTGGTAAAGGCTGGCCAGGGAGGACATGGGCTCCATGCTTGCCCGGTCCTCATCCTCCCACTCCCAGGCGTGCAGCGACATGCTGGCAGAGCCGACTGGCAGTGCTGCCTGTGGAGAATAATGACTCCATCACCCTCTGCTGTGGGAGCCAGTCGGCTGCCTGCAGGAAAACCCACCTTTTACTCCCTTCTCTGCCTCCTCCCACGAACTACCCAGGTCTGGACAGTAGACACACAACAGATTTGGAGAGAGTGGCCGCCTGCATTATCATGAGCGACCCGATTCTCCGACCCGAGCCGAGCCGGTCATTGGGCGCCTGTGGAGGGCCTGGCCCGGTGAGCCCCGTCCGGGAGGCGAGAGAGCTTGGGGAGGTGACGCAAGGCTCGGGACGATGCTCCCCAGCACAACAGGCGCCTGTCCTCTGGGGCAAGGGAAACCATGCCGAGGACAGCACGGGCAGGCGCCTGGCGAGACCCCCACGAAGACGAATGTATTCGCTGGGCTCAGGACACAGCCCAAGGTTCTTGGAGGCAAAACCCGCGCCAATGCTCAGAAGGCTAATGGAGCCCTGCGAGGCGAGGAGTCAAGAAGGGACGTCCGGCTGGGGGCGTCCCCGCTGGGGTCAGGGTCGAGGGGTACCTGCGAGTGGGCGCGCTGGGCCGCAGTTCAGACCCTAGCGTCAGATCCCACGCCTGCCCCGCGCGGGAGGCTCCAGGAGCCTCGCGGAGCGCGCACCAAGAGTCCTAGGGGAGCAGCGCCCTTTTGTTTCTCAGTTGCCCGGAAACCGGAGGCCGGGGGCGGGGCTCCGCGGGGCGGGGCTCCGCGGCGCGGGGCTCGGCGGGGCGGGGCTCCCCTCCCACCAGGCCTTTGAGCACAAATGAGTTCTGGTGAGCAGATGTGTCGACTCTCAGACACCACTTGCATTCACTCATTCATTAGTTCATTCACGCAATCTTTAAGGAACTCCTACTCTGAGCACCTAATCTGGACCCGTAGTATGCAGGGAGGGGTTTGCTGCATCCTCCCTACCTGCTCCATCAGCTCCCACCACTTTTTTTTTCTTTGCTGTCCTGGAATTCGAACTCAGGACCTCGTGCTTGCTAAGCAGGAGCTCTACCACTTGAGCCACAGCCACTGCCCCTTTTTGCTTTAATTATTTTCCAGTCAGGGTCTTCCCTAGGCCTCTCAGTAGCTCGTACCACAGGTGCGGGCCACCAGGTGACTTTTGTCCTGACTGGCTTCGAACAGCCAAACAGGACAAAGTAGTGACCCCTTTGTCAACTGCTGTACTGAGGTATGTTTTATTTCATAGATAAAATCTATCCATTTCGAGTGTAGAATAGATTGTTTTTTAGTAACTTTACCAAGTGGTGCAATCATCATCATAAATTAGTTTTAGAGTCAGGTCACTGGTGGCTCACACTTGTAATCCTAGATACTCAGGCGGCAGAGATCAGGAGGATGGTGGTTTCAAGCTGGCCCAGGCAAATAACTTTGAGACCCTATCTTGAAAAAAAACATCACAAAAAAGGGCTGGTGGAGTGCCTCAAGGTATAGCCCTGAGTTCAAACCCCGGTGCTGAAAACAAAAATTAGTTTTAGAACTTTTCCATTCCCATAAGACCTTTCCTGTACAATTAAAGCTAGCCTCTGTTCATACCCCATGCCTTGACAACTACTAATCTCTCTGTCTGAACATTTGCCTTTCTGGGCATTTCATATAAAGAGTCCTACAACATGTGACCTCTGGGAAATGCTGCTATGAACATCGGCTCGCAAGTCTTTGTATGGAGATGTGTTTTCCTTTCTCTCCAGTAGATACCTAGGAGGAGAGCTGCTGGGTCAGGCAGGTTGGAGGTGTGGCTCAAATGGTAGAGCACCAACCTAGAATTGTGGGGTCATATGGTAGTTTTATGAATAACTTTTTAAGAAAACATCAAACTGTCTTCCACAGTGCATGCATCGTTATCCATTGCAGTCAGCAGTGTGTGAGGGCTCCAGCTTCTCTGTATCCTGACAAGATTCATTGGCTTATTTTTACATCCGTTTTCATGGTGTGATACAGTATTTCATTGTGGTTTCAATTTGTATTTGGCCAATGACACTAATGTCTTTTTGTTTACTGAACATGCATTTATAGTCAAAATCTCTATTCATATCTTTTGCCCACTTTTTGATTGTTTTAGTTATGTTCTTGTCACTGGGTCATAAGAAGTTCACTATAAATTCTGAACACAAGTCCTTTGTCAGGCATAACAGGCATAAGTTTTGCAAATATTTTCTCCCAGTGTCTTGTTTGTCTTTACTGAGACAGAGTCTGGCTGGCCCTCAAACTCAAGTGCCTCTGGCCTGGGCTTGCTGAGTGCTGGAATTACAGGCGTCTGCCACCTTGCCAGGCTTCATTTTCTTAATAATATCTTTTGAAGTACAAAGGTATTGAGTTTTAGTGAGGCTCAATTTGTTAATTTTTTTCTCTTTTTTTTGACCATTCATTAAGTGTTATATTTAAGAAACCTTTGCCTAATTGCATGCCCTTTTTTAATTCTTATTTTATGTTTTTACAGTGCTTGAGAATGATGCCAGGGCTTCACCCACAAGCCCTGTACCACTAAGTTCCATTCCCAGCCCAGACCCCTTTTTAACAGAAAAAAGTGAAACTTGATGTCTGAATACTAAGCAGATTACTAACCAAACCTCCGGAAAATGTGCTTAAAGGTGGTGAAAATAATGGCTCAAGGACATTCCAGACATCTGGGGGCTGCACAGAATGACACACGTTCTGAAAAACAGTTTGACAATATCAAGAGCTTACAAGGTGCTTACAGTCCTTAACCCAGTGACAAATCACCCAGAGCCCAGAGCAAAGTTCTCAGCATTGTCTTAATAAAGAACTTTGAAAAACATCTCACTGTAAGCACCTCAGGAGCTGTGTCTGCTGTTTATGGAGTCCAGTTCCTGTGGATGAAAGTGAGTTTGCACAGTGTAAGCTTGCCCTTTGTAGGTGTTTGGAAGATGTCTTCAATCATGGAACCCACCACTCCAATGAAGATATAGTATTCCCATCACCCCAGAAGGTCTTTCATGCCTTAATGCATGGAAAAGTTTGGAAATAAATACAAGAGAAATACACCATGGTCTCTTCTTTGTGGCAAGATGCTGGGTGGTTTTGCGTCTTCACATTTTTCCAGACTTTGTAAAGTCACTTTGAACAGCATACAGCTGGAAGTGGCTCAAACAATACTGAAGTGACTTCAGAAAGTGATTCCTTTGGGGCCCTGACTGTCTACCCATCCCCCACCTCATACAAAGGACCAGAGACCTAAGCGTTTGCTCACTTTGAACCTCAAACAAAAACCTTGTGGACCCAAATGGAATAATTCCAGACTGCCTGGTAACAGGGCCCCACAGACAGACAGGCCTGACAGCACACTATTATAAACTCTTGCCTCCCTGAGCCATAGGGGAGCGGAGGCTAAGCAATGGCTCCATGGCCAGATATTGAAAAGCTTTCTTTTCAGCGTGGACTGGCCCAAGGGGAGTTGCTGTTCAAGGGATTCCTGCAGCAAAGGCAATTACTAACAGAGACAGGGAAGGGTGCGTGTTGCATCATTGGCTGAGCTACTAGCTCTCAGCTCTGATGTGTGAAAGATCAGGTTCATCTGCAGAGATGGGGCTCTGAGCTCTGACTGCCAACCCCCAGAGTCTTGCCCTAAATGAATTATCAGACCTCCGCCACAAGACACTCAGCCTGGAAGCTTCTACGGCTCAGCTGCATGCACAAGTCACTACCAACATTTGGAGCCTCAGGAGCACCAACATCACTAGGCCAAAGGACACTGAAATCCTACTGATGCCTACTAGAGGTGTGAGGACACTTCTACAGGAATAAATTCTCACAAACCAAAGCCATTAGCACTGTCACTGGGGACCCCAGGTCGCTAGCCTCGTGTAGCCAGCCCTGTGAGACCCACAGATGACATGGTGCAGGGGCTGCTTTTGGACAACGCACGCCAATAAAGGCACTATCATGTCTCAGTAAAGAAAGCACTCACAAGGCAACATTTCATGATGCCATCTGCTGTGGCAACCATGAGGAGGCAGCTGGGATGAGAGCTAGAGATACTGTTACAGGTGAACATTAACAGGTGAGTCTATCCCCTCCTGGCCTGATGTGTTTTGAAGGTAGGCTCTGGATAGCCTGACAACTGGATGTGGGATATGAGAGGGAGAGAGTCTCAGTTTAGATCTAGAAAGTCCCCAGAAGGCCCACATGTTACAAGCTTGGTCCCAGGGTAGTGCTATTGGAAGGGTGCAGAATGTCACTGGGATGTGTCTGTAAAGCAGGCAGTAGGACCCCAGCCCCTTCTTTTGCTTCCAACCATGTAATGAATGGCTTTTACTCCACCATGAGCCCTCACCATGTTTGAAGCCATAGGCCCAAAAGCAATGTGTCCAGTGTCCAACTGACCACGGACTGGAACCTACAAAACTGTGAAGCAAAACCTCTCTTACTAAGTTATTATCTCGGGTATTTGTTACAGCAATGGGAAACTGACAAACAAGGCCTCAAAGATGGTGTTGGCACCACAAACTGAGATGCAGAAAATGGGGAGAGGGGCACTCTCCATGCACCAGGAAACATATCAAATACACTGCCAGTGGTAACAAAATGGGGAAGTCACTTTGTGAAAGTCTGGCCATTCCTCAAGAAACTGCACAGGACTGGCCATCCACTCCCAACTGATGAGTGGAAAAACAAAATGTGGTCTATCCACACAATGGAATATTATTCAGCACTAAAAAGAGATAAGTGCCAAACATGTTGCAACACAGGTAAACCTTGAAACCATTATGATAATGTGTTCCCAAACAGCCAGTTATAATGGGACACCTCTTGTATGATTCTAGTTACTTGAAAAATCCAGAAGAGGTGAACCCATAGAGACAGAAAATGTTGGAGACCAACAGCAGAGGGACATTCAGAGTGGACAGGCAGAGGGGAATGGAATAACTAGTACAAGGGTTTACTTGGCAGAGGGTGATGAAAATGTTTGAAAGTTAGTGTAGTTATAGTTACCCAAGTATAAATATATTAAAAACTATTGATGCATACACCTCAAATGAGTACATACATCAAAAATGCATGCAAATGAAAAACAAAATGCATTCTCCCCTTAAAGGAGGGGCATGTTCGTAATGCCTGTAATCCTAGATACTCAAGAGAAGGAGATAGGAATATCGCAGTTTGAAGCCAGCTTGGACAAGGTAACAAGACACTATCTCAAATACAATCTGGGTGTGGTAGATGACACCTGTAATCCTAGCTGTTCAGGAGGTAGAGGTGGGAAGATTGCAGATGCAGGCAGTCCAGAAAATAGAGCAAAACCCTATCTGAAAAACAAACTATGAGGCATGGCTCAAAGTGGCAAGCTTGAAGCCCTGAGTTCAATCCCCAGTACCACAAAAGAGAGAATCAAAGAAACCATCACCTTATTCAAAGGAAACATTGCAGTGAAAGCTTTTCAAAGGTCTCCCATCCCCAGAGAGCCACTGAAAGGACTGTGAATGGCATTCATCTTCTGTGCAGTTCCATACAGGTGTCTTTGTAGAAAGTGCTTGGTAATGTTTTGTGTGGTGGTGGTGTTGTACATGTGAATATTTACATAACATGCTCCAATGTGCTTCCTCCACTCTGTTTAGTGATTGGTCCTGCCTGATAGGCTGTGAATATCAGTTTCTCACTTTTCTAATCAATGATGCAGTGAACATCCTGTACACCAGTGGTTTTCTAAGGTACAAGCCAAGAAGTGAAATTGGTATAAAACTTTTTGTGAAATCGCCATTACTTTTATCATTTAAAAACAAACCTAAAAGATGTCCAAAATGGTTTGGAGGCAGAACACCTAACTCCCTCCCAGTAGGTAGGAGTGTTCAAGAATGAGTAGGAATTTGCCAAAAGGATAAATGTTTCTGGTGCGTAGTGGCAGAGAAAACAAATTCTTACTCTTTTCAAATGGCAGGGTTTAACATTTAAAACCAGAGTTATACACAAAGCCAGATTCTACCCATGTTATAGGCAAGGATGTTCCCAGAGCAGAAAACGTGTGAGACAAAGTAAAAATCATCTAGCACTCATCTGAGAGGCTGGTTTGTCATTTGCCTCTCACAACCAAGTTTTAAGGCACCAGAGAAGATGGTGACTTAACCTTAACCTGTCCGCCAGATCCCAGCCCAGAGATGGAACTCAGGTCCCAGGGCACACTCACCGCCTGGGGCATAAAGGTGGAAAGCTGGCAGACAATCAGTTTCTGGGGAATCCTATCCCACACACTTAAAGACATAGGATCCCTCTGGGACCAGCTTCTCACAGCGGGATGACCCTAACCAAGTCCCTCTTCTTCCACCTGGTACAATTGCTCCTGTGCTTGTTACCACGTGGGGTGCAGGGCGAGTTGGGAAAGCTGGTGGCTGAATTTAGGCGGGAAAGGAGGCTTTTCCGCCCCCCCACCCCCCAGGTAGAGCGAATTGGCTTGCCCCTCTGCCCTCCGACAGCACCCGGGGGGGAGGGGAGGCGGCGGTGACGCATGGGCGGGGTAGCCGGACACCCCCGGATTCTCACCAGTGCGCTATCGCGCGAAGCCGCCGCGGGCTCCCGCTCCGGGCCCACTCTGCGCCAGGCGGGCAGGCGGGACAGGGGTTGGGACAGAAAGCCGTCTGCGAGAAGGGAAGGGTGGGGGAGGAAGGCAGGGTGAAGAAATGACCCAAACAATGTATGCACATGTAAATAAATAAACAAACAAAAAAGAAAGCCGTCTGCGAGAGGGAGGCAGACCCCCTGGTCGTGGTGCGGGAGCAAAGCGCGGGGGTCGCGGGGAGCAGCTAGCCGGGACAGAGAACCCCGGCTCCAAGCCCACTTAGCAACTGGGGAAAACAGCGAAGCTGCAGCTGGACGCGGGCCCCGGCGCCGCTCCAGACTGACTGCCACCTCCAAGCCCCTCCTTTCCAGGAACTCTGAGGCCGCCCCTGGAAGTGGCGGGCGGAGGGACCGGAGGAGGGACGGGAGGAGCGAGCGAGGATTCACCGTGCAGCCGGACGGCCGCAACTCCAAGGCCGGCATGGAAGGCGCGGTGGGCGACCCGTACCGGAGGCCGGCGCGGCGCACGCAGTGGCTGCTGAGCGCCCTGGCTCACCACTATGGGCTGGACCGCGGCGTGGAGAACGAGATCGTGGTGCTGGCCACCAGGCTGGACCAGTACCTGCAGGAGGTCTTCCACCACCTGGACTGCCGCGGCGCTGGCCGCCTGCCCCGCGCCGACTTTCGCGCGCTCTGCGCGGTGCTGGGGTTGCGCGCCGAGGGTGCCGCGGACGAAGCCGCCCAGGACTCGGCCGCCAGAGACGCAAACTCCGGGGCTGTGGCCGCCGGGGACGGGGACGCTGACGTCGAGGAGGAGGCGCGCCTGGCTCTGCGCGCCAAGCCGCCGGAGCTCACTTTCCGCCAGTTCCACGCGCGCCTCTGCGGCTACTTCGGCGCCCGCGCGGGGCTCCGGCTGCCCCGCGGCGCGCTCAGCGAGCACATCGAGACGCAGATTCGCCTGCGCCGCCCGCGCCGCCGCCGCCCGCCTGGCGCGCCCGGCCCAGACCGCAACCCGGACCGTGGATCAGATGGCGAACGCTTGGCGAGGCTGGAGGAGGAGAACAGCAGCCTGCGCTAGCTGGTGGAGGACCTACCCGCCGCGCTGCAGAGCAGTGATGCGAGCTGCCTGGCCCTGCAGGTGCGACCCGCGGAGGCGAGGGAGGGGGTTGAGGGGCTGCTGCGCCAGAACTAGGCACAAGATGCGGAAGGGGAGCGAGAGAGCAGCCCTACTCCATCCCAGCCCTCTTCAGTCAACTTGCTTCCTTGTGCCTCCAATCCCCACTTCTATTTTTACCACCTATTCCATTCCAGAAAACCTCAGTCCCACATGATAAGAACTGCCCCTTCTGCAGCCTAAGCCGCAGCTGGTCTCATCCCTTGCAAAACAAAACCCACTGTTCCTTATCTCCTGCCACCTTCCTTTGCCCGCCCCTAGACCTTGCTTCAGCAGCTGGTCTCATCCCTTGCAGAACAAAGCCCCACTGTCCCTTATCTCCTGCCACCTCTCTTTGTCAGTCCCTTGCCCTTGCTTTCTCCAACATGCTACTTAAGGCCAGACCTGCCGAGAGAAGCTGCTGCACCATTTTCTCTAGACCAGCCAGCTTGCTTATTAAACTTTGGACATGAGATAACTCTCGTGAGCCTCCTTTGTGTGTGGTGTGCGGCGTTTTCCTAACACCACAACTATCCCACACCACAGCCTTCTTTTCCGCCTCGCCCATTGAGCCTCTCTGGGTGGTGGTGTATTTAGTTATTCGACAAGCATCTTTCTCGCTCCTTCGTGCCAAGCTTCTGGGTTCAGGGGCAAGAGAAGTGAAGAAGGCCCAACCTCACCCTTAAGAGGCTCCCTGCCTAACGGAATCTCTCAGGACCAGGCCTAGAGCCCAAGTGAGAATTAACCAGGGTGACTAACACGGTGGCCCAGACAGTGATTAGCCACCAAGTCCCTGTGGGGACCAGACCCACTCTAAGCTATTGAGAACAAGTCACTGGACGAGCTACCGACCCGGTCCTGGTTTCTGGGATCAGTCGATAAACACACAGCACTGTGTCCAGTCGTGTGCCAAGAGCAGTGCTGGGTGCCAAGGGCCAAAGGAGGAGAGGAAGAGCCTCTACCCCAAAAGGACCCTAAGGTAACCAGGAGAAAGCTGACATTATATCGCCACCCCCCCCCCATACACACACACCTTAGCCCAGTCATCCCATCCGAAGGAGTAGCTTCCAGGAGCCATGTGTGGTAGGGGAAGAGCAGGTGGCACCGGCGCCGGCTAAGCGGGGGTGGGGGAATGCACTGACAGGGCGACAAATCACACCGGTCAGATGTAGGGTTCCTGAGAGGAGGCTACATAGATCGCCCCGTCACTCGTTCTGAGGCGTTTGTTGGGCACCCTGTGCCAGGCTGGAGTAGGCTTTGGGAAGCAGTAAAGACACAAAACTTCCACCTCGAGGAGCGCCAGCCCAGCGAGCAGATGCCAGGGAGGGCGGGAATGGTAGTCTCAGGTGCTGAAGCTGTTCGGCAAATCCTGGAGCGACGGTAGCTGACACCGGAGAGAGGCCAAGAAGTCTTGAAATTTGGAAATCCCTGTTTCAGGCAAAGAGCAGCAAGCGTTGCTTCGCGCCCCAGCTTTCCTCATCCATAAAGACATAGGGATAGATAATTAGAGCTCCTCTTTAGGGGAACGCCAAGATCAAATGATCTCGGCGAGCGAGCCTCAGATGTGCAGGGATGGGGGCACTCACCTCACCTCCCTCTCCCAGCCCGGCAGGTCGGCCTCTGGAAGAGCCAGGCGGGCGCCGCGGAGGCGGAGGCGGGGCCGAGGCGGGTGCAAGGCGGCGGCGCAGGAGCTGCAGGTCGCGCTGGCGGCGGCCGAGGCCTGCGCGGGGCGGCTGCAGCGCGGCCAGGCCGAGGTGAGGAGGCGCTCAGAGGAGGCCCGGGAGGCTGTGCTGCGCAGCCTGCGCCGGGTGCGGGAGCTAGAGGCGCTGGCATGGAGGGTGCCAGGCCTGCAGCGCGGGGTGCGGCGGCTGGAGGCCAAGCTGAGCTGCAGCGCGTTCTCCAGCCTTATGCTCTGCCTTTTATCCCTCGGCTCTTGCATTTGTGAAATCATGTTGAACTTGGCTGCTTGGTCCCCTCCATCCATCCATCCACCTTCTGTTCACGCACAAAGCAAGCCCCTTTGTCGATCGCAGTTGGATGTGTTTGCTCTTTGATCTTCGATGTGATCCTGATAATAGCTATCAGTGACTGAGCATTCACTGTATACGGCTTACCTCATTTGACCCTCACCACAGCCCTGTGAGGCCGGTCCTGGAATGCCCTAATCTTCACAAGAGAAAACTCTGTGTAGTTCCATCGAGGCAGGAAGCTGAACTTGGGACCAAGGTTCAAATCCTGACAGAACTACTGACAGATGAGTGACTTTGGGAAGTCACCACCCCCACCTGAGCCTATTGCTCTTGGGTGCAACACAGACTTGAGCTCCACCCTGCCGGCCAGAGTGGCTGCAAGAGGCTAGGACCTGCCAGGCATGAGAAAGGTGCTCAGTAACCAGAGCTTCCTCTCCCTTCAAATCACAAGGCCAGGGACTGAGTACCTTCTCTGAGACTGGAGTCATGCCTGGCACCATGCCTGGTCCCAGGAATGAGACTGTGAACAAGACAGACCAAAATCCCGTGGTGAGCAGCCACTAAGGAGTAGGAGACATGTGGCAGCAGGTGGGATGGAAGCCAGGAAGTGTCCCCCAAGTGACTCCAAGCTAAGAACTGAGGGTGGTGGGGGAGTAAACTTGGAAGGTGGTACAAGGACCTTGAAGTGTTTCCCTTAAGAGAACCTGACCCAGGGAAAGTTTTTAGCAAGGGGAGACAGATGCAGATTTGCATTTCAGTGAAGAGTTGCTGGGCTTCAGGGTTGACTGAGGGGGAGGAGAGGTGAAGCACAGTGGGAGACAGTGAGGAGTGCTGCTAGGGAGGGGAAGATGGCCTGGCCTGGGCTAGGCAGAGCAGACAGAAGAGTTGGCTTTGAACCTCTGTCCTCAGAGGAGGGGCCCATCTGTGACTTCTGTGGTGCATCTGGAAGATGAGAGGGAGGCCTCAAAGAGGCTGCCTCCTGCAGCTCCAAATGTTTGGCTAGTCGCTTCCTGTTTGCATAGCTGATCAACTAAAGAGCAGGGCTGCTTGGCGTGAGGCCTATGTCCAGCCTTGGAACTTTCTCTAAGAGGAGAAATAAAGGTTCTCTCCATTTTGCCTTAAAGTCACAATTGGTCCTTTACGGCATGAATATAAGAGTAACTGTGAACACTGGGATAGGACTTTATAATAGAATCCTATCCATGGTACATTAACCTTCACAAGACAATGCAAGGTAGAGGTTTCATCACCATTTTAAAGATTATGGGAAGCGAGGCTGTGGAGGTCACACAAAAATTAGGTGGATGGAGCTGTCACTTGTTTCTCTGCCCCTGTAAAAAAGTGTCCTTCAAACTCCACCCAGTTCAAGAAGCTCTCAGGCCTGTGGACTGACTTACCCCAAAGCTCTTCCTCTTTGTAGAAAGGAGAGGAGGAGACAGAATTAATTAGCCACGGTCATGTATTGAGCAACAATATGCCACACACGATGCCAGGCACTTTCCCCATGGCAGTGCACGGCACCTCTAAACCACCTTGAGTGTTCTTCTTACCTGAATTCCCCTTGAAAAAACTGAGGCCAGTGAGGAGCACTTGCCAGGGTACCTCGAGTGACTACCCAGCGCAGGGTTGAAACCCAGCCTGCACAGTTCAATACCTCATACCCCTGGCTAGGTTTGGTTACATACACAGTCTTCTTGGGTTCTCCCACCTCAGAAACATCTACAGGACACCTTACATACTAGGAGGGTGTATTAGTCAGACTTCATGTCACTGTGACCAAAAGGCCTGACATAAACTTAAGTGAGGAAGGGTTTATTTTAACTCAGGGTGTCAGACATTTCAGACCGAAGGCCTTGGCTTGGCTGATTCTGGCCCTGTGTTGAGGCAGAACATCAGAGTAGCAGGAGCATGTAGCAGAGGGTACTCACTCATGGCGGCCAGGAAGCAGAGAGAGAGAATACAGGAGGCGGGCAGGGAAAGATGTATCCCAAAGACATGCCCCAGTGACTTATTTCCTCCACTACGCCCAACTCCTACTTCTTGCCACCTCATAATAATGCCTTCATACCGTGAATCCATTAAGGGATTCATTGATCAAGTTAGAGCCTTGAGGATCCAGTGACTTCCCAGAAGCCCATCAGCTGCCAACCGAACTGTGTGGGGACATTTCATATTCAAACCATAACACAAGGGCCATGAGCTGCATACATCTCTGTTTCTGTACATTCCTTTTCATCCTGCTCAGCCCTGTGTTATGGGACCCTCTTTAATCTTAAACATACAATGGGGACTCAGTACCCATGGGTTCCACATACATGATTCAACTTACTGAGACCAAAAATACACAGAATAAAATGCATCTGTTCTGAATATGCTCAGACTTTTTCTTGTCAGTATTCTCTCAACAGTGCAGTAGTAACAGTTGTCTCAGCATTTCCATTGTATTAGGTATTGTATGTTGTCTAACGATGATTTAAAGTAAATAGAAGGGCTGTGTAGGTTCTGTGCAAATACTGTGCCATTTATGGAAGGAACCTGAGCATCCGAGGGTTTTGGTATCCACAGAAGGTCTGGAGCAATACCGTACTTACTTTACAGTATCTTGGATTGCAGCAGTAATTGAGTTTCCTCTGGTGTTTTATGTCTGCTGCCTCAGGAATGGCAAGTTTCTGGTGTGCTGTGTAATTTTGGACTGTGAGCCCATCTTTGGTAGAGCCGTGACTGATTTGGAACAAATCCCAAGGCCGATAGGAGGAATTTTGATAGTTTTGGCTCATGGAAGAAGCAGCTGTTTGCTGGCCTCTGGCTTCACACAGAGCCCACTTATCACTGCACAGGCCTGGTTGTCTGTGGCCCTCCGTGGGCGTTGCAGCTGCACCTTCTCTCCCCATACAAGCTGGAGGCCTCCTCTTCTTGTTTTTGACCTTGTATCTTTGTTCTTTTAAATAGCTGTATTTTACCCAGCATTTCTGTGTATTCATAGAAAGAAGGGGAGCTTCCCATACAACCTTTGTCCACCATCTTGACCACCAACCTAGAAAAAAACAGCAAAAACTTAAGCAACTGGAGACATCCATTTATTCACTCAACAATACTTTCTAAGTACCGCCCGTGGACCAAGCCTGTGCCTGATACCCTGTGGACAAAATGGCATGGACAGTCCAGTGTGCTCAGATACTCAAGGGAGCTGGCCGTGAACAAGCATGTTAGGACACAATGTGTCACATGCAAAACGGCCAAAAGAAGCCACTGCTTTGAGTGGTAGAAGCCCAGTCCACACAGGAGAGCCTCAGAGCCTCAGGGGCTCAGGCTTCCAGGCAGGGGAGAGCCCAGGAGCTCACCTGGCCCAGCCCCCTGCTGAAAGAGGCATCCTCCCCAGGGGAGTGCCCACCCTTCGTGGCCACACAATCCCTGTGTCCCACCTCTGCTCCCTCCTCAATCCCATAGGACGGTGCATCTGGGCCCAGGCACAGGTTTGTGCCTAGCAGACTGCACTGGTGACTTGGGAAAGATGTCATGTCACAGTAATGCAAGCTGCTTGTTATGGAATATCTGCATCACCATTCATAAAATGCCACTTAGCTTGCTCTGCTGCAGACCCAGGTCCAGCCACTCCCCATCTGTCCTCTGTTTTCTCTTTCTTTCCTTCCTATCAGCAACGTCTCTCAGATGAGTGCAGAAATCTTAACTCAAACTGACTTGGGTGAAAAAGAAGTTGATTTCACAGTGAAAAATCTAGGCATGCACAGCTTCAGGTATGGCTGGATCCAGGTTCTCCAGCAGTGTCACCAGGACATGCTAAAGCTCCACTTCACGCTCCTGATGCCAAGGTAACTCCAACGTTCTGAGTCTGGAAGATAGACTGTTCAGACCCAAGCCTCAGTGGGCCAACTTGGAAGCACACAACCCCAAACCCGTCATGTAGGCAAGGATAATTTGATTCTGTAATTGGCCAAATATCAGTCACATACTGGAGTCAGAGCAAGGCCCCCTGAGCTCTAGAACTGAGATCCTCCCAGAGGAACTGAGAGAGTCCGTTGGACATGGACAGGCAACATACACCCTCCCTCTCTGAGCTCACAGCCTAAATCCCCTTCTAGACTCGGGGACAGTCCACCAGGGTCAAGCAAGGCTCTCTAGAGAGTGAGGCCCAAGGAGGAAATTGGGTCACACCTTGGACAAGATCATCTTGAATGGGATTTCCTAGCCCCTGCTTATACTGTTCAGGTGTTTCAGAGCATGGCAGAGCCCATCGGAGAAAGCATCAGCATAGTGTCTCTGTGCCCCAGCCCAGGCCTGGCACAGCAAGATGCATGTGAGCAGGTGAAAGGAGGCAAGAGCAGACAAGTGGAGGCTGTCCTCAAACATGTCTTGCCAGGCAGGGTGTGACTACCTGGGACTTTGGCAGGTCCAATGGCCTAGTGTTGCTTAGAGAGGCAGTACCTGACCACCAACCTAGGGGTAGTACTGGACCTTGGAGGGGTCAACCTTGGCCTTGGGGTGGAAGGTCTCAAGTGAGTTCATGGCCTTTCCTAATCTCAGAGGCTGCTGGTGTCCCAGCCATTTGCCTGGCCAGGCCTTCCCTGCTCTGCAGCAGGCCTTCAAGACACCTGGGCAGGGGTAGGAGCCCAAAGAGCCTGCAAAGAATGTAGAACCACTGCTCCAGCTGGAGCAGGGAAGAGGGCAGGCTGGCCTCTCTGGCTTTGTTTATTGAAGGATGAAAAGGAGAGAGGGAGGAAGGCAGAGGTTGGTTCAATCCACAGCCATGTGGAAGGGACACAAAGATGAGGCCACTTGAGGGCACCTCCTTCTGCCCCTGGGCCAAGCTGGGGGTCAGGTTCCAGTCAGGGAAGGAGCAGAGGGAGGGTGAGGTAGGGCCTGGCATCTATGCCATTGTCCTGGGAGGTCCCCTGGGCTGGTTGACCACTGGTGGGAACAGAGGCCTTTCCTCCAGGGACAATACCCGGGGCTCACAAAGGGCCAGGGTCAAGGTGCCCTCTGCAAGCAGAGGCTCAGAAGGCTGGCCCACCCGATTGGAATCCCAGCTTTCCCCCACATTACAGTGGGAACTTGGGCCGCCCCTTTCACCTCTGTGAGCCATTCGTCACCCACAGAGTGGATGGCTCTGCTTCTGAGTCTTGGTGTAAATGCTGAAAAGGAGAGGCAGTGGGGGAGCCTTGAGAGTACAATCTGCAGCAAGAGTCTCTGTAAGCGGGATAAAGACAGCAGCACTAGAAAACTCAGTGCTAATGTGCACAGAGGACCTAGCGTAGTGCTAAGCATTGAGAAGTGCCCATAACACTGGACACCACGTCTTCCCTTATCACAGAGCCCACCAGGTAGTGAGAGCCCTGTAAATAGTAATGGTGGTGGTGCTTGGTGCTAATAATCAGCATTTATCCCCCAGAAAATCCTCTGGCTATGGGCACAACCCAGCAAGCAAAAGAACTGCTTCCGTTGAGTGTGGCAGAGTACAGAAGAATGCCCAAGTAACACTGGTTGGGCAGCAGGGCATCTCTTGGTGGGGGGCATATTTGAGCTGGGTTCTGAAGATGGGCAGGTCACTGTAGGTTTGGGGCATTGTAGATTTCATTCTGCCTGAAGGTTTGTAGAAGAAATGGTGAAAAATAAATATACTTCTTTTGGGTGGAGGGAAATCTATGTTGAATTTTTAGTTCCTAATGACTGAAACCATATACCAAAAAAAAAAAAAAGCAAAGGGAGGGGGATATTTATTTATCTACAAGAAATCTTGAGAGCCTATAGCCTCAGGCACAGCTGCATCCAGGGGCTCAAGGCATGCCTGTATCTCTCCTCTTCTGTTTCTCATCTCTGTGTTCCTCTGCTTGTCTCTGTTTTCAAACCAGGTAGCAAAATGGCTACCATCATCACCAGATAAACTCCTGTCCCCAGCCACCATCAACAGGAAGAGCTTTTCTTTCCAGTGGTTCCAGCAAAGTATTAAGATTAACTCCGATTTTTCTGACATGAGCCATACCCATCCTGAACCAATCACTGGTACCCAAGGTATAGACTATGCTGATTGGGGTCCTTTGGGTCTTAGGCCAATCACTGCCCAATCACAGACCTGAGTTACAGACTCACCTTGTCATTGCAGGGACCAAGAGAAGGGGAGGGGTTGGTCCTTGAAAGAACAATGTCCCCATGACACTTGCAGGCACTGTGGCCCCAAGGCCATGCTTTTCTTTCCCATTGCCTCAAGCCCAGCCAAGAGTCTGGCTGGGGAAAGGCCAGATGTCTGTATGCTGAGACAGGTACACCAGCTGCCAAGGACTTCTGGTCTGTATTGGTGGGCAGGTGGGTTCTCTTGAAGTCTAAACTGCTCAAACTCAGAGGCCCAGTAACAGGTGAGACAAAGACTCTTCATTTTGTCTCTTCATGGTTTTCTGACAGAAATAGCCATTGTTTTTTCTTTATTTAACCAAATTCTTCCCAGGGTGTAGAATACATGAGCTGCCCAGGGTGGGAGAGAGGCAGCCATGAGTGAGACATGGCCCCAGCCCTCACAGCGGGGGCCCTTTCCTCCCCTGTAGGGGAGACAGCTAACCAACAACAGCAATGAATGAACAGGTGAGGGAGAGGTGTTGGGGTGCATGAGTATCAGCCCATGATGCTGTAGTGAGTAGCATGTCAACTGGGGCCTCACAGTCCTGGAGGCTGAAGTCTGGGTCAAGGAGCAGTAAGATGGCTTCTTCTGATCCTCCTCCTCCACTGCTCGATGCTGCCCTCACAGCACCTTCTCTCTTAGTGCCTCTGTGCCCGAGTTCCCCAGTCATACAGGATTCCACCTAAGGACCTCATTTTATCTCAACCACCCCCACTATAGACCCTGTCTCCAAATGTAGTCATTCTGAGGAACTAGGGGTCTGCACTTCAATGTATGGAGATCAACCCATCCAGGTGATCTCTCCTAAGAGATGATACGGAATTAAGACTTGAGTGGTCACAGGAAGCCAGTGGCTTGTATATTTTGGGGCATGGGAAACCAGGCAGCAAAAATCCAGGGCTGAGCATGAGCTCACAGTGTCTGTGTTCCCTGCAGAGGTCTGAGCAAGTTGGAACCTGACCTGGATGAGGACTGACCAAATGAGGGGGAACAGGCAAAGAGTCCAGATGTCCCTCCCCGTGGTGTCCCCAAGTCCTACTGATCACAGATCCACCTGCTCCTCTCCAATGACACCCACTGCCTGGCCCAGCCCCAGCCCTGCCCCTGAACCCATCCCAGGCTCCTAACCAGTGTCCCAGCTCCTCTTTGGCCACTGGCCACATGGGACTAGGGTGGTCTTCTGAACATCCACATGGAAACTTTGACTTCTCCAACCATGACCATGCTGCAACTCCTTGCCACGGTCATGACAGCCATGCAGTCCACCACAGCAGCCACACTGATCATTTTGTCCCTTGAGCCCACCAAACCCCTCCGAGGGCCCTCTGAATGTGCTGCTCCCTCTGGGGTCCCCTAGCCACTCCTGACCTGTCACCTCCATCCTTCAGCCAGACACCCCACATGTCAGCCTGCTCCCTGTCACCTCACACAGTCCTCCATCACTTGTTATCTTTGCAACAACTTCCTTAAAGTCTGTCTCCTCCAGGAGAAGGTAAGGGGCCATTATGTCATTAAGGACAGTGGTTAGCTTCATGACTCCTCTGTGATAGATCAAATGCAAAGTCAGCACTTGGGCAGACAGGACCTTGAAGGACACTTGCTCCTAAGAGACAGATGTCCAGATCTGCTAGATATTCTCACCATGCCTAGTAAGGACAGTGGGGACCAAAGAGCAGGACTCTCAAGGGATGCTTCCCAGCCCAAAGGGCCTCCAAGTTCTGTCCCCATGCTCCCTCCTCATGGTTTATTTTTGACTCCTCCTCTTCTTCCTCCTGTTGTTCTCTTGTTTTCACAAGCAGGGTTCTGCTTCCTGCGAGGCTTCTTCACTCAGGAAACGCCTCTTGGCAAAGGAAGCCACTGTGTAGAACACAGGACCCCCCCCAGGGTAGGTTCGGGGGAGGACCGATGGCCTGGCCACCCACTCCAGCCTCCAGCAGCCCTGCCTGCAATCTGGTGTCCTGACAACCCCAAGGTTTCCTGAAGCTTCAGGGGCACTGAGTGGCTCAGAGAGAGAAGCAAATAGCCATGCCTTTGTCCATCCAGAAGAGGTTCGATTCAGTGTCATCTCAGTTTTTTATTTTGGTTTTTGATTTTTGTTCTGTTTTGGAAGTTTTGTTTCTTTAGTTTTGTTCTTGCTGGTTGGTTGGTGGATTTTTTTGGTTTTTGAGATACAGTCTCACTTTGTAGCCCAGGCCACTGTGGACCTCCCGATCCTCCTGCCTCAGCCTCTTGAGTGCTGATCGTGGGCACGGCCACCACACCTAGCTTTGCCTAGACTTCAATGTGACACAGTGAAGTGTCCTGTGGTTGCTCTGAAGGTATTTTGCAGTTGTATTAAAATCTGTAATCAGTTGATCTCAGGTAAGATGGTCCTGGGATGAAGTGGGCTTCAAGAGCAAAGCGAGGCTTCCGTATGAGAAAAAGCTTCCCGTAGACACTGCTTCCACCAGGCCCATGAGTCAGACTGCCCACTGTCCTCCCAGTCCTACACAAGGGCCGCCTCTGGTGACAAAGCTGTCATCACAGAACCATGTTTGGTTTCTATCACAACCATGACAAATAACCACAAACTAAGTGGCTTGAGACCATGCCCACTTGTGACCTCAGAGTCTGTGGCCAGAAGTCCAGGCAGCTCAGCTGGTTTTGCTCAGAGTCTCACAGGCCAAAATCAAGGGGTCCTTGGCCATATTTGGGAGTCTGGGGAAGAATCTCCTGCCAAGTTTATTCAGGTATAAGCAGAACCCAGTTCCTTGTACTTGTTGGAATGAGACCCTATTTCCTTGCTATTCTATCCAGTGGACCCCTTCTGTTCCAGCCTGCAATACCTGACCCATGTCTCCTCTCCCTTCAAATCCCTTGATTTCTTCCTCTATACCAGTCAGGAATGGCTAAACTCATTCAGGTCCCAGGAACTAGGGTGTGGAATCTCAGGGGCCTTTCCTAGAAGTTCTACCTACCCCAGAGAGGTGAACACAGTGCCACCCCTGGGAGGCAGACAGGTCACTGGAAGTGAGGAGAGAGAGGCAACAAGTGTCACCAAGGCTGGCCTGCCAGGGTTTATTGTGGTGAACACAAAAACCACAATCAGTGGCTGGGGGTCTGATTTTTGTGGACAGCCAGGGAGGCCATCACCCCAACTCTACACACCCCATGTCCTCAGATTCCACCAATGAACTTGTGTCTTGCAGAGGTCACAGTCTCCTCCTGTATGCCAGAGTGGTCTTTCTGTCCCACAGGTGGGGGTGGTTTATTCCATTGTATCATTCTGTGCTCTTGACAAGTCCACTGGGTGCTGGCTGGCCTTGGCTCCAGGCTGCTGTCCTCAGACAGGGCTCCACAGAAAACAGAAGTCACCAGTTAACTCAGGGATGGCAAACAGCAGCCTGAGGCCAAATCCTGCCCCATGATTGGTTTTGGACAGTCCACAAACTAAAAACAAGATTTACATTTTTAAACAGTTGAAAAAACTCAAAAAGGGCTATTTCATGATGTAAAAACTCTTGAAACTCAAATTTTAGTGTCCCTAAATATTTTATTGAAACATAGCCATGTTCATTGTTTATGAATTCTTGTTGCTGTGTTTGTGCTACAATGACCATGTGGGCTGCACAGCCCGGAAACATTTACTACCTGGCCCTTTACAGAGGAAGTTTACCGGCCCCTGGATTAAATGACAGCCATACTGGGGGTGCAGCTCAGTGGCAGAGCGCTCCCTAGTAGGCTCAAGCCCCAAATAAGGAATAAATGGCTCTGTCCTTATGACCAGTATGCTGTCACTGTGGCCACTAGTTCTGACACTATGGCATTCTGAGCAGGAAACTTGGAAGGGACAGGCTAAGAATGGATTTTCCCCTCTTCTTCCCAATCCCCTCCTTCCCTGCAGGAAGTCCTGTGTGGTTTCTGTGTGCAATCATCACCCCCCTCATCCTTGGTTCCATTACCTGTGGTCAGTCACAATCTGAAGATGGAAAATGCCAGAAGTCAGCAACTCCTAGGTCTAAGTTGAGCACTTCCCTGAGCAGTGTGATGCAGTCTCACGTTTCCTGCTGTCCTGCCCACAAGGGCATCAACCCTTCATCAGGTTTACCTGCACTGTGCGTGCCCCCTGCCTAGTCACTCAGCAGCTGTCTCCATCATCACTGTGCTTGTGGTCAAGTAGCCCTTCTTTTACTCCATACGGTATCTTTTTGTGAGTTGCTGCTGTTAATCTCTAAACTTTACCACAGTACATGTAGGGTCCAGTACCTCATCAGGATAGGCATTTGCAGGAAGCACTGTGAGGACTCCTCCTCCCATAGAAGAGGTGTTCTTGCAGTATGTGTGGTTTTGTCTGTTTTCCACCTACATGGATGACACAGTACTCTGCTGCTTCTCTTCTCATCAGTGCTGGGGTCAGAGCCACCTTGTTGCCATGTCCCTCTACTCACCGCCTCCCCCTCAGTGCAGTCCCCACATCCTCAATGTCAGTGAGCACCCAGGCTGCCCAGCCTCCCACCTCCCAAGGTGGCACCATGCCTGGTGTGAGAGCGCCCAAGAGAGGAGCTGCTGGGCCTATACAACCAAGGTGGCCCCAAACCACACAGGACTTCCACATGTCTTGCTGGACATGCGTGCTGTGGAAAACTTGTTTCTACTGTAATTATCTGAGATCAGAGTCTAACTCTGCTCTGTGTATAAACACATCTTTTTCACAGTTTAATGTACAAAGAATTTTCTAAGAATGCAAGGTTTTGTGAGTTGAGGAAAGGTTATACTTTGTTTTGTTTGGAATTTTCCAAGAGCTGCTCCTCATTTCAGAGCCACATCACAGACAGTGAAAACACCTGTGGTCCTCACCCAGCTGAGGAGGAATGCCTGTGTCCACTGGAGGTCATCAGGCTCAGACCCCATGAGCTGTGTCCACCTGTTAGTGTCTCCATCCAGCCAGCCATCCGACTTACCTATTTTCCTACATATCTGCTTACCTATCTTTCTATGCACTTATCTGATGTAATTTTTTAGCCTATACTTCAAAATGCCAAATATAGAAAAAGTGTCAACATTCAAGTTAATATAACCTTATCCCTCTTAAATTCAAATTTATCTATTATAAATAGACTTAAGTATCTGAAATACCTAATGTCTGAGTATTTATATGCTGAATCACATAAAATTCTTTTTCATACTTAAATTGCTATTAGGGTATCATTACACTTATTTTTCAAAGTAGGTATAAAAATATGACATACTATTTATCTAGCTTATTTTGAGCTTCAGAGAGATGTTCCAGAATGCCCACCTAAACTAGTCAGCGTCCATCACTGTAACAAAACACCTGAGGGTAAAGGAGAATGATAGATGGGGTGAATTCAACTGTGAATATTGTAAGAACTTTGGTAAATGTTACAATTTACCCCAGGACAATAATAAAAAAATTTTTTAAGTCAACTATAATGTAAAAAAAAATGCTTGAGGAAAGGTTGGGACTGGGGTTGAGGCTCAGTGTTAAGGCAAGTGTTAGCATGCCTGAGGTCCTGGGTTCAACCTCCAGCACAACACGGGAGAAGGTTGATTCTGGCTCACAGTTTTGGAGGCTTTTCATCCATGGCCAGCCTAGCATGCTGCTTTGGGCCTGTGGGGAGGCAGCATATCATGATAAGGGTGTGTGGCAGAGCAAAACCACTCACCTCAAAGGCCATGTAGCAAAGGAAGAGAAAAAGGCACCAGGGAGTCCACAGTCACCTTCAAGGCCACACCCTCAATGACCTGAAGACTCCTGCTAGGCCCCACCTCCTAAAGGCTCCACCCCTTCCCAGGAGCACCACGCTGGGGACCAAGCTTTTAACACAAGGACCTTTGACAACATTACAGATCCAAACTATGGCAGAGTAAGGAGGGGCTGGTGGAGTGGCTCCAGTGCCCAGAGTTCAATGCCCAGTACTGCCAAAAAAAAAAAAAAGAGGGTAAGGTCTGGTGACATGGCTTAAGTGGCAGAGCACCTTCCTAGCAAGCACAAGGCCCTGATTCAAACCCCAATACCCAAAAAAATGATCAAGGTAAGGAAGGCCAAGGGGCAGGAAAGAGCTAGAGCTTCCTCTGTGCTGGTGTCTAAGCATTTGCCAGTCTGGGTGTCCCCAAGATCTGTGCCATTCTTTGCCATCATCTACAGAGTACTGTATTAGTTAATGACTATTTTCCCTTAAATTGGCTTGCTTTTACTTAACTTTTTTCTTTTTGTGTGCTGGGGATGGAGCCGGATCTTGCACATATGAGGCAAGCACTCTGCCACTGAATCACACCCCCAGCACAACTTAAATAATCTTAAAAGGAAGTTACATCACTGTCATAAAGTTAAAGCTGAGATCAATGTGCTTTTTATCCTTAGGAGACATTATAGTCTATGCGTCACTATTTAAAACACACAACGTACCTGTTCATCTGAGCGCCACCTAAAATCACCTCAAATAATAGCTGCGTATGTTTAGAAGCTCTGTGTTATTTCAGTTCATCTTCAGGACCCCAGGTCCCAGCCCAGGGCAGAGCCCTGTTATTGCTTACCATGGCTCAGAGACAGGGAGGGAGCTGTGGAGGTCATGCAGCAAAGCCACAGTACTGCAGGGTGGAAGCCGGATTTGGTGGCTCCTGCGGCCAGGCTCTGTATATCACAGAGCCAAGGGACAGGCCTGTCAGATGGTGCTGCCAAGATGGGAAAAGAGAAGAACAACAAGATCTGGCCCTTGTCAGGCTATGTAAGCTGCTGGGTGGGCAGCCATATGTGATCATTGACTGCAGCAGGAGGAAGCCATCAGAGGCGAGCCTGGAGCTCTGGGAGGGTGCAAATGAGGCCAGCTGGAGGGGACATCCAACCAACCACACAGGAGGTCTGTCAGGGAAGGAGGGTGTGAGAAACAGTGGGCAGCCACCACCTGCTTTCACTCCAGCAATGACTTCTGGACCACAGTACCTCTGCAGCTCCCAGACGCCTCCCAGAAACTCCAACATCTCACAGGAGAGCTTTTGAAGCCTAGCAGATAGGTTTGCAGGCAGGGAGGCATGCTCATTGCAATGCCTTCTCAGAGCTGGTTGTCTCAAGGACCCTGAGGAATGGTCCAGTAGAGAGTGGGGCAGTGGTGGAAGCAGCTGGATACCAAGTACTAGGTGAGCAGCACAGCCCAGCCCTGGAAAATGTGGCTTCTCTGCAACATATTTGACTCCTTGGAAAATTCCATAGCACGTTCTCCCTGTCCTGCTTTCCAGTGGCCTGTGCTCAGAGGCTTTCTTATCCCAACTTCATCACGTGACCTGTGTTCACCTAATGCAGATGGCCACTGGTCTGAGTCCTTCCAGAGCTTCTCTGCTGTCTGGCAGGCCCACTGAAGTGTAAGGACCCTTCCATCTCTGAGGTATGCAGCTTGGGAAGGTTACTTCAGCTCTCTGCTTTGGATTCCTCCTCTGAAACATGGGGACAATGATGGTAGCTATCTCATTAGGTTTAAAGTACTACAACATTGCCTCACAGCTGGTTAGCACTCTGAAAGGCTTAGCTATAACCATGCTTGCTGTTCATGTAGGACCCTGTACCTGAACAGGGTTTCTGAAACCTCAGAGTTGTGTGTGGAGGTGTAGTGTGGGATCCAGTCCACTCCAGCCAGCCTATGGTAGGAAACTCTTGGCTGTTCCTCATCTCATTTTGCTTCTCGAAGCTCTTAAATAGTTTAGGGGGAAACAAAGAAGCATCTCATAGTGGGAAGATGCAGATATTGTCTGGTTCAAGCTCAAGCTCTGTAACTCCACCCTCTGAAGTCCTTCTCACATGGCTGAACCAAGAAATTTACTTCCAATGCAGCCCCTTTCTTCCTTCCTTCCTTCCTTCCTTCCTTCCTCCCTTCTTTCTTTCCTTCCTTCCTTTTTCTTTTTATTTTCTTTTTTTTATAACAACCACTTATTTATTTCAGGACATAATCTACTACTTAGACTAGTGGATAACACTAAGTTATAACCTTGTTTAATTATCTATAGAATCTTTTATTTTTTTCAAAGATAAGTTCTAAAAATCACAAAACCACACAGGTTAGTAACACACACCAAAATGAGATTTAAAATGTAAGTCATGGCTCTCATTAACTGTGCTCTACTGTGAAAGATGCTACAAGAATACATACTAGACTACTAGCTGTTCTAAAATGTTCGAGTTGACAAGTACCCAACATTCTCCAGCATTTATAGACATACCTGTTGTATAAAGGGCCTTTTGTGACTAGAACAAAGAGAAACAATCCAACTTTATTGTTTTTGTTGTTTTTTGGTGGTTCTGGGGTTTTAAGTCAGGGCCTCATACTTGCTAGGCAGGAAATCGAGCACTTGAGCCGTGCCCCTAGCCCTTTTTGCTTTAGTTATTTTTCATGTAGGGTCTCATGTTTTTGCCTAGGGCCAGCCTCAGACCACGATGCTCCTACCTATGACCTCCCACATTGCTGGGATCACAGCCCTGTGTTATGACACTTCAGTTTTCTCAAGGCCTTTTCCCCAACTTTTCTAGAGATAACATTTAAATATCACATATTTCAAACCTTCAAATTAAATACATCCTCATAGATTCAGGTATCAAGTTGATATATTCACATATATACTTTCCAATTTCAGACTAACTAGACATACATTTAGAGCTATATCAATGTATCAAAGCCAAAGACAACCCAACTTCAGATCAAGAAAAACTGACCTATCTGTAGCATTTGACAGAGAAAACAGAGCTAACATGGTCCAAGAACACGCAAATAACAAATCAAACATAACCAGATGGTAAAGACTGGTCTTCAAACGGTAAAACAATGATGTCGCTTGCTTGAGACCTCTGGGTACAAAGCCACACACGCATACCTTAGTGCCACCAGCACTGGCTCAGCTTCCTTCCCTGGGAGAGCTTTGGAGCCACCAACCTGTGCTTTTGCATATTTTAGTTTCTGAACAGCTCCAGCTTGACCTTGGCATCTTGTCCAGGCTTCTGAGTAAGTCACAGCAGCACTCACACATAAAATCAGGTCTGGCTTTTTCCAGGGCAGAGGGGGAACTTATGTTACAACACAGAGAAGTCATGGGTAGGCAAGAAGCTCTACCAATTGCTCTGAGCTATTGAAGTATTTGCACAGTGTAGATAGCAGGGGCAACAGCAGTCAGCCCTAGGCCTTTGACAGCTAGGTGGCAGCACAGGGGTCAGGGCTTAAGTGTTGCATCTCCACTACCCACAGGTGTACTCTAGGTACTTCTTGCCCCTGACCACACTGGTCAGCTTGCTTCCTCCTTGCCACCACTGCTTCTTCTCTTCCTGTTACAGATCAGGAAAGGTGGAAAGGTCCCTCAAGAGAAAGCCTTTATTGAGACCTGATACGGTGACAGCAGAGTGCTCCAGAAAGGAGCACACCTCCCAGGTGCTCACAAAGGGAGTTGAGCAGCCTACCTATATAGCAGGGGTTGGGAGGAGGTCCTGCACCAATCACAACAGTCCACTTATGTTTACTCTAATCACAGTATAGCCATTATGCAAATAAAAGTTGTGTTTGCACCAATCACAGGTCTTCTGTTGGGCTGAAGTGCAGTACAAGGTAGAGGAACCCACTTTTCCCTGGGACAGAAGTTAAGCATTGTTGGAGCACTGTTAGTCTTGCTAAAATACTATTACTGATAAACATTTATTGTAAGCACCCTTTTGAAAGTGCTTTGGCTCAATAGAAGACCACCTGCTACAACTACCACTTCCATGTGGGAAAGAGGTGGGCAGCACCTTTGGCTGATGCTAAGCCCTGGGTGAACCTGAATAAGAGTTAGGGCTCATAGATCACAAAAGCTCAGGCTCACCCTTGACTTTAGGTAAAGCCTGACCTAGCAACTCATATGACATTACTAAGAACCCTGTTCCTGGGGGGCCGCTTTAGGCTTTGTCAGTAGCCCCAGCATCTAGAGAGTCCTTTCACCCCCATCACAAAGGGTGTTACAGTTCTGGACCTGGTCCTCAACCTCTCCTAGTGTGAGACAGCTCCGCATGTCTCATTGGCCCCTGAGTCAGTTGTAGATGTGGGGGTCCCAGGAGGTTGTCCAGGTGCCATCAGCCTCTGAGTGCTGAGTCCACAGGAGCCAAAGCCTACACAACCCACACCCCACCTGCACCCCATCTACGCCACCCACACCCTGCCCTGTGCCATCTGTGCCCTACCTGCACCACATCCTCCCTGTGCCCCACCAGCACCAACTGCATCCTGCCTTGTGCCACCCACATCCCACCTGAGTTACCTACACCCTGTCCTGTGCCACCTACTCCCTTCCTGCTCTACCCATGTCCTCCCTGTGTCCCACCTGCTCCCTGCCCTGCACCACCTGCTGCCCACCCAAGTTGCCTGTGCCAGTTCCTCTGGCCTTTCCCACCTGATTGTCACCCACTGCTGATCCTCTGACAGGTGGTTGCGGCCTGTGGAGCTCCTGAGCTCCAGAGTTGAGGCCCAGGGTCTTTGTCCAATCAAATGTGGTCCTGGGAAATCCACCAAAGTGAACCCACTTAAAATGGGGACTGAAAAGAATGAAAAATAAGACTAAGATTCTTTAAAATGAGCTTATGGTACTATTTGTCTAATAAAAACAGGCAATATTTTCATTCATTCTCTTTTAAAAAGTTTCATGACTGAAGTACAATGCTCTTATTCTTAGACCAAACACAGAATGTGTCATCCTGTTTCTCACTTTTGCAGTTAATCAGGAGGCTTCCTTTGTTAGTTTTCTCAGTCCTCCATGTCCCTTTTGGTCACATAACCTTCATCCTGTTGATTTTCTCCTCTCACTTGCAAAGTGGCCCACTCTTGTCTCCCCTGCCCACAGGTCAGAAGGTCCTAAGCTCCCAAGATCCTCACGAGCCAGCCCAGAGCTAGAAAATGAGAGTGGCGAACCTGAGGACCATGGGACCAGAGACCCAGATGCCTCTCCAAAGGGCACCTGGCAGTCAGACAGCAGCTTGGAGAGCCGAGCCCCAGAGGAAGGTCTGTCTCTGCTCATCCTGCTCCAGGCCCATGTGGGTCCCCGCTGCACCCCAACCCTCTCCCAGGCACCACCAGCACTAATGCCACCATCTGGCCCCACACAGAACCCTGCTCCCCAGCCATTGGGCTGGCTTCCCAACCCCAAGAGAGCCCCTTCCCAGGCCATCATCATAAGCACCTGGACCTTAAGAACCTGGTGCAGATGGAGTATCTCAAAGGGCTCACCTGCTCCACCATAGGCAGGGCTGAGTCTCCATCCCCTACACCTGTCCTCAGAACCCCTCTCCTGTCCCTGGTGCAAGCACCACATGCACACACACCAGGGGATACACATTGAGAAGGGCACTGTCACTATTGGAAATGCATCACCAAAAGGTCACAAAACAGTTACCTGGTTGTCCTTCTGTCTGGGACACTTAAGTAGGCAGAAGAGCCCTAGGAACCATGGCTGGAAAGGCCAGGCTGAGCAATGGTGTCTGGGACCAGGGCTCCCTGAGTCTGAGGTCCCAAACCCACCAAGTGGCCAGGATCCACTGAGAGCCTTAAAACACAGACACCAGGCCACCAAGATGCCCTGCACTGAGGAGAGCTCATAACCCGTTTTGTTTTAAACTTCAATCACAACAGCACTGTTTGTGTACAAACTTCAGATCAGTGACCAACGCCACTCAGGTTAAAAAGGAACTTTTGGTCACATAACTGACAAGTCCAAGTAGGTTTCAGGCAACCTGTGGGGCTTGGCATGCTGCCCTGCACTGATCTGGTCTCAGTCCACCCAGTGTCCCCAGGCAGAGGCAGCCCCGCTCCCAGCAGCCCAAAGGTTCTCCACCCAGGAAGAGGACGACCTCCTCCCTGCAAGCCTGAGTCTTTTCTTGGCCCAAGTCTCACTGGCTTCCAAGGGTCCCCAGCTCTTCCTGACTCTGTGGCCATGGCCAGGTTGGCCTACCTGTGATTGCCCACTGGACTCACAGCTCCTAGCTGAGGTACAAAGGGCCAGCATCACTGAGGAGAATCAGGGCTAATCCTGGGGACAGGGACTGACAGAGAATACAGGGTGACCACAGCAGACTTGGGGTTTCTAGTGCCCAGCAAGGCAGGAGCCACAAAGACCCAGCAATGTTGGGAACCACAGACAGTCACATGTGGGACACCCCCTACCTCTGCATCCTCTGAAATAGGAGAATTGAAAAGCTGTCTGACCTGGTGCCCCCACCCTGCAGAGCCCAGCTCCTCAAGGGTGGCACATTCCTTGGCCCAGGTCCTCTGTCACAAAATGGAAACTGCTCCCTAATGAGGCCACAGGCATGCCTGGCTGTGTCCTAGGAGAAAACAAGGCTGTCTCCCCCAAACCCCTGTGTGGAATCCCAGGGAGTCCTGAGCCAGTCACATGGAGAGGTTACACCCACATGGGACCTCACCTCACAGGAGCCTAGGACTCAGGACCCCCAGAGCTCCTCCCTACTACCATCCACATTTCCCCTGGGGCAGGCTGGCTGGTCCCCACGCTGAGTCCCCTGTCCCCGCTCCAACAGTGGACGAGCAGCTCTTCCGCTCTGTGGAGGGCCAGGCTGCCTCTGAAGAGGAGGATGAAGAGGAGGAGGAATGGCAGGAGGAGCAGAGGCCCTCAGGCTGTGGCAGCCAGTAAGTGAAGGACAAAGCCCCAGGAAGGCTGCACTCTGCAGGCCCCTCCACAGTGGCAGCTTGAAGCTGAGCCCTCCCAGGCTGACCCCCTGCCAGCCCCTCTGAGGCTGTCTGTCACAGGGCAATGACAAGCCAACCACAGCATAGGTCAGGATTAAAGGCAAGACCTCTCAGTCACAGCCCCCCGCCATTCCCTGGCCACTGTCCCAGATTCACTGGCACTCTCAGCCATTCCCAACCACTGCAGCTATATTTACTTCAATGCAGCATTTATTATACAGTGACCCAGTGCATGGCAAATTTAAGGCTCTGCAAAAAGAACAAACAAGACAATATCTCTGCTGTCCTGGGTCCTCTACTCTAGTGAGTGTGACAGGTGTGAAAAAGAGCCAGGGCGGAGGGGGACAAGGTGCTGGAAGCACCTCTGTGAAGGTGCTATTGAAAAGAGACCTGAAGGAAATGCAGGAGTAAGCAATGCAGATGATCTGGAAAGAGCATTCCAGAAACAAGAACAGCAAGTGCAAAGGCCCTGGGGCATGTTAGAGGGAGAGTGAGAAGGCCACAGTAACTTGGATAGACTGAGCAGAGGGATTGGAAGAGGGTCACAGAGGTCAGGGGTGAGGTCTTTGGCAGTTTCTCTGTGTGACTGGGGGCCACAAGAAGGTGCTGGGCAGATGGGTACTGCACCCTGGCTTTGATTTTAGGAGACAGGCCTGACGATGAGGCCTGTTCTCTAAGGCTGGAGCACCAGAATAGCATCACTGTGGGGACAGTGCTGATGCTCTCCTCTGCAGGTGCCATGATCAGATGGTCAAGACACCCAGGACCTACTCCAGCCACTGTGGTAATGCCAACCACACTTGCACCCTGAGGGAACTGGAGGCCCACATCACCAGGCTGGGAGAGCAGCGGCAGGCCCAAGGTTGTAGCAGGAAGGCCCTGGGCACACCTGGAGAGGAGGTCAGTAAAGCCCCAAGATGGAGTCTGTCACGCTGGAAGGACCTGAGGTCCTGGACTCCATTCACAGATGCACACATTGGCACTCAGATGTGATTTCCTTTGACTCAGATGCAATGGGAACTCTCTGGGTTGCAGGTTACAGGGTCCCATCTCAGATTAGCTCAGATGCAAAGCAGGAACTTATGAGAACATGGGGCTGAGAACAAGGTGGCACGAGCCTCAGGAACAGCTGGGTCCAGGGATTTTGACATAGTCCTACAATCTGTTGTGAATTTCTCTGGTTTCTGGCCTCACGTTCCCTGGCTTCAGAGGGGTGAGGGAAGGGGAGACTGACGTCTCTAGTCTCTGCAGACCAATGAGAAACCCCAGGGGGAAAATGAGTCTCAGCCTCAGGCAATACTGGTGGTATGAAGGCAGGTTCTGTGATTGACTGCCCACAGTCAGAGGAAGTGATGTAGCAAGAAGCAGCAGGAGGGATGCTGAATACCCAGTAACCTCTAATTTCAATAAGACCTCTTAGCACTTGTCATTTTGTCTGTCAGGCCTGTAGCAACTTTTCATGTCCCTAGTGGCTAAACAATGCCACTGACAGCTGTCCTTCCACTGACCCACTGCACTTTTGCCTACTGGTTTTGATATAGGATCATTTTACACTTACATCTCTGAAATTCTAAATGTGCTGTTAAAGATGTATGGTTGGATACTGTTCTAGCTTTGTAAATGATAACTTAGAAATGATACCACCTTCCACACACAGCACATAAGCTGTGCTGGGCACTGACATGCCCTCTCTCATTTAAGATCAAGGGCAGGGGCTCAGTGGTAGTGTTGCCTAGCACAGGATGCCTGGCTTCCATCCCCAGCACAAAAAAATAAAAGTGGGTCAGGCACCAACCACTCACTCCTGTAACCCTAGCTACTCGGGAGGCAGAGATCAGGAGGATTATGGTTTGAAGCCAGCCCAGGGAAACAGTTCGTGAGACCCTATCTCAAAAATATCCATCAAAAACAGGGCTGGCAGAGTGCCTCAAGTGGTAGAGCACCTACCTAGCAAGTGCAAGGCTCTGAGTTCAAACCCCAGTACTGCCAAAAAAAAGGGAAAAAAATGAAGGAAGGGAGGGAAAAAGTCATTTTACGGTCAAGGAGCACAATGAGATAGGTAAGGAATGGTTTGAAGGAAATCATTGCTCAGAAACTGTGCCCTCAGCCACATCAGTGTGCCCATTAAACCACAGCAGCTATTCTGCTCCATCCTCTGGAAAAAGAGAGCACTGGGTCCTGTTTAGGTGACACCCGTTAGAGTGTGAAATCAGAGACCAGACAGAAGAAAGCAGGCCTAAGTACTGAGGTGAACTGGACACTTTGATGTTTGCAAAAGGAAATGATGAATGTCAGCCACTTGTGGTACACGCCTGTAGTCCCAACTACTGCGGAGGCTGAGGCAGGAGGATGGCTTGAGCCCAGGAGTTCAAGGGCAGCCTGGGCAACATAGCAAAGCCCTGTCTCAAAAGGAAGAAAGGAAGGAAGGGAAAAAGCTGAATGTCATTAATGGGGAGCCAATGTGGCTGCTTCTAAGCCTTCCAATGAGACAGAATCTGTACCACCTGTGATTCTGGGACCTCTGCCTTCAGGGGGAGGGGTGGTGCACAGGGTTGGGGGGCACCTCCCCTATAATAAGCCTGAAAAATCTAAGAGTTGTCAAAGGACAAAATCATAACAAGTTAGTTTTAAGATTATAATTAGCTTCGTTTGTGATTCTAGAATCAGGCAACACCTCACTCCATCTAACAGTATGTTCCAATGAGCTGAGCCAAGGATGTTAGTTTTGTAGATAGAAAAGACTGAAGACAGCAGACACAGAGAGCAGTTGTTCACTTCTAAGTCACTGTCCCTGTGAGGTGCACAGAGGAAGATGGGATAATAGAAATAGAACTGGTTTACTTTGTCACATCTTCTTGTAAGGATTATGGCAGAGGGAGCAACTGGCCTGGGGAAATCTGTCCACCCTCTCCTGATTTCTCAGAAAGTTTCAGCTTAGTGATGTGCTCTAGGCTGAGGGGCTCCATTCTGATCTTTAGCCTGCTCTGTGGGGGCCCAGGCCAGGAGCTCAGTCCTAAACAGTGGCTTCCCAGGATTGCTATTGAACAGAACTTAATTCAGATGAAACTCAACTCACCAGAGCAGGAGCCAGTGCTAACCAGCATGGCACTGCCCTCAGTCCTGACTCTAGGCCTGTGTGACCTTGAGAAGGTTACTTGATGCTTCTGCACCTCAGCTTATTTATCTATAAAACAGGCAGAATATAAGTATGAGTACACACATATGCAGTGGGTGTGCACTGGTGGTGAAGGGCCACAGTCCCCACCATCTGGAAAGACATTCTCTAGCATTCTTGTATTAGGTGATCTCATATGTCAGGGTTTTCATCCATATTCTCACCACCATGGCTCAGCCTTCCCTGAGGCCTTGGTCTTGCTGGCCAGATGTCCTTCAGGAAAGCCACAGCCTCTGTGCTGGGAAAGGGTGCTGATCAGTGATGTGCAGGGCTGGAGGCCACCTGGAGGTAAACTGTCAGTCACAGCCATTGCCTCTTTTCTGAGTAAATTTCAAGACTACAGGGTTGAAAATGAGCCAAGTCCTCACTATGATGGACCAAGGCACAGGACCTGTGTCCTCCTGCCCAAAGCCACAGCACACCAAGGCAGCCGCCTCCTTCTCCTGTCTTTGTGCCAAGGGATGCTCACCAGATGCAGGCCGGCTGCATGCCTGCATTAGAAGAAGACGGCCATGGGACGCTCCACTGGCATTCTGGTGGATTCGTGGCTCTTCACCACCAGTACACACTCACTGCACACGTATAGCACACACGTGTATTCTGCCTGTTTTACAGGCTCAGTAGCCTACCAGTACCTTCTTTGTCTGTTTAAGCTAGCCAGGTGGGTTTCTACTGCTTGCCATCAACCAAACTTATTAAAAAACAAACCAGAGCCCTGAGTTCAAACCCCAGCACACAGAAACAAATCAAAAGCTTAGAGAAGATGAGGGAGAACAGAGCCCTTAGAATAGGAAAGAAAAACCCATACTCTACGTCAGTCCTGCTCACCTTGCAATTTGGGGCCAGGTACTCAGCTTCTCTGGGCCTCAGCACCACCCTGAGATAGAGCATGGTTTACTTGCCTGGCTACTGGGCAAGCTGGGGTAGGCCAGGAAGATGAGCTCTGTGAAAGCATTAGTCCTTACACTGAGACACTTTCCCTCCCACCTCCTGCCTTCCCGCAGGCAGAGCTGCAGCAGAAGGTGGTGGAGAGCGAGCACCTGCGGCTGGAGCTGCAGATGGTAGAGACGGAGCGGGTACAGCTGTTGCTGCTGGAGGAGAAGGTGGTGGACGTGCTGCAGCTCCTGCAGAGGCTCCGAGACTTGGTAGGCAGCCCCGGAGTTGTGGGTAGGAGGCTTGCAGGTGCCATCTATTTGACTGATGGAGGCTCGGAGAGGCCAGCAGAAAAGAGGGAGTTCCCAGGTCGTGTTAGGATGCTGGGGTTACTGTGAACTAAAGGTCAGAGGAGGACAAATGAGTTGTAAGCTGCTTACAGCAGCAAAATCACTAAAGAGAAATGTAGCAGACCACATCCACGCTTTTCAAAGAAATGCAATGTAACCAAGTCCATTCCCCTAGGATCATGGGTGATCCATTTCCAGTAATGCATCACCATGATCTGCTGTGCTGCAGAGTGAAGGAAGAAACTGTGCACCACCTCGACAGGCACAAAAGGCCACTGAGCCAGGACTGTACAGCCAGCATGAGGCGGACACAGGACCCAAATCCTGAGCAGGATCTTTGCTGTGCCTCAGGCTGCTGGGGACACAAGGCAGCTGATGTCACCCAGTGTCACCCAACCTGGGCAAGCAGAGAGCTGCAGATGGGTCCTGAGGTGCAGCATTCCCAGTACAGGCCTGGGCCATGCAGCCCAGCGAAATACTGGGCCACCTCCAACTGGGTGGCTTTGGGAAAATTTCTCTCTCTCTCTCTCTCTCTCTTTCATTTTTTTATTTGTTTTTTGAGACAGTGTCTCATTATGTAACCATCCTGCCTCAATCTCCAAGTGCTGGGATTACAGATGTGCCCCACCATGCCTGGCTCTTTTATTTTATTTTTTTTAACATTGCTTTTTATTATTGGTTAAAATGGTTCAAATGAATGATTCATAAAAGCACTTCTTAGTCATGGTTATTTCCCAAGTGCTTATGTCCCACATTAAGGCAATCCTTAAATACATGGTCTTTGGTGGGATAGAGCCTGCACACTGTTCCATCACCCCCCAAAAGTCTCTGAGATGCCAGTGTGCACAGCCTGAGGGCAGGAAGAGGTGATGGGGAGGAAGGGGTGATGGAGGAGGAAGGAGTGATGGGGAGGAAGGGGTGATGGGGGCAGAAGAGGCGATGGGAGAGGAAGGGGTAATGGGGGCAGAAAGAGGTGATGGGAGAGGAAGGGGTGATGGGGGAGGAATGAGTGATGGGGAGGAAGGAGTGATGGGAGACAGGAAGGGGTGATGGGAGGCAGGAAGGGGTGATGGGAGAGGAAGGGGTGATGGGGAAGAAAGGGGTGATGGAGCAGGAAGGGGTGATGGGGGAGGAAGGGGTGATGGGGGAGGAAGAGGTGATGGGGAAGAAGGGGTGATGGAGGAGGAAGGAGTGATGGGGAGGAAGGGGTGATGGGGGCAGAAGAGGCGATGGGAGAGGAAGGGGTAATGGGGGCAGAAAGAGGTGATGGGAGAGGAAGGGGTGATGGGGGAGGAATGAGTGATGGGGAGGAAGGAGTGATGGGAGACAGGAAGGGGTGATGGGAGGCAGGAAGGGGTGATGGGAGAGGAAGGGGTGATGGGGAAGAAAGGGGTGATGGAGCAGGAAGGGGTGATGGGGGAGGAAGGGGTGATGGGGGAGGAAGAGGTGATGGGGAAGAAGGGGTGATGGAGCAGGAAGGGGTGCTGGGGGAGGAAGGGGTGATGGGAGAGGAAGAGATGACGGAGATCAGGAAGGGGTGATGGGAGACAGGAAGGGATGATGGGGGAGGAAGGGGTGATGGGGGAGGAAGGGGTGATGGAGCAGGAAGGGGTGATGGGGGAGGAAGAGGTGATGGGGGAGGAAGAGGTGATGGGAGAGGGAGAGGTAATGGAGATCAGGAAAGGATGATGGGGGAGGAAGGGGTGATGGAGGAGGAAGAGGTGATGGAGCAGGAAGGGGTGATAGGGGAGGAAGGGGTGATGGGAGAGGAAGAGGTGATGGAGGTCAGGAAGGGATGATGCAGTCACTTTATTGAGCCCAGGGAGCTCCACAGAAGTCACTGATCCAGCCCTCTCTCCATTTCTTTTGAAGAACATATCAAAGAGAGCCCTGGGAAAGATCTTGCTGTGCACGCTGGACACTTGCAGGGACCCCACACAGGGTAGGAGAATGCCCCATCCCACAGAGCCTAGACAGCTGCTGGGGGAATCCTGACCAGGAAACTCCAGCACTGCCCTGAGTGTCTTGTCTGCAAAATGGTGACATTGTTCCTGCCTGAACAATGCAAGGGGTAAAGTCTAGGGCAGACTTCAGAAAGGGAAGAAAGCAGTTTACCAAGAGCAGAGATGCAGAAGCCCCAGGCAGACACACAGACAGAAGCCACAATGGTCACATCCAGCAAGGGGACTGTTCGGGGCTGGCGTGCTCACTGGGCTTACTGTGGGCCAAATTCTGGGGAGGTGTCTCAGTTCCCCCCACATCCTTCTAGCTGCCATGTAAGGAGGGAGTTATCGTCCCCATTCCACAGATGAAGAGACAAGCACAGAGGGTCAGGTGCTGGCCACACCTAAGGGCTGGGTTATTTCCCAGAAGCACTAAGCCACAGATCCTGCTGCTTGGACAAAGGTCAGGGCACCAGATCTCACCAGGGCCAGCCACACCCTGCCTGAGGGCATTGCAGGCTGATGGGGAGACCAATGGTGTGAGCCTTTGCTTGTTGGCCCTTTCTGGGGACCTGAATGGTCCCTGACATCCAGGAAGAGAAGGAAGCATGTGCTAGAAGCCTCCTCTCAAAGAGTCCTCAGTGGAGGAGGGACACCAGGGAGAGGGAGATAGCTGGACAGGGCTGGGAGTGGTACCAGCATGGTGGTGGCAGCCCCAGGGAGGAGGAAGGGAGCCCTGTGGGGCTGAAGCAGACTAATGCTGCTTCCTGCTACCCTTTCTCTCCAGAAGCCAGATCTGGTCCCTTGGCCATCCTGGATGCCCTGTACCAAGCCTTGGCCGGCTGCGAGCTCCTTCAGAGACAGCCATCAGCAGCTGAGGGTCCTGCACTCACCAACCCCCTCCTTGTCTCCTGCTGAGGTCCTCAGCAGGATCAGGCAGCCTGATTCTATGGGACCAGCCTCCTGATCATTCAGACCACTATCACACTGCCCCCCATGGCCAGCACACCCTCCACAGATGGTCTGACCACTGTCGCATCCTCAGAATTCTGGAGGCCCTGACTCCTTCAAAGACTGGCAGCCACCCCTTCCTTGGGTTCCTCCTACATTCCCCTTGCATTCCTACCATCAGACCCTACGATGAAGCCCCAGTGTTGCTAGATGAGCCCACAGCTGATGCTGACTCCCTTGCCTGGCCCTGTGCAGCTTAGAATCTCTTCTATAAGGCCCCAGGATTTCTCCCCCACCCCCAGCACTGTCCTCTTCCACTAGCCTGCAGGCTGCATGGGAGCCTGAGCCCAACCTGGAGGACACATCTGGTCCACTGGGGATCTCTCCACACCCAGAAAGTGTTAAAGACTACGAAAGGCCAGGAAAGTTCAGGGAGGGCCTGGTCTCTAGGCTTCCTGTAGAAGCTGGCTTTGAACACACTTTAGAAGAGTTAGGATTTGGATGAGCAAAGAGAGGAGAATGGTGTCTGATTTGTGGTAACAGCAAGAACAGGAGTGTGGTGTTGGTGGGGCCCCCATACAGTACCTGGAGTCCTCCTTCCATCTCACATTCTTACAGGATTGCAGCAAGATTAATACAAGACACCCAGTCTCCCCAGTTTAGAAATCACAGAGGAAAGAAGGACATGCTGGCTTATAGTACAGTGTGGTGAAATCAGCACTAAAACAAGAAAGAAGTACGAGAGGCCAACCAAGGGGGTCTGTCTGAACTGCACAGGACAGGATGCAGGTGCACCACAGAGGACAGAGTGCACCACAGAGGGCAAGGTGCACGATCGAGGACAGGGTACACAGTGGGTCAGCAGGAAGGAGAAGGTCTGTCTGAGCCAGCTGGAGAGAGCCAGGTGGGGCAGCTCATGGGGTCTTGCTGGCAGACAGAGATCTGAGAGTTGGCACAGACAATGGGGAGCTAAATTGCCATGTTGAGGTTAGATGGGAGGCAGGGAATGAAGAGGCAACACAGAGCTGTGTACACAAGAGGGCCAACAGGGTCTAAGCCAGAGCCACAAGTGACTGAGGGGTCAAGGGGCAGCCACAGGGGAGGCCTGGGAGCAGACGCATTCCCATTCCTAGGTAGGGACAACAAGGAAGAAAGGGGAGGGAGGGGCTGGAAGATAATATGCTGGGCTCTGGCCTCAGACCCCAGCCCTGGACATCACCAGGGTTTCTGGGAACCAGGCAAAGCTCCTGTTTTCAGTGCTCCTCTGTGGCTGGCCCAGAGGGCCACCTCTGGTCCAGGTGTAACAGACCTATTTGGAAAGGGCCCCAGGACTCCTCTCAGCTCAGTCTAAGCCCCCCGGGCCTGCTCCTGTATCTGTGCCACCTGAGCCCCTCCTGGAGTCCTGCTCAGTGAGGGCCGCCTCTGCACCCTGCTCATGCTCAGCTGTGGGCATTGTCACGCATGCCAGAACTCAGTGTGCACAAGTGTGTAGGTAAAAACTCAGGGGACCCCAGGGGACCCCACATGTCAGTGAGTCTGCCTCCAGGAGCTCTGCTAAATCCTCACAGGGAAAAGGAAGAAAAAGCTTGTGCCTCCAGAAGAGGGAGAATAAATGTGACCAGTATGAAATTCATATCTGGGCTTTGGTTTTGGTTTTTGTGGTGTGGGGAATTGATCCCAGGGCCTCTTCACACAAGGCCAGGACCCTATAGGGAAACCATGGCCTCTCTTCTTTTTCTTTAATCTCCACTGGGTTTGAATTAAACTTGGGGCTAGGCAGACCTTGTACCACTTAGCCATGGCACCATCCCTTGTGCTTTAGTTATTTTTGAACAAGGTCTTCCATTTATGCCAGGCTGTCCAATTTATACTTCCCACACAGCTGGATAGCAGGTGCATGCCACCATGTCCAGCTGTTTATTGGTTGAGATGGGGTCTCTCAAACTTTTTACCTTGGCAAGATTCAAACCATCATCCTCCCAATTTCTGCCTCCTGAGTAGCTAGAATTACAGGCATAAGCACTATGCCTGGCTCCACTCTGTCTTTTTTGTTTTTTTTTTCTATCAAGGCCTACCCTCAAGAGAAACTACTTTGCTAGAGCCTTACCAGTGGAGATTTAATTAAGAGTCCAACCAACCTGAATGAAGGGAAATTCCCAGTCCAGGTCCCTCAGCTGTCCTGTCCCACGTAAGAGGAAAATCTGAGCCCATACAGCCCAGGGCATGGCTCACTAAGAGACTGAGACCTTATCTGAGCACTGTGTTTTGCTTTGTGTTTCATGTTTTGTTTTGGAGACAGGGTCTGATTTTGTTGCTCAAGCTGGTTTCAAACTCCTGGGCTCAGGCAATCCCCCAGCCTACCAAGTCACTGGGACCACAGGTGTGTGCTGCTGTGGCCTGGCTAATCCCACCACTGCAGAACCATTTCCTTTCCCACACCACACCCTCACCACAGCTCCAAAGGCCTAGTTACTGGAGGTCCTTCTGCCCAGCTACACTTCAGCAAAAGACGGCAGGACACGCTGAGATGTAGAAGGCAGAGCTAGAAGAGATGGAGCTAGCACAGGAACAAGAGCAGGTATATCAGGGAATCTGGAATTGTCAGATTGGAAATTTAAAACCACTGTGGCTATTAACAGACAACAGATCGACGGAGGCAGAGGATGAAGAGAAGTGCCAGTAATCAAAACCCTGGACAGAAGTGGAGAAGGCTCTGAGGGACTCCTTAGTCACCTAGACCCAAGGAAATGCAAGCAGACACTTCCAAAACTGAGGAGAAGATGAGCGAGAACAGAGTCCAAGAACTGACAACTACCAAAGGTGTGACTTCAGTCTGGTGGGAAGAGAAAGAAATGGGAAAGAAGTGACTTAGAACCACCCCAAATTACTGTCAGACACAAACACAGGTCCAGAGAACACAGCAGAATAAATACAAAAATAAAAAATAAATTTAGACGTACACTAGGCATCTCACATTCAAACTGCAAAAATCTTAAAAGAAGCCAGAGGGGAAGTAGCACCTTACCTAGCAGAGGAACAAAGATGGGAATCACATCCAACTTCTCAGAAACTGTGCAGGATGCAGACAGGAAGAGAATGGAAGCTGGTGTGGCAGCCATACCTGGTACCCCAGCACTCAGGAGGCTGAGGCAGAAGGATGAGTCCAAGGCTGGCCCAGCTGCTACAGAGTGAGACCATCTCAGAAGACAAAAGGCACATTAACAAAACAGCCTAGAACTCATTGTAGCTTTCAAATTTATCCTTTAAAAGTGAGGGTGAAATAAACCCTCTTAGGCAAACAAAACTTTCTTCTTGACTTGCAAAAAATAAAGGAAATTCTTCAGACAGAAGGGAAATTACAAAGATCAAAAACTTGGTAAAACAAAAATCTTCATTTTTCATGTTTGTTTTTGGTCTGCAAGCCGTGTCGTTGAGATGAGTAACAGCGAGGGCACAAGGAGAGAAGAGGAATTAGTGATGCACCTAAACAGCCTATGAGGCAGCAGCGTTCTTCAAAAATGGTCCTGGCTGAGTTGTAAGAGTACATTGCAAACTCAATGGGGAAGTAGCTGTTAACTTTTAGTTAGAACAGCCCTATCATGGGAAGAGAAACTTCATAGGAACTCTATGTGGAAAATGGGTCAGCAGAACTATTGGCCAACAACATGGAAATTCTGTTGAATTATTTTGGAGTACTAAAAGAGGAGGTAAGCATAAACATGTTGCAAATGGAGATATTGGTGAAAAGTACACACATGTGCATGCTACATCAGCTCAGTACTGTATGGCAAATAGGAAGGAAGACCTAACAAAATATATTTTCTTATATGACAAGGGTTTGATATTTTTTGTTGAAGTCACATATATCAAGCATATATATATACATATACATATATATATATACATATACATATATATATATACATATACATATATATATACATATACATATATATATATATACATATACATATATATATACATATACATATATATATACATATACATATATATATATACATATACATATATATATACATATACATATATATATATAACCAAATAACCTTGATGCTTTATTGAAATAGAAATTCTTTCATTTGTGGTGAGCTGTTAAGCAAAGGAAATTCACAAATACGAATTAAATGAATTGTTCTTTAATTGACTTTCCACACTCTGTCCCTAAAATTTCTCATTCTCTTCCAAGATTTAATTCTTATGCAGATTATATCCTACAGTATAGAAAACAGTGCCAAGGTGTCTGGTATACTAAGAAGTTATATATTCAGCTCTCTTTCAATGTATTAATAAATTCTACTACTATAAAAATGGTTTACTTATTATTCCAAATTCTGGCTACCCTGAGTTTCTAAGGGACTTGATTATACCACCCAATCAAATTTAAAAACAAATCTTAGACATCATGTCACAAGATCAAGGAATTTTCACAATGAGAATTTTATATAAGCAACCATGTTATACCCATGCTTCTTTCAGTTCCTATTGACCACAAGTCATTTAATTTCATAAAACTCTGAGTTGTATTTTCCTTCTTTTTTCTGGCCTTATCCTCAAATATGTGCACACATTCATGTGAATGTGTGTGGGATATCTGTATGAGACCATATCAGAAAAACAACATAAAGCTTAAAGGGCTTGAGGCATGTGTCCAGTGATAAAGATCATGCTTAGCAAGCATAAGGCCGTAAGTTTAAAGCCCTGTACCACAAAATTCGGACCAAAACAACCATTCCCAAGCCCCTCAATCCCCACCCATGCTTATGCACTGCCTATGTAACTGTGGTGAATAATTTATTGTACATTTTCTCAGACCTCTGTAATGTACAATTATGCATAGCTACCTATTCATCCATATCTATGTACATAATCATGTATGTTTGTATTCCTACAAAATATTCATGCACATGTGAATGTGTTAAGGAGGAAATACTGAGCCTAACTTTAGAATTAGCCTATACTACTTCTTAAGCCTAATTTCTTTGTTCCTAATTTTTTTTAATTATAAAATTACATATGCACAAAGTAAAGCTTCTGAAAGTATAGAATGAAAATATATATTGCTTACCTAGAACTTGTTGTTACTGAGCTGAAATTTCAAAAACATATTGACTTACATCTTTTTAGTATCTGCCCAGTATTTTATTGGTTGTTGTGATGATTTCAATCTTATCCTTTTTCTGTTTCCCTGTGGTGTTTTCAACAGATAAGTTAAAAATAAAGAAAACACTGGTGCCAGGCATAGTGACTCACACCTCTAATCCCAACTATTTAAGAGGCAGACATGAGAAGATGATGGTTTGAAGTCAGCCTGGGCATAAAGCTAGTGTGTACCCATCTCAAAGAACAGTGAGTTATGTTGGTTCACACTTGTAATACCAGTTAGGTGGGAGGTGTAGATAGAAGGCTTGCAGTATGAGGTCAGTATGGGAAAAAAGCGTGAGACCATATAGAAAAATGATTGAAACTAAAAAGGATGGAAGTATGGCTCAAGTGGTAAAGTGACTGCCTAACAAATGTGAAAACCTTAGTTCAAACCCAAGTTCCAAAATTAAATAGTCAATTATTTCTCTCTTTTCTATTGCTTTTTTCAGAGAATAAAATTCCATCCATATCATTTATCATCCTTCTGCCCCATAAAAACAAATGTTTTGCAGAACCCACATATGAAGCCATCAGAAACACATACTGAGTCAAATCTTAGTCCATACTCAAATTTCAGCACTTAATGCTGAATTATCCATTAAGTCTAACCAGCAAATATTTTCACTTCCTAAAAAGAATAATCTCACTTAGTAATCAAAGATACATAACTGTGATAAATGTCCTTGCTCTTGGATGTCAACTAAAATATTTTTATTCTATTTAGCTTTAAAGGATTGTCATTGTTGAAGATACTTGCTATTTATGATTTAAACTGATATATTTTTGTTCAGAAATGAGATTTTTGTAATACCTCTGCTAATTTTTGAAAAATATTCTTCTAGATATAGTAAAAGAATGATTTTATAGTGCAAACCCCCCCAAAAGTATTAAAATAAAAGTAACTAAATATATAACTACTCTATCCACATCCTAAGATTTTAAGCACTTTATAGTGTTGACCAGGTTGGCAAAAGCAAACTTACAGAACTCAAGGGTCACAATATGGAGTCAGTCCCTGAAAGGTGGGACCTCTCTTCACAGTTCAGTGCCTGGTCAGTTCCCCAATCCAGATCTTGTAGCAGTGCAAGTCTACTTGGCTTTGCCAGACCTCGTAGCTTCACTTCTGGACTATCATCTCCAAGGTTTGCCAGAGTTTGAAGGCACCTCCACATAGGGGAATGTCCAGACATTTCTAGCAGCAGATTTCCCCTCCCCTTCTAACTGAGGTATCAAATTTCTATCTTAACTAATGCAAAAAATATCAAGTAGTGAGAGAACCAAGTTTGCAAATGTACTAGGTATATGGAGGGTGGTGTATTTGGTCTGGACTTTCACAAAGCGGTAATATTTCAGGGAGTGTAGAAGAAACAGTATCACAACTTTAAAAAAGGAAACAAAAACAAAAGACACAAACTCATTTCCTTATGACTCTTAATTTTCACCACAATCTTCACTTCTCAGGGCAGTAATGACTTTTGAAACTATGAAATGTCTGTGACATCTATAATCAAATACATGCAATAAAATTTAAGAACTAAGAAGTACTCAAAAGAAATAACTGCTTAGCCTTAGCTCCTGAGCTAGGAGGATTTGATCTGTGGAAACAGGGAAGGCCAGCAACCTGTCCCAGTACACACACACAAAAGGCTCTGATCATACATAGCTAATCAAGCAAGTATACAGTTTTGGTAGACAACTTAATTTATCATTGCTTTCAAAACATATGTGATTGCCTTAATAAAAGAGCTTTAATTACAGTGAATTATCTCATAGGTACTAAAGTAGAAATAACTGTGTATTTATGAATCTTGAATTTTATAGTGTCAAAATAGGATTTCTTTACACTTGAACACTTGTAGCAATGATGTAAGAGTGTGGCAATGCTTCAATCCAAATCTTCCTTCATGCTTTTTTGTTTATCTGTGTATGTCCATACATCAACTTAAATTATAAAGCCTAAATGTGAAGGTACAAAAAAAGGCACATTCTCCTAACCATAAACTGATACAGCAAAAATAAAGAGCACAGAAGATGTGATGCTGAGACTCGTTGGAGCTACTGGTTACGGCCCTTTGGTATTTGGTGAAGTCACTATTAAGAGTGCCAAGTTATTTAGTTTTCAAATTTGAGAGAGGGAGGGAGGGACACAGACACACACACACACAGAGAGAGAGAGAGAGAGAGAGAGAGAGAACTAGTAGCCAATCATTTTGCTTCTATCCGTATCTCATCTATCTCATCTTAAGCTGAGCTCAAAAGCTTTTAGCTTTTGCCATTTACTTGCGATAGCAATATTTTTCAACATTTTTTTCAGTTTGCCAGATCATAGGCATAATTCTTATTCTAAAGCACTATCATTAGTGTAAAGGAAGAACAAAACATTCAGTGACCCACCCCCCTGCAGTCACAGTACTACCTACAGTAAATCTAGAACATCAAGTTTTTTTTCCCTGAAAAAAGGCAAAAAAGACTTCACATTGCATGATACAGCAGATATCCTAAAGCAGTCAAACTATCAGAGGGAACTGTTGCTGTATAGCCTTACAAACAATTTACCTTATTAAAATTTCCCCAGTCAGAAAATGTGTTTCACACAAAACATTTTCCCCCTTCTTGCATTTCACTACCTTACACATCATATGAAAAATCATTAAAAACATCTGCTACATATTTTAAAAAGTCAAAATTTCAACAACTTTTATTGACTAGCTTTTAAAAGCCCTATGCTTCTGTTTTACAAGGCATACTAGATCAACTCATTTGGTCAAAGCATCCTACATTAGTTTGAACTAACTTTTACTGAAAGAGCTACAGCATCAAGAGCTAAGGCAAACTGAAATTCATAGAAAAGCAGAAGACACTTCACACTATTGAAAGAAAAACAGAAAGCTAAGAAAAGACATTGACAACAACACTGAATTACAGCAACATTTGCATGGCCAGTACAGAACACCATGGGTGAAGCCAGACAATTGAAGATTCAGAAAGCCCATTTCATACAGCTGAAAAAACTCAAATTGAACAAAGCCATAAAAATCTGTTCATGCACTTGGATAAGTCTTTGTGTTCTTTGTGCATGCCCAGAAAATTGAAGTTTTTTTTCTTTTCTTTTTTGCGTTATAACATTTGCTAAAAATATTTTTTGTAGTTGTTTTTATGTTTTTTACTAACATAAACCTGTTTAGGGGAAGAATTGCTAGATTAATTTGAGGATTTTATGTACCTTATAGAACTTATAGCAAAAACAGTTTTAATTGATTTCATTATAAATAACATTTTCAAGAGCCTGTACAAAACTGTCAATAATTTCTTAAAACATACAATTGATCAGAAAAATCCATGATTGTTCATCCTTCACACCCTTCTTCATGTAAAAACGCCCTTCTGTACACCTCACAGTTACTTATTAGGTTGAAAGATATATGGACACGTGTCATTAGACATCTCTATAGACGATTGCTGCTGACCACTTTCTTCCTCAACAGGAACTGCTGTCATCTGCATGTGCATACTGTAGCAAATAGGCAATCTGCATGGCTGACATTACAGGCATGTATTTTCCAATTCTTCTTAGTGAAAGATGACTCATCTGCTGGGCCAGGGGGCTGAATATAGACGCAGGCTGCAGTGACATGGTGTGTTCTCACTGAAGGACTGAAGGACAGACTGAGGGAAGACCCAAAAGGGTGATAAGTGGTCAAGGAGACACTTCTCCTCCCTAAGAAATGCCTGTTTGCATCTGAAAGGCATCTCCACCCTCAGGCAACGTAAATAGGCTATAAAACCCCACTCCCCACCCTGGCCCAGGGGATCACTGGTTTCTGGGTCTCCCTGAATTCTCCAATATGCAATCTTTCTCTTCTCTTTTCTCCAACTAAATTCTCTACAAATAAAATCTTTCCGACCTCTGCTGTTGGAGTCTGCCTGTGCTTTCATTCTCAGAGCAGGCTCAAGAACCCTGAGCATCTGAAATTCCTGCGCATGTCATCCGTGCATCATCACCAAGGGAGATAAGATGGCACCAGGGTGCTATAGGATATGTGGTTGAGGCCACACCTAAGAAGGACTCTGCACCTGGTAGGCAGATACAGGAGATGCAATATAGGATGTAAGAGAAGTTTGAGTGGTCATTCGGTTTGTAGCAATACTGTATAGTAAAGGATAAGACCATTCCATATAGCAGCTGTAGGTGGGTCAGTAGTGAGTGTCAGTCCAGCCTTTCCTTCTCTATGCCATGATCTTCCATTAGGGATGTATTTGTTTAGATTCTGTCTCTTCTGTCCTCCATCTGCAAACTTGCACAATAAAGGTTTTGTAGGAGCAGAAACTCCTGGTGAGGTCTTACTGAATTTTTCATTAAAGTGACTGATTACAGCTTTGCATTTTTCAATCCTGGCAAAGCCAACACCATGACTTGTGCTGCTGGAATCACATAGTGTCCTTGTAGAAATAACTGCCCAAATGGCTTGAGCACACTTTCAAATTCTTGCTCTTCCATGGACAGTAACAAATTAGAAATACACAGGTTTGTAGGACCTTGTTCCTACTGCTTTGCCATTTGAGCTTGAACCCCACTGGTCTGCAGGGCTCACGCAACTTTCTGATCTGCTGCAGGATAGCCTTTGCATTTGTTTGTCGTCTTATCTAAAATTGCCTTTGTCGAGACTATTTTGCCATATGGTTAGTAGAGCCTCACCAGGTCCTGGTCAGTGGTGTGGGGGCAGGCCTCGGATATAGAGTTTTGCTTACTTGATCCCATCCTGAATTGCTATTGCTGCTACTGTTGTTGTTACTGCTGGTGGGGCTGGGCCATGGTGTGCACCGGGATCAGAGACTGCTACTTGTGGTAGGCCGTCCTGCAGTTATCACTGGCCCTGGGGATGGCATTGCCCCTAGGGAAGATCATCTCTGCAGGGGTGGCAGCAGTGGTGGACCTGGGCCTGGAGTGGAGTGGGGGAGGGGCCAGTGTGGGCAGAGCAGGTAGGTTCCAGGGGGAGGGGGCTGTGGGCTCAGCTTCTCCTGTTGACTTCTTATTCTCTCATGTTTTTTGTGTTGTTTAAGCAATTACAAATTACAGAATATTTGCTTATCCTTCCAAAGTTGAAGTCATACTGAAAACTTAAATGGTCAATGATTTTCAAATTAAGAGGATCTGAAACTCTTTAGTTGTTGTTCCCACAGTGAAAACTATTCAATGAAGACAAGTAGAAAAATACACACTCAGGGACTTACTATGAGTAATTATGCAGTTCTAATACAATCTTGAAGTTTCAATATGAATAATTTTTGGGGAGAGATCAATTTTTATTACATTTGTTGAATTGTATTACATTTGCTTCCTAGGCTTAGGACAGTTGTTTTAAAAGTTTTATTTAAATATGTAAAGTAGATTAGGAAAGCATTATGTCCTGCATTAGTGACATGCTTAAGTTTTGTTTTGAAAATAGCTGTGACAAATTATAATTTGTCATCCACTCCTTCCCTCCAGGGGTAAAGCCCAGATGTTAGTTCACTGGTAAATATTAAACAAACTATTTTAATAGCATTATTTTGATATTTCCTTTGTACATACTATATTGATTAGACTGACTTTCAAAGCATTTACATATACCAAAATGACATTTAATATTTTATTTTAGAGGAGTGGAAAATAATTCTCTGACAGTTTATTTTACTACACTTCTAATAGAATAGACAGATACAGTAAATAATATAATGGCAACCATTTCTAAGAAGCTATTTAGAAATATGGATTGCTCCTATTTTCTTCTAATAAGTAGGTTTGATAATTTATTATGAGGTTGCTTAAAAAAATTCAGTTCCTAGATTCAAATAACGTTCTATATACCTTTACTTAATGTTTTAAAATTTTCATACAGAGGAAATAAGAAATTTCTAATTAATGCTTAAAGTTCTGATGAACACATAGAAAAACAATTTTAAAGCTGAAAATGCAGGCTCTCCAAAATGTGTGTGCACTGAACTTCATACATTGAGGATGTAGACTTTCAAATAATTTCATTTTTTGTTGTTATTTATTTATCTATGCCTGGCTTATTGACCGAGAAGGGGACTTGCTAAGGTTTTGCCAGAGTTGGCCTTGAATTATAGTCCTCCTGTCCTCCAGGAGTGAAGCACCATGACAACCCCAAACTTTTCTACATGGTTACAAGCAATGTACACTCCCATCAACAGTGTGTGAGAATACCTTTTTGTTCATGTCCTTGTCAGCATGTGTTGGTTTTGTGTTTGTGGTATCAGCCATTTTGACTGGTAGGAAATGATATCTTATTGTGCTTGCAAATAGCATTTCTCTGACATCTAATGATATGGACACTGTTTCATCTATTCAGTTGTCATCTGTAAATCTTACTTCAAAAAAAATCCTTTCAGATCATTTGCCCATTTTAAATCAGATGATTTACTTTTTTAATGCTAAGGATTTTGAGTTCCTTGCGTATTATGGATATTAACTCCTTGTCAAATGATTTACCTAGAAAATATTTTCTCCTGTTCTGTAGACTGTTTCTTCTTGATTGTCTCCTTTGACATCAAAGCTTTCTATTTTAGAGGCTGCTGGAGAGTCTCAAGTGGTAGAACGCCTGCCTACCAAGAGTGAGGTCTTGAGTTCAAACGTCAGTACCACCAAAAAACAAAACAACAACAAAAAAAGCTTTCTACTTTAATGTAATCCATTTTCTCTATTTTCTTTTGTTTCTTGCACTTTTGGGGTCATATCCAAAATTTCATTGCCCTTACTGGTATCTTGAAATTTCTCCCATGTTTTCCAGTAGTTTCATAATATCAAGTTGTACATTTGGCTCTTTAATCTATTTTGAGTTGGTTTCTGAACATGATGAGAAGCAGAGGTCATATTTCATTCTTCTGAATGTGGATATCTAGTTTTCCCAGCACTATTTATTGAAGAGGTTGTCTTTGCTCCAATGTGTGCTTGTAGTGCCTTTGTTGAAACTCAGTTGGATGTCGATGGGTGTTTATTTCTGAGTCTGTGTTCTGTTCCATAGGTCTCTGTGTCTGTTTTTATGCCAGTACTGTGCTTTATTTTTGTTATGACGGCTCTGATGTATGTCTTGAAACCAGTCAATGTAATGCCACTGGGTTTGTTATTTTTCTTCATGTTTGCTTTGGTTATTTAGGGCCTTTTGTGCTTCTACATCAGTTTTAGGATTATTTTTTCTTAATCTGTGAAGTATATTATGGTATTTGTGTGGAGATTGCATTGAATCTGTAAATTGCTTTAGGTATTATGGACACTTTCACAATAATTAATTCTTCCAATCCATGAATCTAAAGGTCTTTCCAGTTGTTTTTGTATCTTCTTCAATGTGTTTCTTCAGTGTTTTGTCATTTGCATTGTTGAAAGTTGTGAGTTTCTTGGATAAATTTATTACTATGGATTTTTGTAGCTTTTGTGAATTAAATTGCTTGCATGGTTTCTTTTGCAGCAGCTCATAATTGTGTTGGCTTTGTAGCATGAAACCTAACTGAATTCATTTGTGAATTACAATAGATGATGGGTAGAGTCTGTAGGATTTGGCCTATATAGTATTATAGGATTTGTAAACAGGGAAAATTTGATTTACTTCCGACCTATTTACATACACTTTAATACATTCCCTTGTCTATTTGCTTTGTCTTAAACTTTCAGTACTATATGGAATAAGAGTGATGAGAGTGGACAATCCTACCTTGTTCCAGATCTTAGAGGAAATGCCTTCAAGTTTTCCTCATTTGGAATGATGCATGCTGTGGGTGTTTTACGTAAAGTCTTCATTATCTTCATGTATTATCTTTCTTGCCTAATTTCTCTTTCAGTGTTTCATGATAAAGTGATGTTGAATTTTACCAAATGCTTCTCCTGCTTTTGTTGAGAATTTTTACATCCATGTTCATCAAGGATATTGAGTCATAGTTTTCTTATTTTTGGTGTTCTTTTGTTCTTGTCTGCTTTTGGTAAAAGGATAATAATGGCCTCAAATAATTAATTTGGAAATGTTCCTTCATTTCAATTTTTTGAACAATTTGAGAAGAATTAACATAAGTACTTCTATATAAGTTTTATATAAATCATCAGTGAAGGCATTTAGTCCTGGAGAGAAGTGTTTTGTGTGTTTGTTTGTTTTTAATGTTCTCAGAGTCTCAGTTTCCTTGCTGAATTTCTCATCTCCATTGCTCACTTTTTTTTCAGGAGTGGGATTGACCTTCTTATTTCATTCATCTGTTTGTTTGAATCCTCTTCAAGATCATTGATCACTTTTAACCTAGACTTTTGAATTATTTGGCATTTCAACCATTTTGGTACATTTTGGATTTGATTATTAACGAGTTACAGGCTTTTTTGAGAAATCAAATTGCCTTACTTTTCTGTGATTCTTATGTTTCTACATTGTGATTTGTATGTCTGGGGGGATGGATATTTCTTTAAGATTATTTATTTCTATTTTATGGGGTCTTCTCAGTGAGAAGCCTTCTGTTGAGTTTATAATCTTAGAGTCATGATCCCTATTGCTACTCTGAGAAGAGAAATCAGTCACCAGTTACAAAAACAATTTGAAAACAAACTGATATTTAAATGTAGTCAAAACAAAAAACAGTTGGAAATATCGACAACACATGCCTTAAGGGGGAAATAAATTTTGACACTTCTGGGATAAAGTAGGAGATAAAAAATTATTAAAGCTAAGCGTATTAATAATTAATAAAATAGTGGTGGGGAAAGGAGAAAGAGAACAAGAAGGGTAACAAAAGATGACAAATATATGGGAAGAAGTAATAGAAAACAGTAGTGAGGAAAAACCTAAGAAACTAAGTACAGAGATGGGTAAAACAAACAAAATCAAAAGAAAGGAACAAACAGGTCAACATTTCTTCCTTGCTGAGGAGGGCAATGGACTTTTCTCCTCAGGATTGTCACTTGGGTTGGGAGGCAGCTCTTTTCCTCTCTGAATTCCAAAACTCTTAGATCAGAATGGTTGTTTGCAGACTGAGCTCTGACCTGGATTTCTCTGAGCTGAAACCCCATGTGTGCTATGCTACATGCAGGCTCACTGATGTGAAGAGTGAAGGACACAACCCAAACTTCTAAGGAGAAGAGTGACAGAATTCCTATTAGGCTCAGTGGTTTTCTATCCTTTCCAGCATCTCATATACCACAAGAGATGTTTCTTTCTCTGTTTTGCCATCAGTTCTCTCACATTATCACTGTGGCAATAAAGGAGGAAGTAATTTTTTCTATTTAAGGATTCCTTGGCAACTGTCACTAGAAAATTTTCTTCACCTAGTCCTAGATGACCTTCTTTTTCTCCTTGATGTAAAAAATAACACAAGGGGCCTCATTATTCCTCAATTAACAGTTTTGACTGAAATGTGCCCCTCAAAATTTCATAGGGAAGCCTGGGTGACAATGTAAACCAATTTGTACTTCAATCTCACAGATATGTAAATGAATAATTCTGCAAAGACAGCCAGGAAATATAGTCCAATTCTGTGGGTAGCAGGTGTTAAATAGAATTAAGAAAGATTTCCCATAAACAACATAGCAGCTCAAAAAATATTAATTCTTCCTGTCCACTTTTTTCAGACAGGAGAACATCTGTCTCAGATGGGCATCAACAGACCCACAGACCACTGCCCCTCAGGTGCCTGGACTCCCTGGGTTGTTGAGCATCCTGGTTCACTTGCAGACTGTGGTTCTTGATGGTCAGGGATTCCCCATCTCTATTATTTGCTCCTGGATGGATAAGAAGGACACAAGATAAGGAGAGAATAGAACTCAGAGGTTGCCCATGAGGGTGGTTGAAGGACAAGCCTGGAAATATAAACCATTGTCATCACTGCTGGGCCATGATCTGGGTGAGACTCTGAAAGAAGCTCTGGGAGCTGTGTCATTAGATGGGTCATTCAGCTTCCACATTGAGAACTGAGATTGATAGAGGGAAAATGAGAATGAGATTCCTGGAGCCCTGCATTGTTCCTACTCTCTCTGTCTTGGGTGTACCAAAGAACTTTCCTCCATCATATGACTTAGCTTTGAACAAGTGGATTCAAATGAAATCTGTCTTCAGACCATGAGAACCATGGACCAGTGCTCTGCTCCCTTCCTCCCCCTTTTCTCTCATCTCTAGGTACAATAGGTAGTTCAATGTAAATTAGGCCATCAATATACTAAGATCCATTTCATGTGTCCATTCTTCCATGGTCACTCCCTGTAGGTGATTCACACCATGAGGGCTTGAATTTCATGCACACATATGATTTCTGGCCTCCAAAGAAGGTGACTGCATTTATGCCTCATCTTGAATTATAATTGCAAGTAGGGGAATTCAGGGTCAGCACTGAATTTTCTCATCACAGCTTTGTCTAAATTGATGATTTGATTTTTTAAAATGCTTACTTGCTGAACAATGTATATATTTATGAGGTAAGATAAAATGTGTTTATATTGTCATACATTGTTTAATCATTTCTAGGCTAATTAACATGCTCTTCACATTAACTACCTTATCATGTTCATGAATAGAATACCAAATATATTTTGTGTTAGCTAATTTCAAATATACACTACATCATTTCTAAATTGTATCAGCACTATGCAATAGGTTTTGGAAATGTGTGTCTCTGTCAAAATGAAACACTGCACCGTGATCCTAGTATTTCCCTTTCTTGACCCACCACAGCCTCTGCAAATCACCATTTCACTCTCTACTTTTATGAATTCCACTGTTTTATATTCACATATAAGTAAGACCATGCAGTCTTGTCTTTCTGTGCCCAGATTACTCCATGTAAGATTATATCATCTGGTTCATCAACATTATCAAAAGTGACAGTATTTCCTTCATTTTAGGCTGAAAAATATCCTGTTTTGCAAAAGCACCACATTACCATTATCCATTCTTTGTTTCAAGAACACTTATGCTAACTTCCTTACTTGGCTTCTATAAATAACTGTGCCATTATTGGACATGTGTGTGCAGACATGACTTTGACACGATTGCTTTCTGTGTCTTGGGCATGTGCTCATTAGTGGACGTGTGGGAGCTATAGTGATAGTATTTTTTTCTTTTGTGAACATTTTATTAGCATATATGAGTTCTACATGGTATTTTGTTGTGGTACAATGTATCATGGTTAGGTTCATCCACATCATCATTCTCTCCTCTCCTCCCTCTACTTAAAGTGATTGCCACATGTTCATTGCTCTCTTTTCATGCAACAATATAAACTGTCTCAATTATATTAGCCCTACTTTTACCTCTACATTCACTCTTGCCTTTTCCTAGTACTCAGCCCCCATAAAGACCTGTTTTACATTCCTGTTCTACATTTGTACTTGCATATTCATTGTTTTTTTTTTTGGCTTGATCAAAGTATTTTATTTGCCTGTATTGAAATATCACAGTTAAACCCCTTTGTACAATTAATATATGCTTAAGATGAAAATTGCTTAGCATGCCAGAAAATGCTACACTTTTGGGTTATTATTCACTAACAATAACCCAACAGTAGTAATTTCTCTTTTTCATCCACTCTGTCTTTTTGAAATCCACCCAGATTGCTGTGTTTTGTTTTGTTTTGTTTTGTTGTTTTGGTGGCACTGGGGTGTGAACTCAGGGTCTTAACACGTCCTAGGCAGGTACTTTACTGCCCAAGCCACTCCACCAGCCCTTGTTGCTGTGTTTATCTCTGCTTTGTGCCTTCTTGATCAAAATATTCCCTTTTGAGCTAAAAATATACGATGGAGAAATAGCAGCCTCTTCAACAAAAACTGCTGGGAAAACTGGTTACCAGTCTGCAAAAAACTGAAACTAGATCCATGTATATCACCCAAGATTAACTCAAAATGGATCAAGGATCTTAATATCAGACCACAAACTCTTAAGTTGATACAAGAAAGAGTAGGAAATACTCTGGAGTTAGTAGGTATAGGTAAGAACTTTCTCAATGAAACCCCAGCAGCACAGCAACTAAGAGATAGCAGAGATAAATGGGACCTCATAAAACTAAAATGCTTCTGTTCATCAAAAGAAATGGTCTCTAAACTGAAGAGAACACCCACAGAGTGGGAGAAAATATTTGCCAACTATACATCAGACAAAGGACTGATAACCAGAATATACAGGGAACTTAAAAAACTAAATTCTCCCAAAACTAATGAACCAATAAAGAAATGGGCATGTGAACTAAACAGAACTTTCTCAAAAGAAGAAATTCAAATGGCCAGAAAACACATGAAAAAATGCTCACCATCTCTAGCAATAAAGGAAATGCAAATTAAAACCACGCTAAGATTCCACCTTACCCCTGTTAGAATAGCCATCATCAGCAACACCACCAACAACAGGTGTTGGCGAGGATGTGGGGAAAAAGGAACCCTCTTACACTGTTGGTGGGAATGTAGACTAGTACAACCACTCTGGAAAAAAATTTGGAGGCTACTTAAAAAGCTGGACATCGATCTACCATTTGATCCAGCAATACCACTCTTGGGGATATATCCAAAAGACTGTTACTCCAGAGGCACCTACACATCCATGTTTATTGCGGCACTATTCACAATAGCCAAGTTATGGAAACAGCCAAGATGCCCCAGCACTGACGAATGGATTAAGAAAATGTGCTATCTATACACAATGGAATTTTATGCAGCCATGAAGAAGAACGAAATGTTATCATTCGCTGGTAAATGGATGGAATTGGAGAACATCATTCTGAGTGAGGTTAGCCTGGCTCAAAAAACCAAAAATCGTATGTTCTCCCTCATATGTGGACATTAGATCAAGGGCAAACACAACAAAGGGATTGGACTATGAGCACATAATAAAAGCGAGAGCACACAAGGGAGGGATGAGGATAGGTAAGACACCTAAAAAACTAGCTAGCATTTGTTGCCCTTAACGCAGAGAAACTAAAGCAGATACCTTAAAGCAACTGAAGCCAATAGGAAAAGGTGAACAGGTACTAGAGAAAAGGTTAGATCAAAAAGAATTAACCTAGAAGGTAACACCCACGCACAGGAAATCAATGTGAGTCAATGCCCTGTATAGCTATCCTTATCTCAACCAGCAAAAACTCTTGTTCCTTCCTATTATTGCTTATATTCTCTCTACAACAAAATTAGAAATAAGGGCAAAATAGTTTCTGCTGGGTATTGGGGGGGAGAGGGAGGGGGCAGAGTGGGTGGTAAGGGAGGGGGTGGGGGCAGTGGGGAGAAATGAACCAATCCTTGTATGCACATATGAATAATAAAAGAAAAATGAAAAAAAAAATTCCCTTTTATGGGGAATCACTGTAACATGTGTTAAAACCAGGCATGGTGGTACACGCCTGGCTGAGCCAGGGAGGATCTAGAGTTTCAAGATCAGTCTGTGCTGTGTAGCGAGACCCTGTCTCAAGAACAAAACCAAAACAAAACAAAACAACTCAACAACGTGCATGACACTGTGTACTTAGCTTCTCTCTCTTCGTACAGGAAAGGACCCAAAAGAAGAGGAGCCAAGGCCTGAGGAGTGCTCTGGAGATTCCAAAAGAGGATGCAGGCAGTATATGGTTGTATCAGGGCAGCAGCCAAAGTGGACTATTTTGTGGCTTCCGGGGTGGTTTATGAGGAGCTTAACGGTGGGGCATATGCTGAGTTGGAACGAGGGCATCTCATGGTTGGTATAAATGTGGGCTACAGGGCAGGGGCTGTCCGGGGACCTGGGCAGCGTGTCCACGTCTGTCTGGAAAGGACTTGACTTGGCTGCATCCTCAGCTAACTGCATAGGCTGAGCTTTTTGGGTTTGCTGGGCATGACATTTTGCCTTCTTGACTTTGGCTCTGTGGTTCTTGAACCAGACCTGTAGGACTGTTGGGTGGATGTTCATCTTCGAGGCCATCTCTTTTTTCAGGTTGGGGTCTGGGTACAGGTTCTTGTTGAACATATGGTTCAATGTTTCTAGTTGTTTCTCAGTGAACATGGTTCGTTTCCTCTGCAGAAGCTTCTGGCGTTTGCCTTCAGGAAGGGCCTGGGAGTGTGACATCTTGGATTCAGATGTGTTTCTGTTCTCTGACATCCTAGGCTCAGATGTGTTCTTGTGCACCGACATCTTGGGCTCAGATGTGTTCAGGTGCTCTGACATCCCGGACTCAGATGTGTCCATGTGCTCTGACATCTTGGGCTTAGATATGTCCTTGTGCTCTGACATCCTGGGCTCAGATGTGTTCCTTAGCTCCAGCAGCAGACGCATATTCATTGTTAAAAGGGGATTTGTCATGGTATTTCATCTGTGAATATCTTGTATTTTAATGAGATTAACCCCTTTATTACTCTTTTTTTACCCCATCCACCCTACCCAGCCTCGGTGAGTTTTATTCTAACTTCACAAACATGGATGTAATGTACTTTGAAATATTGCTGTGATTTTAATTTGCAATTCCCTCATTGTTAGAGAATTTGAAGATTGCTCGTGTGTGGATTACTAATGTGAATGTGAAATATCCATTTAAATCTGTTAAATAGATTTTCAATCTATTAATTTTGTTTCCTGTTCTTAAATAGTTGGGAGTTCTCCACATATTTGGACAGAAAATCCTAATAGGGAGAAGGTTTTTCAATAATTTCCTCACAATCTGTGGGTGGTCTTCACTTTTTAATCCCTCCCTGTATGGTGAAGAAAGTCTGTAACATGATGCAATCTCATTTTTCTGTTTTCTCTTTGGTTCCTGTACATTTGGGGAGTCTGACATTTCTTCCAGTGCTGAAGGGTAGAAAATCTCAGACAGAGAGGGAGCAGAGGGACTTTTACAGAAAGTTCCCAGGTTCCTGTCACTAGCAAAGAAATCAGAGATTACACAAAATGAGAAAGTACGGGGCAGTTTCATCACAGAAGACAGTATACCCTTGCAAGGGAGTGAGATCTTCTAAAGGGAGAGTCACATGTTATGTGCTTTGCTTGGTGGGTTTTTAATTTAAGATGGGGGATGTGGTACAATGTTATATAGGTTATTTTATGACTAACACAGTAGGAAAAGAATTATTATTTCTTTGACATTTCAGAGTTTGTGTTAGAAAGAGGTTTACAGATGAAACTGTTTTCAAAATGAGTAAGTTCTACACATCTAGGAGTTCAGAATGGTGTGCGTGGGGGTGTGTGTGAGTGTCTCTGTGTGCTTGAGTATAGGTGTGGTGAGTGCACATATCTCTCCAGGATCAGCATCTACAGCACATTTATTTCCTAGCAAATCAAGACCCTGGGGATGATGAAGCTGACAGGAGCTAGCCTCCCTGAGAGATCAGCCAGCAGCCTCTTCCCAGGGGAGCCAGATGAGAGGGATTTGGCCATCCCTCTTATGTACTCACATGCAGGATACATCTGACATGCAAATACCCAATTACATCATTAGATGAAGCTGCACATTTAGTTAAATTCAGGCTCTTCTCAACGTGGGTGTATTCTCTTGGAGTCAAAGACATCATCCATAAGAACTTGCAATATGTGTGGATCTGTTGGGTTTTTTTTTCCTGCTGGTGGCTCCCAGATGTGAGTGTCTCAGGGATTGTGAAGGATGACATAGTGATGCTACATTTGAGCTCATGACGTACTGTTTTATTCTGTACCCAAATGTCCTCTCCCAGGTGCAGCTGCAGGAGTTAGGACCTAGCCTGATAAACCCTTCACAGACCCTGACCTCACTATGCTGTCTCAGGTTACTCCATTAACAGTGGTTACTACTGGACTTGATTCCACCAGCCCCCAAGGAAGGGCCAGGAATAATTGGGGCAAATAGAATATTTTATTTATTTATTTATTATTGTCAGTTGTGGTTGTTTTTATTGTTTTATTGTTCAAATGTGCATACAAGGCTTGGGTCATTTCTCCCCCCTGCCCCCACCCCCTCCCTTACCACTCACTCCGCCCCCTCCCTCTCCACTCCACCCCCTCAATACCTGGCAGAAACCATTTTGCCCTTATCTCTAATTTTGTTGAAGAGAGAGTATAAGCAATAATGGGAAGGAACAAGTGTTTTTGCTGGTTGAGATAAAGATAGCTATACAGGGTGTTGACTCACATTAATTTTCTGTGCGTGTGTGTTACCTTCTAGGTTAATTCTTTTTTTTTTCATTTTTCTTTTATTATTCATATGTGCATACAAGGCTTGGTTCATTTCTCCCCCCTGCCCCCATCCCCTCCCTTACCACCCACTCCGCCCCCTCCCTCTCCCCCCCAATACCCAGCAGAAACTATTTTGCCCTTATTTCTAATTTTGTTGTAGAGAGAGTATAAGCAATAATAGGAAGGAACAAGAGTTTTTGCTGGTTGAGATAAGGATAGCTATACAGGGCATTGAATCACATTGATTTCCTGTGCGTGGGTGTTACCTTCTAGGTTAATTCTTTTTGATCTAACCTTTTCTCTAGTTCCTGGTCCCCAGTTGCTTTTAAGGTATCTCCTTTAGTTTCTCTGCATTAAGGGCAACAAATGCTAGCTAATTTTTTAGGTGTCTTACCTATCCTCACCCCTTCCTTACGTGCTCTCACTTTTATCATGTGCTCAAAGTCTAATACCCTTGTTGTGTTTGCCCTTGATCTAATGTCCACATACGAGGGAGAACATACGATTTTTTGTCTTTTGGGCAAGGCTAACCTCACTCAGAATGATGTTCTCCAATTCCAACCATTTACCAGCAAATGATAACATTTCATTCTTCTTCATGGCTGCATAAAATTCCATTGTGTACAGATATCACAGTTTCTTAATCCATTCGTCAGTGCTGGGGCATCTTGGCTGTTTCCATAACTTGGCTATTGTGAATAGTGCCTCAATAAACATGGGTGTGCAGGTGCCTCTGGAGTAACCTGTGTCACAGTCTTTTGGGTATATTGGGGCAAATAGAATATGATGGTAACACTTACTACAGCCCATCCGTCAACAGCCACATCTCCATCTCCAGAGACACATCCAAGAACCAGTTCTCCCTGCAGCTGAGCTTTGTGACCACAGAGGACACGGCCATATATTACTGTGCTGGACACAGTGAGGGGACTTCAGTGTAAGCCCAGACACAAACCTGCCTTCAGGAGCAGTCAGGACCAGCAGGGTATGTTCATGACATTCAGGGAGCAATAGGCACAGACAGAGCACAAATTTAGCCCCAAGAGAAGGAGCAGTTTCTTTGTCATGATTATGAATGTATGTCAGTATTGTCATCTAGTTTTTTGGAGAACACTGATGCTGTCAAACATTCCACAGAGGACAGCAACAAGGAATTGCATAATCCCAGACATGAATAGTGCTTGGCTAAGAAACTCTGGCATAAAACCTAAAATTGATGAAAAACCATAGAAATGTATATTTCAGAATTGTGATCTATGTGAGCTGTGTTACATACTCAAACACACACCTTATACACATACTCACACATACTCTTACACACATCCTCACACTCATACATGCACCATTACACACACAACCATTCAGGCACACACACACAGATAGACTCATATCACACTCACACACATTCACTCACACATGCATACTCTCACACATTCTCACTCACACTCCCTCTTACATACATTCATACAACCTCACACACAAGCGCATTCTCTCCTTCTCTTTCTCACATACACATTCACACACACAGTGCTCTCACACAAACACTCATACACACATATTCAAACACACTATTTTGCATGCATTCACACACAAATACATGCATTCTCACTCACACATTCTTCTAAATACATTCATACAACATCACACACAAGCAGCTTCTTTCTCACATACACACACACAGATACCACCTACTCACACTCATACACACATTTATACACACCTTCTCATGCACACCTTATACACACTCACACAAACACTGCCACACATTCTTACACATTCTTATACATATGTTTATACAACATCACATAAAAACACATTCTCTCTTTCTCTCTGTCTCTCTCTTTCACACACACATAGAGGAGGACATTAGAGTAAAGGCGCCCACTCCTTGTGCAGTTGTTTTTTGGCATGGGGAGAGTGGGAACTCAAGCACGGAGAGAATGTGGCACCTTTGCCAAAAAAAAGAAAGAAACAACTTTACATTGCCTCAACATATTTTAAATATTAGAAACTTATGCAAATGATGTTGACTTTCAGTTCATTTTATCTTTTTCTCCCTATTAGAATAAATGAAATTCTTTCCTTTGTCGTGTCTGTCTGATGGACTTTCAAATACCTTATTAATACTGACACATTGTACAATTCACTGTTTTTAGTAAGCACAATAATGTCACTTCTGTAAAACTGAGATTCTTCCTCAATACTTCAGTTTAGACTTCTATGTGTAATTATATAAATTTGATTTATTTTCTCCTAGTTCTTTTCTTTTATCTCTTTTATTATTGTTGATTTGGGGTAAATTGTGACATTTACCCAAGTTAATATATCATAGTTTAATTCACCCCCTCCATCATCCTCCTTTATCCTCTTACTCCCATTCCTGGGATAGTTTCAACAGATCAAATTTTTCCATTTTCATACATGAGTACATAATATTTCTAACATATTCACCCTCCAACACACCTTCCCTAAATATCCCTCCCTTTGGTTCAAGCCCCCAAACAGGACTTGGCTTACCTGCCTATTCTCCAGTTTTAAAAAAGACATTTTTATTTTTAATAAGATAAGCTATACAGGAAGTTTCATTCTGACATGTCCACGCATGTATGTGTTATAACCAGAATTGGCTCATCCCCTCAAATTTTCCTCTTTCTCTCTTGGTCCCATTCTTATGGTGACAGTTTCTTAAGATAAAATATTGATGCATTTTTGTTACCTGCATAAAATGCATTGTATTTATTGTGTTGAGCCTTCATATGAATGAGGTTTATTATTACATTTCTTGGAATGGTGTCACCTATATCAGACACTTAGGTAGGTCTGCCATTGTCTTTTCAAGTTTTTAAATTCATATATAATGACTATGAGAAAGAGCATAATAATTAGATGCATGTATATGATGTGTGGTAGTAAAACCCAGGTAGATGTCACATCTATATACTCAAACATTTTCATATGTCTTTAGTAGGAAACCTATAAATTATTCTGCTCTTGTTATTTTGAATTATATAATATCTGTCTATATGCTACAGTTATTCTATGATTCTTCAATAAACTAAAGCACATTCCTGCTTACTCTGTTATTACACAATCATCCCCTCACTCCCTGCTCTTTCTCCCCCTTACCCAGCTCTAGTGAACACTGCTCCACACTCTCATTCTATGTGATTCATATTTTATCATCTGCAATGTGAGTGAGGTCTTTCCCTGCAGTAACCCTAACTCAAACCCTACCCCTAACCCCACCTTAACACCAAACCTAGTCTGAGTCCAAGTCCCGGCCCTAACCCTAACCCAGACCCTAACTCTAACCCACACCCTAACCCTACATTAACTCTGGACATAACTCTAACCTTAATCCTACCAATAGCCAGAGCCAAAGCACAAAACCTATCCCATCCCTAGTCCTAGCCTTAACCCTAGCTCTAGACATCCTTTCATGATAAAAGCTCTGAAGAAACTAGGAGTTGAAGCAAGGTTCCTCAACATAATAAAGGCTATATATGACAAAACTAGCGCCAACATCATACTAAATGGAGAACAACTGAAACCGTTCCCCTTAAAGTGAGGAATAAGTCAGGGCAGTCTGCTTTCTCCACTCCTATTCAATATAGTTTTGAAATTCCTAGCCAGTTCAATAAGACATGAGGAGGAAATAAAATGGATCCAAATAGGGAAGGAAGAAGAAAAACTATCCCTATTTGCAGATGATGTGATCCTCTTCCTAAGAGACCCCAACAACTGTACCAACAAAAATCCAGTAGAAATCATAAACTCTTTTGGCAAAGTATCAGGATACAAAATTACCATACGGCACCTTTTCCATATACCAAAAATGCACAGACCGAGAAAGAAATCAGAGAAAAAAATCTCATTTACCATAGCTTCAAATACAATACAGTACCTAGGAATAAATTTCACAAAAGAAATCAAAGACCTATATAATAAAAACAATCCACTGAAGAAATTGAAGAGGACATCAAAAGGTGGAAAGACCTTCCACACTTGTGGATTGGTAGAATCAACATTGTGAAAAAGGCCATACCACCAAAAGCAATCTACATGTTCAGTGCAATCACTTTCAAAATTTCAATGATATTTTGCAGAGAAATAGAAAATGCAATCATGAAATCCATATGGAAACACAAAAGACCTCGAATAGCCAAAGCAATTTTGAGAAAAATGTCCAGTGGTGGAGGCATCACAATACCCTTCTTCATATTATACTACAGACCCATAACAATAAAAACAGCATGGTATTGGGCACAAAAACTGATAGGAATACCAATGGATCACAATTGACCATCCAGACATAAACCCACCCATCTATAGCAAAGGAGCACAAAACACACGATGGATATAAGGCAGCTCTTCAACAAATGCTGCTGGGAAAATTGGATATCCACATGCAGAAGACTGAGACTATATCCCTGTCTTTCACCCTGTATCAAAATGAACTCAAAGCAGATCAAAGACCTTAATATAAGGCCCAAAACTTTGCAACAACTCCAAGAAGCAGCAGAACATACACTGGAACATATAGGTGTAGGGAAGAACTTCCTCAAAAGAACTCAATAGGCTCAGATTCTAAGAGAAATAATGAACAAATGGGACTGCATCAAACTGAAGAATTTCTGCACATCAAAGAAAACAGTCACCAGACTCAAGTGACAGCCTGCAGGAAGGGAGAAAAATCTTTGCCAGATACTCATACAACAGGGATTAATATCCAGAATCTACAGGGAACTCAAAAAACTCAGCCCCCAAAGAATCAACACCCCAATGAAGAAATGGGCACATGACTTACACAAGGAATTCTCAAAGGAAGAGGTACAAATGACCAGCAAATACATGAAGAAGTGTGCAAGTCCCTTTGCTATAAAAGAGACAAAAATCAAAACAACACTTACATTTCCTCTCACCCAAGTTAGAATGGCCATGAACTAACAACAACAAATCCTGGCAAGGATGTGGAGAAATAGGAATGCTTTTACACTGCAGTGACAATGCAAACTAGCACAACCACTATGGAAAACAGTACGCAGATTCCTCAAAGAACTAGAGATAGAACTGCAATACAATGCTGTGATACAGCTCCTGGCACATAACCAAAAAAAATAAAACAGGATATAGCAAAAACACCTGTACACTTGTGTTCATTGCAGCAGTATTTACAATAGCCAAGCTCTGGAAACAAACCTGATATCCTACAAGTGATGAATGGGTCATGCAATATTTTGTATATATAAACACTGGAGTATTACTCAGCCACAAGGAATGAAGACATGGGATATGAAGCTAAATGGATGCAATTGGAGCTCATCATGTTAGGTGAAGTTAGCCAGGATCAGAAACACAAAAGACTCATGTTTTCTCTCATACACAGAAGATGGGTCCAAAGATCAATATGTATACAAAACAAACATGATCATATACAAACTCAGTTGTAGAACATTTTTGTAACAATGGAGTTTGGGGAAAGAGAGAAAGGAAAAGAAAGTAATAGAACATCAGTAATCTTGTAAAGCATAAGATGTGAAGGTAGAGGAATCAGGATGTGTATTGAAAGCTGCTGAAAAATGAAGGTAGGGGTAAAGGTGTAAGGGAGAGAATTCGAAGGGATTGAACAGGCCAGAGTAAAGCACACCTACAGTGTGCATACATATATACATCCTTTTGAATATCAACTCAAATATTATGTATGAAAACCTGGACTATAAAATAGGCACAGTCTGTGTGGCTGGTGTGGGGGAGTAGGTGCTAGTGGTAGGGTGGTGGATCAGGGAAGCAGTTTAAGTTGATGATGTATGGTTGATAGACTACATATACTGATAGTAACAGAACTAAAAAAACCTCTTGCAATTGCTTCAATTGTGGCAGGGGGTGGGATGAGAAGGAGAGATGATGGGGGCAATACAAATAATGTACAATGTAAGGCTAAATTAGTCACTATGAATCCCCCCTGTATAACGAATATATCTGAATAAAGAAAAAAATTAGAATTAAAAAAATCCATAAGGTGGATTTCTAAGTCATATATGGGCTAAATTCAAGTTACAATTCATCTTGAGGCAAGTTTTCTCAAGCCATTGACACAGAAAATTATGTAAAATAACTACTTACAAATCACAATGTTGGCAATTACATCAAATATGAATTCCCTCTTCTAACATGGGAAATGAGAGAGAGAAATTGGATACCTGGTTCAAAAAGTGCAAGATTACACAGTATAAGCAACATGAAAACATAGAATTGAGTATGATACCCACTGACTCCAGGTCTCAAGTACACTGGGCAGGGGTGTGGACCAAGGGCTCAGGGATCCCAGTTCTTTGGCTTTTCTGGAGCCAGCCCATGCTGAGCTCAAACAAGTTGGAGTCCCACACCTGCTGCTTTTCCAGGCAGGCTATGCACACTGACAGTCTTACATTTTTCTGGGGTCTTGGGAAAGGCCTTGCTCCCTTGGCTCCACAAGATGCTGAGTCTTAGTGTTGGCTCCTCACTATGACAAACCCCTGTCCAAACACCAGGGCTATTTGTGGCATGCATTGTAGTCTTGGTGGAACACATTCCTCTATAGTTCTTCCACTTGTCCTTGCAGAATTAGAACCATGTAGGTTCTGCAAATGTTGGCCACTTCCCTCTTACAGAGCAGCGGGTCAAGCTTCACATGCACTGGCTTTCATATTATCTTGAGAGCAGACAAGTGCTGGTCCATACACAGAGAGCAGAGACTGGCATCAGAGCTGGACAATGAAGGCTAAGGATCCAGGGCCTTCTGTGCTTCTCGTTCAAGGCTTTTTGCCTAGCGGATCCTAGAGGTACAACTTTGTCCATCTCCAAAATTCAGTTGGCCTCATTCTTCCATTGACGAATAGTACCTGGCTTTCTTTTTTAGATGCAAGTCTTTCCCTCAAGTCATTGCTTGGAGACACTCTCAGTTCCTCTTGCATTCATTCCTAAGGATGAGAGACCAATAGAAAAGAAGATGATGAACGAAGATTCTGCCAATTGTCTAGAGAAGGCTTGCACTTCAGTGTTTTACAGTACATTGTTGTAAGAAGAAATATAATTAGTAAATCAAAACCAAAATCCGTTGTGAGGATGCTGTGGCATCTATGCTACTGTTTGCGCCTCCTACCAATGGCTATTTAAAGACTATTTTCCTTACTCTCAAGACAACTTTAGTTTACAACACCTGCTAAAAGGAATTTTATTTCTTTCTCTACCATCATATAGGCTTTGATGACTGACAGGATCAGTTTCTCATGGTTCCATGTTCCACAATTTTTTCATGGTGGTGATGTTTGTACAGGTGGACATGTATTTCATCACCTATGCTGTGTAATGGTAAAATAGGTAAACTTATTGTGTCAATTCATCACTAAAACTATTTCAAATAAAGACAGATGCAGAGGTAGAAAGAACACCCATAGATGAAAGTAATGGTGTGGACAGGGCAAAGACTGTAGTGATGCACCTGCACCACAGGTCCTTTACACATTCCTGAGTCAAGTCCTGGAATGAAGCAATAAAGGCTCTCTCCTCATTCTAAAACATGGGTTGTGCCAGCCAAAGTAGGCAGATGAAGTTCTGTCCTAGGGTTGGATCACAGGAGAACTAGGTCCTGTTGACAAGAAGCACAGGTCATCACTCTGGGCTCAGTCTTACCAAAGTGATATCTTGGGCACAGTGCATCACCACTCCATGCTTTTGAGACTATGGATGCATCTCTAAAGTGCTATGGACTCTCCAGGACATTCACATCTACTCTGGACTCTAACCTCTCTGTGACTTCTAACTAGAGCTTACTATGTAGCATGAGGATATGCAAATAGGACTTCCCTCTGATCATGAAAACCAGACAAACCCTGACCCTGCAGCTCTAGGACAGGAGCCCAGCCCTGGGTTCCCAGCTGATCTCATTCAGTGATCAGCACTGAACACAGACCACTCACCATGGAGTTGGGACTTGCACTGGATTTTCCTTGTGCTACTTTTAAAGTTGATTTATGCAAAACAAGAGATACTGAGTGTGTAAGTGGACATGAGTGAGAGGACCAGTAAATATATGTGCCTGTTCCTGACAAGACCTCTCTGTATTTGCAGGTGTCCAGTTTGAGGTGCAGCTGGTGGAGTCTGGGGGATGCTTTGTGAAGCCTGCTGGTACCCTGAGACTGCAGCCTCTGATTCACCTTCAGTGGTCACAGGATGCACTGGTAGTGCCAGGTTCCAGGGGAGAGGCTGGAATAGGTTGGAACTATTAACCCTGAGAGTACAAACTACGCTGACTCTGTCAAGGGCAGATTCACCATATCCTGAAAGAATCCCAATTGTCAACTGTGACTGCACATGAACAGCCTGAGAGATGAGGCCACAGCCATGAATTACTGTGCAAAAGACACAGCAGGGGGACCTCAATAAGAGCCCAGACATAAACCTCACTGTAGGGGTGATCAGGACGTGCAGGGGGCACAGAGGACTAGCTGTAGTGCTGCAGTAGCACAGAAATTCAGGGACAGTTTGTGAGCAGGTGCAGAGGGAGTTTGAGAGCTGCTTTTCTGTCAGGCTCTGACAGTTAATCTAGGGATATGATGATTCAATAATCTGTGTTTTCCTACAAAGCCTATTTTTAAAATTTTTTATTGTTGCACTTTGTGGCATTTACAAAAGATGTGCTAGGCAGGAGGATAAAACTCAGTTCAAAAATATTCATAGATATGGCCAAAATTATTATCAGTATGAAAAGAATATTGGGCTATCTGTTTAAAATCCAACATGACCAGCAAGAGCAAGAGTTACATCTGGATGAGTGTGCAGCTGAGATGAAAAGGATTCTGATTCCAAGTCAATGAGGGAAAAATGTTTGCAAGATCTAGTGAAAAGGCAATTGAGCAAAGCTTTCTCCCTGTGGCCTTTTTTAGGCCCCACAGCAGTCACATGATTGCACATCCTACCTTATCCAATCATTTTAATCCAACAACATTGCATCTCATACTCTCTCAAATGGAAAAACATGACACTGGTTGCTTACCATTTCTAACCATTTTAAGAGATTTAAATCTACTTCTAATCTTTATTCATATGTATTTAGTAAGAATAAAGACCAATAGAAAAATATAGAGAAGTTAAAAGTGGATCAATGATAAACACAAAACACATAAGTTAAGGTATATTTGCTTTCTTTCTTGTTTTTGATGGTACTGGGGTTGGAACTCAGGGCCTTGTGCTTGCTAGGAAGGACCTCTACTATGTTCCCAGACCTAGATTTTTCTTTACATAAAATAATCATACATGCACATGATCATTTCACTTCCCCCTCAGAGTATTTAGTTATTTATATTGCTGTTTGTCTGCTTTTTAAAATTAGGATATATTTGTTGTACGTGGGGGATTCATCATGACAGTTCCAAATGTGATTACATTTTACATTGCATAGATTGCCCCACGTTCTCTCCACCTGGACCACTTCCTGCCCCATTTGAAGCAATTGCAAGTGGTTTCCTTGAAGTCCACCAACCATATTCCCTCACTTTAATTTCCTCCTTCACCATTCCGTCTTCCACAAATACTTCTTCCAACATTCTGTATCTATTTTATATCCTGTAATTTATTATTAATTTATAAATCTATTTTCAAAGGGGTTCTCAGTGTATCCTGCTTTGTTTATACTTTACTTTGGTCAGTTCAACACCATCTATTACTCTCCCTAACTCCTTAATCCAACCCCATTGTTCTACAGCTTTTAATACACATGACAGTAATGCAATACATATGTTTTTAAGGAAATATTAAAATAATTTGCAACCCAAACCATAACTTCTAGAGCTGAAAAATGAAAAGCTAAAAGAAAATAAGTAAGGCTTAGAATGATTTCTTCAGGCTCTGTAGATAATTTACAATTAAATCATCCAGTTTCTTTATTAAATATAGGGGTGGAACCCAGGACTTTCTCTATATTAGGCAATGTCTCCAAATCTGAGCTATGTATCCTAACTTGGGTATTTAGTGTTGCTGTTTTTTTCTTATAATAGGGTGTAAGTATGTACTCCAAGGTTTTCTTGTTTTCTCTGTGTAGCCCAGTAAGAGTTAAACTTCACATACACCTGCTACATCCTCCTGAGAGCTGGGATTTCAGCCTTGTACCCCAAGGCCTGTGCAAAATAAAATAATCTTCCATTGAGCAACTAAACCTGCATATCACTATACTCCTCCTACTGTATTTCTGTCTGAGCAGTGTTCTGAACAATAAATTGGAAAAAAGTGCTCAAACTTAAATTCACTTGTCTTCTTTCTGTCAGCAAGTTTTGAGCAGATGAATTCTAGAAAAACAGACCCAGATTTGATGCAGCTTCCATGATGCTGGTGGAAAGGGAAATGAGGAAAATTGTCACCTAAACCTCTTTTATGCAGTCCTATCAGAGTCCCATGATTCCACACATTACCTAATCCAATCATTTTAATTCAGTCATGTTGCATCTCATAGTCTCTCAGATGGAATATTGTGTGACTTGTTCTTTACTAGTTTTAATTGAACAAATTTAAATCTACATCCAATCTTTATTAATATGTGTTTAGTAAGAAAAAAAGAACAATAGAAAAAAATACAAACCAAGCATTTAAATATGCATCAAAGAAAAACAGATAAAATAATGTCAAATTTTACTTTCTTCTTTTTTGATGGTACTGCGGTTTGAACTTAGGGTCTTGTGCTTGGGAAGCAGTCACTGGACAACTTGAGCCATATCCCCAGCTTGAGATTTTCTCAAAGAAAAATTAACATATGAATTATTACCTTTTCACTCTGTCACCACTTTTTAAAATATAATTAAAATCAAATTTTTCCAATCATCTCACTTCAGGTGTCCCAAAGCAGCAACAATGAAAACACAAAATATAGAGAGTCTGAGGAGCAAACTCCCCTGCTATGAAGGATCTTATTTAAGGATCATTTTGTCTTATTTGTGAACTCCAGCTCAATATTGCATTTTTATCCTGCTAGCCTCCTTTCTATATTCTTTCCAACAAGGTCATTAGAACATATTTTCATTTAAAAATCTAGCAGTAAATTGGCCAAACATGATTGGATCTTGCCTAAATAGAATATGAAAGTAATGTTTGAAAATCTCTTTTTTATTTACATTTGAGAGTTCTTTGGATTTTTTTCTGATCCATTAGTATCTTTTATTTTTCACCCATGGGTGCAAGGACTGCAGAGTCTTTCAGCACAATGCAAGAAGTAGGAGGTGTCCCATCAAATGCTGGGTTGGGGCCATGGTCCCAATGCCTCTGAACACAAAGAAACAGAAAGACAACCAGGAAGCACAGAACAACCCCTCCAGATTATCAGAACCCAAGGACCTTTCAACAGACTGATAGAGAGAAGAACAGGGACAGAGGTGAGAAATGGGGAAGATGAAAAACCAAATTTCAGGCACTAAAGCTAAGGAGATGGTGTGTGTCCGTGTCTCCACCATTTGTAAAGACATGTCCAGGCAATTAGATCATAGGGGATGTTACAAAAAATAGACCAGGTTTTCCTATCCTCCAGGACCACAGAGACAGGACTACATTCAATCTGTAAATTGCAGGGGTCCAGAGACATCTAGGAACCTAGAAACTTATGGCACAAAAGAACGGAGATGATGTGAACCTTAATTTGGGAAATTATGAACTGTTAGACAGTATGGAGAGACTGTGCCATGAGGGAAGGAGCAGTTTCACTGCAGGTTATCAGAATGCACTGCATGAATTAGAAAAAAAATGCTCAAAAGTACTGGGACACAGACACATTTCTCTCCATGTAGTGGGTAATGTGGGTATAGCCACTTAAAAATTATTTCTTCCTCTGGCAAGAGGAGCTGCTGAGGAAAGCTCTAGTCCAGAAATTTCCCAGAATTAACAATGGGAGGTAGGGGCACAATTGGATTAAAGTGACAGAGTCCTGTGACTATTTGAGGGTGAGTCTCCCCATGGTGTCCCTCACATTTTGTCTTCTGTTTGCTGTCCTGCATTTCCCCTGTGGCTAAGAGGAGGCCAGTTTGTACACTTAGCATGTGCCACACTTCCCTTTTCTTTATTTTCCTTTTTTTAAATAATTACTTGTATGTCTTCAATAATGTGCAAGTAAGGAAATGTTATGTGATTTCTTCTTATGTGTATAAATCTTACAAACTTACATGTAAGAATATTAAATTTTAGAGTGATAAAATGTCATTAGCCATCTTCCTATCTTTAAATTACCATTATTCAATTAGCTCCCCAGAAGTGTATAAGAAAATGCCCTTTACTCAACAGAATAATAGTGAATTTACAATTGTTACCTTCTTCACTATGATATATTGTAATTTGACAGGGTGATTGTAACTCCTTATCATCACTCCTCAGTGTCCTATGTACAGGTGCCTAGATGTGTGGACCCCACACTCTGTTAATTCCACATTTAATAGGACAACTTAAAGTTGTTTCACTATTAATACTAATGTTATGACCACCCTGTCTTATTTGTTGGATTTTCATGAAATATTATGTTGAGCAAATACCAGTGAATCACTGTGGTGCTTAGCTTTCCTATAGCAACCAAATAAGCAAATATTCTACTATAGAAACTGAAACAGATCTGTCCTAGACATTGTTGAAACAATTCAACCAACAATCAACATATCTGAAATGGGATCCATTTACCCTAAGGTGTTTCCCATCAAAGGAACAGAATTTACCTTTTTTACCTATGCAAAATAAAGGTCAGTCCTTCCAAAACAGAGATGCCTGTGGGTCACTGCTCCCATGTCCCACTGAGTGTCCACTATAAGGATTTCCAAGTCTCCTCCTTCTCTGAGGAGAGATATTTGGAGTGAGATACCTCCGTGTCAGGAGACTTGTAGGGGACAGCTGGACTGAGCATGGTGGTCAGAGGGTACAGGTTGTTTCTGCTTAATCACATCACCTTTTGTGGAACCTATATAATGATTGTTTTGAAGAGACTTCTATGAATAGACACACAGACATTGAGTGTCTAGATAATTTACACATAAGTTATACTTGAAATGGAACTTAATATAGTACCATAGGAAGGGTTTTGCATCAAGATAGTTTCACAGGAAATAGAAGTGACACAGCTGTGTGCATATTAATCTATATTCTTTTTCTTTTTCTAGCATCCTGTAAACATTATTTAATTTTGTTTTAAAAGCAGTCAAATTTATATTTTATAAATATAACATAAACTTTATACTTTTTAAAATTTATCTCTGACAAAATATAAGAGGCCTAACTACTCTAAAATTTTACTTACAAATATGTGAAGACTTAATCTTCCACAATATGTAATATTGCCATGTTAAATATGACACACAACTTGCTTCTAAGGAAGTAACTCGGGAGATTCAGGTCCACTGAGCACAAAGGCAGAAAGGATTGATATTCTGTTTGATGTTTGAACCTCCCAAACTCTGAGGAACACAAAGTTCTTCATAAGGAGCCTGGGTCACCTATTTTGTTACAATCATGGAGAGGAGACCTATATATTTTCTCTAATTTGTTGAGAGCTATCATCATAAAACAGTGTTATATCTCATTGAATGACTGTCCTACCTCTATGGAAATGACCATATGGGATTTTCTCTTCCTTCTCTTGTGATGTATTGTAATTATTGACTTGTACATGATGAGCTAATCATGCATCAATGGGATAAATCCCACATCAGCATAACAGGTAATACTTCAGTGTGGTTATGCAATCATTGTATTAGTGTTTGATTATATTATTGTCCTGTAGTTGTCATCTGTGTTCTTTCTTGGTTTTGGTCAGGACAGTATTGCCTTATTGAATGAGTATGCTATTTCCTTTGTTTTCAGTTTTTGAAACAGTTTTGTAATTGGAGTTTGTTCTTCTTTAAATGTTTTGTACCATTCATCTTTTCAGTCATAAATCTGCTTCTTCAATAGTGTTCATTGTTATCCATCCCTTTACATTTTCCACCTGTTCTCCAAACATCTATCTCCACATATCCTTTTATGGTAACTTCTTATTACATGAAGATGGGACAAGGTACTTTCACAGTTTGATTAGTACATTTCTGTTTACTAAACTCCAGACTTTATCAGAAGCTCACCAGTTCTCAATTAACACCCCATTCTGGCTCCAAGGTTGTCTCAGGACACGATGTTACATTAGGTCTTGACCTTGCTGCACCTCTGTGGGTAGTGAATCCTCTGTATGCTACTGTCTTCCAGGTGAGTAGTCTGCAGATAGCACTGAGCCTGATGGTTGACTTCAGGTCAACTATTTTTTTACTTATATTTCTCTACTCTTCATCACCTGTGAACTTTGGCGAGGTAACATCTCCCACTCAGGCAGATTCCTGATTGCTAACAGTCTCCATTTTGATATCTTCTTTGTCTGAAATCAGCATGGCAACAGTAGCCTCTCTCATCATGGAATATATTTTCCTTCTTTTTTTAACTTTTTCAATTTATATTTAAAGGAAATTTTATGCAGAAATGTAAAGAGCAATAGTGGGGTTAATATTATCAATGTACAATTCATGCCTTTTGAAACCCTATGGTATAAGCATTTGGATAATTAATACACACTAATAAAATGCATATGAAATATATACTTGACACCTATATTTTAATCCAGATTGATCAATCATTATTACCCACAGTATTAAGCTTATCATTAGTGTATGTAAGAAATACAGATGTGATAATTGATTACATATTTAATATATTTCAATTTCTTGAAAATTTCAGAATTATTTGTTTCCCCTCTCCTTTTATCATCAGACATTAGTCATTTTATCCATTTACAGTGCATGCACCTGAGTCCAAGCTAATAGAGATGCCAAAGTAGGAGGATCAAAAGATTGAAGCCTGACTGGGCAATGTACTAAAAACCTGCCTCAGAAAAATGAGGACGTATTCACACACTGTCAGAGTTAATGGTGTATTCCTTCTTACTGAAGTGTTCAAGGTGCCCATGTCTAAGTCAGTATTCATGGCAACATTGGTGAATAAGGAAAGCAGTCTTGAGGCTCCATCTACCACATCATACTCATTTCATGGCATCTATGTCTTATATCCTCCTGCTCTGCTGCTCTTGGTTTGACTCTTCCTGGCTCATCCTCAGTTCTGTTTTTGCTCCCAGGACTCTCACTCTGGTTCCAATAGCTGTATGGTTATGGCAATCTCTACCCAGCTTTCAAAGGATGTCCACAGAGGATCAGGGGTGGGCAGAAAAACAAAGAAGAGGAGACACAGAACAAAGCACACACTGAAGCAATGCATAATTGACACTTGGGGTGGTTCTGTTCCTTAAACTTCAGGAATTTAGAGCCAGCAATATGCAAAGCCACTTGATATTGGTGGAATTACCCAGCTCACATGCATGAGTTCTCTTGTGCAGACTGTATCCAGGAAAGCAGTGAGATAGGGCCCATCCATCACTGTAGTCTGTGTAGAGGCAGGACATCAAGTCACACAGGATTATTCATCAACCCTAAGACTAGGTGACTGAGCACTGTGGTTTGGGGATTTTCTTGTGATTTTTTTTCCCATTTCTTCTTTTTGACATTCTCTTTTTCAGTGTGAATGTCTTCTCTTTGTCAGTCCTACAATTGTATTTTGGAAGTACTTAATTATTTTGCTTTCACATGTTCCTCATACCTGGAGTCTCACACAGGTATCTGATTCAGATTAAGTTTGCAGTTGACTTTGGACTTGCACTTGAAAATTGATGCTGGGATAGTTAAAATCTTGGAGGCTCTTATGATGGAGTGCACTTTTAGTATTCAAGGTGGACATGATTTGCATGGAGAGATGTATGACTAAAATACATGGCCCCCTCACCATCCATGTGTTGGAACTTTACTTCTGAAGTGATAATATTAAGATATGGGGTCTCCTGCAGGAAATTAGTCCAAGAGACATGTGGTCACATAGATGGAATTAGTGTCCCTCTATCTAGGCTTCACAAAGTAATTAGATATCTGTCACCTTCCTGCAATTAAAGTACCCAGTTAGCATCTCTTCTGTGATGGCAGGATGTGGAAATCAGACAATGTTGGAAACAGGCACCCCCACCCTGACCAGACAACACATTGGCCATTGACTTGTTCTTGGACACTTGGTTCTTGGACACCTCTGCCTCTAGATATAGGAGAAGAAAATGTGCATTATTTGTAAGTTGGCTGGTCTGGGGTATTTTATAATAGCAGCAATGTCGGAGTGAGAAATGGACTAAGACACCCCTAAGATTGTTCCCTGCACTAGTCACACTCTTGTCATAGGAGGGTGTTCTGCAAGCATCATCAACCAAGTTCCTCCAGGAGCCACATCAGAGATCTACTGGATCCAGTCTTGAGGAGAGCAGGCCAGGTACAGGAGATGGATTTTTAAGATCTAAATTCTTGTAAATGTACAAAAAATTATCATGTACTTCCACACAAGTACACACACTGTGACATAATACTGCACTGGATGCTTGTGAACATTCACAAATTTAAATACAATGAAGGATTGATAAACTATTGAGATATGCAAAATGCCCAACAAGGCAGAAAAACTTGATGAGAAATCATATTTTTTGACAGTGAATCCTAAGATGGCCTCAAAATTGAGCCAAATACCTTACTATGCTATTAACTAGGATAAGAGTTGAACATTAGCACAGGTGGCACGTATATCATATTTTTTCTAGGCTATCATTAATGTCAAACTGCCCCAGCACTCTCATATCTGCTCTGATTCTTGACCTCTTTGAGAATTCTAACCTGAGACTGATATATAGCAGGAGGACCTGCAAACAGATTCTCCCTCTGCTCATAAAACCAGTCCAGCCCTGACCCTGCACTTGAGGAAAAGAAGCCCGCTCTACATTCCCAGCTGATCCCATTCAGTGATCAGCACTGAATACAGACCACTCTACCTGGACTTGGGTCTGAGCTGGGTCTTCCTTGTGACTATTTTAAAAGGTGATTTGTGTAGAAAATGGATACTAACTGTATGTGTATAGTCATGAGTGAGAGGAACAGTTGGTATGTGTAACAGTTTCCTGACCAGAATTCTCTGTCATTGCAAGTGTCCAGTGTGAAGTACAGCTGGTGGAGACTGGGGGAGGCTTGGTGCAGCCTGCGGGGTCCTTGTGTCTCTCCTGTGCAGCCTCTGGATTCATCTACAGCAATTACCTCATGAAGTGGGCTCGACGGGCTCCAGGGTAGGGGCTGGAGTGTGTTGCATGCATTAGAAACAAAACTATTAGTCACACCACAGAATATAATGTATCTTTTCACCATCTCCAGAGATGACAAGAACATGCTGTATCTGCAAATAAGCAGCTAGAGAGCTGAGTACACAGCCATGTATTACTGTTGAAGAAACATTGTGGGGACATCAGTGTGAGCCCTAACCCAAACCTCCCTGGAGGGATGCTCAGGACCAGCAGGTGGTGCTCAGGACACATGGAGTTCTGGTTCAGCCTCAGGAGCAGGTGCAGGCCCTCTACTGAAAACAAAGGAGGGGATGAAGCAAGCTGTCCAGTGCAGTTCTAGCCTTAGGTGTTAGTGATGGATCTATGTGTTCATTTCTGTATTCCTTTATTCAGTCATTTATTTATTTATCCATTCATGTACTTATGTATTCACTGATGCATTTATTGATTCGTCTATGTTTTTATATTTCAGATGGCCCAGAAGCCTTCAAAAAATTAGGAATTACACTGGCCAGCTTGCTTCATCCCTGGTTTCTTCTCCCTGGCTGGCCTTGGGGATGAAAGGAATAGAGAGGGGCAAAACCTCCAGTAGGAAGCACCTAGTGAGGTAGCTGATGACATAGTGCACTGGACTAGAAGTGGAAGGTCCTGAGTTTGAGTTCTGAGTACATCTGGAAGCATGTTTTCTTATTTTCCTTTTCTTTCTTCCAGCTGGACTCTACAGTCTCATATCTGCTTACCTAGAGAATCAGGACAGAGATCGGGGCATTGTGCTGCCTATAATACACAGGCAAAAACTGGAACTTGCACAACTCACCCACACACACTCACACACAGACACCCCCCACACTCACACACATGCACACACACATATAGCAAACACACAGACATACACAAACTCACACACATACATACATACACAAATACACTCACACTCACACACATGCACAGATACAAACACATATATACTCACACACATATATATTCACACACATAAAACCTCAAACATACGCACAACTCACACACTCACAGACATATATACACCCACACACACATACACCCACATACTCTAACACACATACACACTAACACACATACACTCACACACATGTGTACACTCACACATAGACACACTGTCTCACACAGAGACATACACACTCACACACTCACACACACATAAGCAAACAATAAAAATAAATACATACACACAGCAATAAATACTCAAATATGCAAATGAGAAAATACATAAATGAATGGATTTATAAATACTTGAACATCTAAATGAACACATAACATAAGTGAATGATAGAATGCTCAAATTAATACATAAATGAAGGATAACATAAATACATACATAGAACTATCAATAAATACATATATATGTGAATAAATCCATTTATGTATTTACTTATGCATCCATATGTGTATGTATTTCTCCATTTATTTTGATATTATACCCATTTTTACTATGTTGATTGCCAGTCCATGAGCATGGGAGATCTTTCCATCTTTTGTAGAATTCCCAGATCTCTTTCTTAAGTGGTTTGTAGTTCTCCTTGTAGAGGTCATTTTTATCTTTGTTAAGTTTATCCCAAGGTATTTGATTTTTTTTGGAGGCTATTGTAAATGAAATTGCTTTCCTATATTTTTTCTTAATATTTTCATCATTGGTGTGTAGAAAGGCTACTGATTTTTGTAAGTTGACTTTTGTATCCTGCTACATTGCTGAAGCTGTTTATTGGATGTTTGTACCACATTCACCCTCCTACACCCTTTCCGTATATCCTCCCCCTTCCCACTGGTACCAACCCCCCAGATTAGAATGGAAACGAGAACACTAGCTGTAGGGGACTTATGCATAGTGGTGGAAATGGCATTGCTTTCTTTTTTCTATAATTGAAAAAAATTATTCTTGCATCTAATCCCTGACTGTGGTGTTTTCCTTTGAAACTCTGACAGGTGTATCAAGTAGAAGTACATGAACTTCTGATTTTGGTGGTTGATGCCGTGATGATTTTTGCTAGCTTCCCTTTATTTGGAGCTCTACTGTGGTATTGGTAATCAGTGAGTGGTGCTCTGTTTGCTAAAACTCCTCTCCTCATTTATGTTCGGTTTATTCTAGATATATTTTCTCCATAGAATTTAATGGAATGATGACTTTGAAAATCTAACATATCCCTAAGAAAACATTTGTCAGCCACATCAAAGAAGTGAACCAAAGATACACCTACAGACACAGTAGATTATTTATGCAATTATTGAAAATAATTGAAATTATTTTTGATTTTTGTATGGTTATCTAAATTGGATTGAACATGGAATAAGTATGAGGGGTATCAAAAATGACATTGTCAAAGTAAGGTATGAAATAAAAGTTACTACAAAAATCTTCACAAGAGACATGCTATTCTTTGCATTTGTTTGAAACAGTGTACTCCAAAAACCATATAATGTGAGTAAAAAATGTAGGTCACTTGTAATTTTGCCATTTACCAAAGCAATAAAGGAAAGGGCAACTTTAAGTTAATTAAGTGGACAACACAAGCAGCTACCTGGAAAACAGTTGGCATTCAACACAGGTACTGCTATACAGAAAATCCTCCTTTCACTTTTGTCTCCCTAAAAGATACAACAAACACACAAGGATTCACATCTTGTGTGTGGCCACTCTAGACAAAAAATCTATTGAAAATGATTTTTGGTATGCTGTCCAAACTTTACTTTGTGATCCAGAAACTCATGGAAAATGCTGCTTATTTTGGTGGGTTGGCACCATCCTCCTAGGTCATTCGAAAACACAATAATAACAGGGTTTGAGGGAAAAAAATCTGTGATTGAAAAGAGCTGTATTGAACAGGGCTTTTAAAAAAAAATTCATGACTTGCATTAAGGGATCACCTTTAAATTTAACCAAATTTCTCCATCCCTATCAGTGTATGCATGTGAAGCAGTATTTCAGGAAAAGAACATTAAACTATTGTTAAGATTTATCATCCCCTTGTTAATTAGATGTATTAAAGTATCATTAAGGTAAGATTACAAAGTGTCAATATTTTTAATGCTAATTGTCATCTCCATATTACCTGGTATTGGAAGGTGTCATTATTTGAAAATCATGAAGTCAAGGGAACATAATGGATTTCCCTTTCACACTGTAACAAATACTTCTCTGACATAATGAAACCTATTTTGAGATAATACTTTGAGTTCAATTATCCTTTTTATATTGAGTTGAATATTCTAATATACTCTCTGCAACTTTGGGTCCTTCTAATCTTGATTTATTGCTTTGCATTCAGTAACAGTCACTTAAAATACCTGTCACACTATGTTACCTGGTGTGCATCTGTGAGGGTATCATCAGCCTTGCCTATGGGGAGATTTCTGTCTCTAGGACCTGCTGAGAGGGCTGTGGAAACCTCCAAGACTGCACTCCTTGTTCACAGGCAGTAGGGAAATACTTACAGCATATTGAGGATTGTAGTAAATATTATTGAAAATATATTAGCACATACTTGTTACTATTGATGTCAGTGCCATTTAATAAACCATATATGCTAGAGTAGTACTATCTGTACGTTTTAAATATTCGGGGTATTTTTTCTCAAAACCATGTGTATATTAGTGATGCTCATTCAAGTTGTTGTTTGCATTAATTATCAGATATTATAATAACTACAGAAGAGCCTCAGATATTATTAACTTCAGATACCTCATTTTATAAAGAGTCTGAAGTTCAGAGAAATTTGTTAAGTAGTCATACAACCCAGGCCATATATCCAGGATTCTGAATCTTGTGTATTTCTCATTTAATATGTGAACACCTTTCTATATTTAAGAAACATTAAATTACATTCAAAGCAAAATCCATAAAGAGAATAACTTTTACTAACTCTTTTTAAAAACAATTTATAAGTCAGTTTATTAAATTTAGTAAAATAGTTGACTTAGGCATCTGCAGTGGTGACTTCAACCTCCACTCCTGGCTCAGTACTGATGGAAGTAATCTGTTTAGCAATCTCAGAAGTAATCTGTTTAGCAAGTCAGTGAGTTGTTGTGGATTGTCATCTGGAACCGATCCCACATCTTAGAACCTTCACCACAATGTGTTCTTCTTGTAGTGATTCTCAAAGTCTTGGTCGGCATGCAGACCTGTCCTTTCACTTTCAGGTTCTATTCCTTGGTGCCTCTGATCAAGTCAGCACCCACCTTCTCAAAAGACTTCACATTGCCGCTGGTGAGGGTGATTCGCATTCGGTGAATTGCCACCTCCGGCTCCACAGGGGTTTTTCCAGTATCTTTAAAAGCCATGGCTAAAGTTTAGCTTCTTGACCGACTTGTTCTTTGATAGGAGTGAACAGGGGTGAGTCAGGAGCAGGGGCAAACAGAACAAAGCTCTGCCGCACCCACAACCACATCTCCCTCAAAAAGTTCTACGAATTCTTGAGTGATTTCCTCAAATCTGTTTTGTTTTACCAGCCTAGAACCTCCTTCTGCACAATCAGTTCTTTGGACAGTTATTAATTTATTGTCTGTCAAAACCAAATCTATACTTCACTGACCATGTCAGGATTGGAGGTAGGCACTATTTTTCCTTAGCCATCTGCCATACTTGTAAGTTTTATCAGTAGAGGACACTAAAAAGACTTTGCAGAAAGAAAGACTTTTTCGTTGTGGTCTGACACACTCCTCCTGGCAGGGTGCTGTAGATAGGACTTCTCAGGGACCAGCCTCTGCAGCATGGATGTCTTCTCCAGTGCCAGGCACTGCAGTACACATGGCTTCTGAAGTACAATGTTCTTGCATTTTGTAGAAATGAGCAGCTCAGGGCCAACAAATTAGCTCCGATGCTTGTTTTGTATAGAAATTCTTCCTAAGAAACACATTCTAGGGAAAACTTTCCTTGATGCTCTGCGAAAAAGAAGTTTAGCCCGTTCCCACTGGAGCATGTCAGTTACCTTTCTGCCCTCCAACAAAAGCTTTGTCTTCTCTGACAAGTCCTCTCTCTTGTACTTGGAGAGAAGTGGAGGATAGTGTCTGCCAATTTTAACTTCCATTCACGAATTGCTTAAGTTTTATTTACTTCTTACTAACCAATCACTCACTAGTCCAATCCTTATTATAGTCAAGAATTCCTTATATTAACTTTTGTTCAATATTCTGTGTTATCTCTGTCTTTCCATTAGACAGATACACTTCTCTTTACCAGGAGTTTTGTCCTCTACCTGCATTTTCTAATCTAATTCATACTCATCTACCTGCTGAATATAGCACCAAATGTCACATTCTCAACAAAGCATTCCAACAGCCATCTCGATGAGTTTGGATTTTCCTAATATTTGACTTCAGTGTATGATATACATTTACTTCACAGTAAATCTGCAGTTACAAGTTCATATATCTCTGTGATTATTTGATTAGTAAATGTCTCTGCTATTCATTTCAATATTCTGTGGCAGAAGGGGTAACATCTCTTGTCTCTTCACACACACACACACACACACACACACACACACACACGCACACCCCTAGCTCAAGGTCTCAGACACAGAAACACACTGCAAATATTATTGGAACAATTAAACAATATTTTACTGAGGCTTTAGACTGAATGGTGAATTATAGAGGGACATTTAAAGATATGGGGAAGTTTCTAAGCCCCTTTTGGAAAATCATTGAATATTTAATGACCAAGAACTCCAAAAAGAATTAAACCAAATTATCAGAGTAAGTAAAATAAAGTTGTCTATACAGAGTGTCCAATGAGGCATTATTCTTTTCCTATGACCCATTCTTGTCTTGCTACATCTCCCATGGGAAATCCCACTCCCAAATTCTAAGGAAATTCTCCTGATCTATTCTCATTTCACCTGATTTTTCATTACCCTACTGCCAATTCCTGAAATAATGTGCATGCTCTTCAGTATTCCAAAACACATTTCAGCCTGCAAGCACATTTAATGAAAGTTTTTATTTGGTTAGTGAGAGGATAATGAATAACCATATAGTCTATGTCTGATTATTGTCAATTTAGCAATGACTTACTCTTTATCGTTGCCCTAATTTTCCCTTTATTTTCATTTCTCTCTGGTTTAGTGCTAGTTTTCTTTTACTCTACAAATTCTTAAGATTCTGTTTGTGTTCCAGCTACTCTTATTTTTTCTCCCAAGATTTATTTATTTAAAAAAACTTATAAACCTTTCAGGTCTTAGTTTCCACAAATATTCAATAAACATGTATTTAATGCCTGTTGCTTCTGATATTAGGATTTTTATGCTGATGAATTTTTTGCTGATTATTTTCAAAGCCTTGTAACATTGTCATTTAACATGTATTTCAATATCTCTTGTAGAAGCCAAGTATGAGTTAAACATTTTTAAATCAATGCATTCACATTTTATAATACAGATTCCAATATTTTAACTCAGTGAGGATTCCCAGAGTTATATTATGCATAACACCACATAACTTGTGAGTGCTTAAAGCTCTTATTATCTCTTAAAGACCTTCTTGTAATATGCAAACATCTGTAGTAGGGAGAAAATCATTTACTGTTCTCCTTCCCTTAATGAATCCATTGCATCATTCCCATTTTAAGTTAAGGCAAATACTTGCCAAAGCAAGTATTTATTTTGCTGTGTTATCAAAGGAGCAGAGATGGATGACAATTTTCACCAAAGCCCTCAGCTTCTTCCTTGGAAACTGCCAACACTCAGATTGACTGCAGCAGAAGAGTCACCCTGACAGTCGGCATGTTTTGTAGCCTAAGTCTTATGATTGTCTAGGTAATTTCCTACACTGAGGATGTGAAGGCAGAAAGAAAATACTGCTCCTGGGTATATGGAAAACTCTAAAACAAAAGGAACTTCTATGACATCTGTTATTGTTTGTTTTGTTTTTAATTAGGAAGCTTGTATTCTAGCTTGGCAATGCATTTTAAATAAAGGTGAATGGTAAATGAATGTGTTGGAACGAAACACATTGTACTGTATACATTCAGAAAAAACTGCCTTAATCTTAATAGATTTTAGCCTTTGGTTCACATGTTGCTGACAAAAAGGTGCAGTTCTGTTATGAATGTTTATTCCTAATTTATTCAAGTTAATTTTTCAGTTTATTAACTTAGTTTTCTTGTACCGACCTAAATACATAATGTATGGCTCTCTGGCTGACATTTTCTGTTTAGAAATCTGATGCCTATTTTAGGAACTAGGAAGAATATAAATTATTTCAACAGAAAAGCATGTATTTAACTTTAAAGAGCAACAAAGAATGTGCTTTTTAATTGTGCTCTAATATATAGACATATATCTATATCTATCTATCTACATGAATCATTGTACAAAGAAATAAAGAATGAGAAAAGTTTTCTACAAGAGAATTAAATAATAAATTCTCTCTCTCTCTTTTTTAGCATGTACCTGTTGCACAAAGGGGTTTCACTGTGATTTTTGCATGCATGCATGGCAATAATGTACTTTAGTTACACTTACCATCTGTATTACTCTTCTTGTGTCCCCACTTTAAAAAAATTTAATGGAATTCCTCAATTTATTTTCATACATGCTTCTGAAGTACTTTGATCACATTCAGTCCGCTCTTCACTATCTCCTGTCATAACTCCCTCTCACAGGTTCCCACTCCAAAACTGTTCCCCAATTTACATTCATGTAATTCATTGCATTTTAGGTATAGAAATAGAATTTTTTAAAAAAATAGATAACCAAGTGCATAGTTGTGTGGATTCATATGCGGGTCCTCTATTTTGTTCCACTGGTCTTCATGTCTGTTTTTCTGCCAGTAACATGCTGTTTTTATTGCTATGAATCTGTAGTATAGTTTGAAGTTGGGTATTGTGATACCTCCAGGATTGCTCTTTTTGCTCAGTATTGCCTTGGTTCTTAGTGTTCTTTTGTGTCTCTAAATTAACCTTAGGGTAGGTTTTCAATCTTTGTGATGAATGTCATTGGAATTTTGATGGGAATTGTATTGAACATGTCGATTGCTTTTGATAGCATAATCATTTTTCTATGTTGATTCTGCCAATCCATAAGCATGGGAGATCTTTCCATCTTCTGTAGTCTTCCTTGATCTACTTTTTCAGTGGTTTGTAGTTCTCCTTATAGAGGCCATTTATGTCCTTTGGTAAGTTTATTCCTACATATATGTAGGGTTTTTTAGGCTATTGTAACTGGAGTTGTTTTCTTATATTCTCTCTCAATTTGTTCACTGTTGGTGTACAGAAAGTCTACTGATTTTTGTAAGTTGATTTTGTATCCTGCTACTTTGCTGATGCTGTTTATGCTGTCTAGGAGTTTTGAGGGTGAGTTTTTTGGGTCGTTGAGGAATAGGATCATGTCATCTGCAAATGGGAATATTTTTAGTGTTTCTTTACCTATTTGTATTCCTTTTATTTCTTCTTCTTGCATTATTGCTCTGGCTATGAATCCAGAGTGAGTGAGGAGAGTAGGCATCATTGTCTCATTCCTGAGTTTAGGGAGAATGGTTTCAATTTGTCCCCATTAAGTATGATTCTGGCTACATGTTTGTCATATATAGCCTTTCTATTCCTAGTTATCTTAGAGTATTTATCATGAAGTGGTATTGAATATTATCAAAGGCTGCTTTTGCATTTATTGAGATTATCAAATAATTTTTATCTTTGCTTCTATTAATGTGCTGTATGACCTTTATTGCTTTGCATAAGTTGAACTCTCCCTGCATCCCTGGGATGAAGCCAAATTGGTCAAGGTGAATGATCTTTCTGACATGTTGATGGATTCAGTTTGTCATTATTTTGAGGATTTTTGCATCAATGTTCATTAAAGAGCTTGACCTGTAGTTTTCCTTTTTGTATCTATCCTTTCCTGGTTTCGGGATGAGTATTATATTGGCTTTGTAGAATGAGTTGGGCATTGTCCCTTCCCTTTCTATTTCATGGAAAAGTTTAAGGAGTGTTAGTTCTTCTTTGAAGGGCTGGTGGAATTCAGCTGAGACTATGTCAGGTCCTGCACTTTTCTTTTTTGGGAGAATTTTTGTTGCTGTTTCAATTTCATTAAGTGTTATAGATATTTCCTCAATAGCATTTTTAAGTCTGAAAAGTTCCATCTGCATGTGTGGCTGCTACTCACTAACATTATGCAATTGAAAAGTACATCACTAAGTGCTGTGTCTGCATGTTTAGTTTAAATTATAAAAGTATTGTGATATCTGGAGGAGACCTCAGATGACAGGTAGGGTAGGGAGTCAAAATTCCTGAACTCCACAACCCCATAAAACACTATGTGATGTGGGAGATACACTTTAGTAATTATGATTATTTCTAGCCAAAGCAACAACTGCCAATACATTAGGAGCAAAAAAATTCAAGGACTGTCCCTTAAAGCAGTTTGTAATTGCACCTAATAGCCAGGAAAATCCTGGCATGGCACAGACAATGTGGTGTGTGTCTGCCCTGGGAAAAGACCCCTGGCTGTTTCTCCCTTTTATTTTTCTTTTTTAATGAGTAGAAGATAGAGCATCAACCAGAATCAAACCCTGCAACATCCTGAACCTGTGACCCATGTAAAGCCTACCTACACTCCTCTGAATGGAACCCAGTCCCAATAAGTGTCTGCCTTGAGAAAAGAGCCGTGCCAGGTCTCCCCATCACCTGCTTTCAAAGCTGCCTGCATAGCCTGCAGACCCATCAGGTGAGCAACATGCACTGCATGTGACTCCCCTAACCACCCCTGAGGACATAAGACAGAGCAACCCCTGGGCATATTGAAACCCCCTCCCCCAAACAAAACTGAAAAGCATAAAAAGGAAATTGTAGTCAAACACTGACAGTGGGAGTGGAGTGGAACACTGATCGTGTCTCTGTGAATGCCAGTGGCACAAGGAGATGAGCTCTCAGTGAACTAAGTTAAGACAAGGAACAAGGGCTACGAACCAGGTGGTTTGACAAACCAACTTCCCAAAGAGCTGGACTATCACTGAGCAAAGGTGGGCTGAGGCACAAAGGCTGCAATTGGAGGTGGGGTGATAAGCCAACCTCCCTAATCAGGGCCGTGGTGGATTGCTGAGCTAGTCTGGTGGGACTGAGGGTGGTACTCAAAACTGAATTGCTACACCTTGCTGGGGGAGGAACTGACCAGACAGAGTTGCAGTGGTAGGACAATGCAGCTGCCACTTTGTGAAAACAACAGACAAGACCACCTTGGACAAGCTGGCAGTGAGTAACCTCAGGTCCCAATTACAACCTGCCCTGTGAACAGAAGAAACCAAATACTGCTCAAAAGCTAGTCATTTGGTGAGACTAATTCAGAGCTTCTGCTTGTAATGGACAGCTCATAAGACCAAGGAATGCTGAGAAAAAGCCATCTCCTCCCAAGCTGTCTGACCAGAGGGAAAGCACCCTTCTCCACAAAGCCCAGAATACCAAGCACCAATATCAGGATTGGATTCCACAGCAATATGTCCAATATGTCCAGAAACTTTACTGAGCAGACTGTATATTTTGATGTTGCTGTATCTGTTTTATTCTTGTAGTATTAGCTTTTCCATTATTATTTTCTTCTCCCTATTCATACCTCTTTCACTTTCTCTTGTTTTCTTGTGCTGAAATCCATTGTTCTCCTCTCCAACTACCCTTTCTGTCCCTTCTCATCCACTCTTTTCACTATAGTTGCCTTCTCCTCCTGTCATTCCCCCATCTGTCACCACATTTCCTCTCCCTCCTACACATTCACCACCTACTGTCTAGACTACCATACCAACTATACACCCCCTATGCCCCCTGCAATCACCGACATAAACACCCTCCACTACAACAGTGGAAATACACATAAACACACACAAGGGCCATAACACCCAGAAGCCCCCATAGCTCTTTCAGTTCCTCCTTTTAGCATCACCTTTACTAATTACCCAAGTTTCTACCTGTAGTCAAATAAACAATACTCTTCCCCAAACTCCAACTTTTTGCAATTATTATCACTAAAGAGATTTCTATATAATATGTAAACAACTGGTCTGGCATTGAACGTGTGAACTTGTTATTGCAAATTTACATCTCCAGGCCAGGGACAGAAATAGCACTTCAACATGTCTAAAAACTAAGCCAGTCATAATACAAACACCAAATCAGGGGAAAGAAAACAGGCAATTAAAGCCACCAAGTAGTCAATCAAGAACATAGTTTCATGGCACCAATTAGATCGATGGGGAGAAGAAGGGAAGGAAATGACACTACTCAAACAATCAATTCAATGGAGGAATTAGTGAGAAAAGAAGAAAATGGATACCCAGTTCCTGACCCAAAGAAAATAATGATAAATATCACTAATGAGCCCATTGATGCCCATTAAATTTCTCAAAGAGAAAATCATGGAAGAGATCACTGAGAAACACATGGAGAAGCTATGAGACATGGTTAACCAGAAGTGCAAGATGCACTCAAGATATTTCAAGAAACCACAAATAAAAAACTTGTGAACACACAGAAACATCTAAATGAACTCAGAGATGACTTCAACAAACACCAAAGTAAAACAAAGACACTATAAAAAAGAGGTATAGGAAATAAAGAAGACAACATAAGATATAAAGGAGTAGTTGATCTGGAAAATCTCAGAAAAAAAGAATCAAATGGAAATCCTGTAAATAAAAAGTCCCTTTAGTCAAAGAAAAAACACAGTGGAAGGCCACTCCAGCAGAGTAGAACAAGTTGAAGACAGAATCTCAGAGCTCAAGACAAAATAGAAATTAAAGGAAAAAACAACTCAATCAAAAACTCAAGAGCTGTGAAAAGAATATGCAGGAACTCAGAGACTCCATCAAAAAACCAATCCTGAGAATCATGGGCATTGACAAAGGAGAAGAGGTGTAAGCCAAAGGGATATGTAATATATTCAATAAAATAATAACAGAACATTTCCCAAATCTCAAGGTAGTTTTGCCCATTCAGGTACAGGAAGCCTCCAGGACACCAAACTGACTTGACCAATATAGAACCTCTCCATGGTATATAATCATGAAGTTAACTAGCACAGACAACAGAGAAAGAATTTTGGAGGCTGTAAGAGAGAAAAAACAAATGCCTTATAAATGTAAACCCATCAAAATAACAGCAACCTTAAAATCTCAACAGAAACCTTAAAAGCAAGAAGAGCATGGAGAGAGGTATTTCAGCACTGAAAGAAACTAATTTCAGTCTGGATATTCTACCCAGAAAAACTATCATTCAAAATTGATGGATCAATAAAAGTCTTCCACAATAAACAGATACTAAAATATGACCACCAGGATAGTGGATTCTACAAGCAATTATGCACACAGAAGATGAAAGAAAACAAAACCATGAGGACACAAATATCCAGACAAAGAAGCCACAAATACAAGCAATTAAAATGGTGACATGCACGTTGATAGAAAAGACCATTTTCTCAAAATTTACCCTTCTTTACTTCATATTCTTTTCTTCAAATTCCTTTAACATAAATTTACTTTCTATCTCATCTGTGCTTAACAACAGCTGGAGTGACACAGGAATATGTTTAGCTAGAGCAGTTTCTATGACCCAAATTTTCAATCCTTGTATATAGAGAATAATACAGCACCCAATTAAGGTGAGGGCTCCATATACAACAATAAAGGATGTTGGAATTGAGTCCACTACTCCCTTCCATTTTCCAAACACTAATCCAACCAGCTAGTAAAGGGGTTATTTTTTCCTGATCTTTTGGTTGGTTCATTTGATAGGGCTCTCCAGCCTGGAGATCCTTGGTTATAGTTCCATCAGTGGCTGTATTGTTGGGGATGTATGTACAACATTCACATCCAATAGGACACACCTTCCCCTTTCTATGCTAGAATCATGTTCAGAGCCATTCAGTTTTCCCATGCCATTTTACTAACTGACCTGTCACTTCTTTTAATGCATCTCAAATGTAGTTCATAAACTGCTCTTGTTTATACCAGATGTAATCAATCCAGTCCACATTCTTATTGTTCATATACCACCAAAACAATGTTGATTCAAAGCCTGCAGCTATTTGATTTCTTGCTTTGAATTGTGGGACCCCAATGGCATCTATATAATTGTGAGAGTTGAATGACCCATAAGGGGAAGTAAGGCATCGTTTCTGTTTCCTCTTGGAGAGGGTTTGGGGCTTTGAAATGCCAAGGTGAAAGGGAAAGTCAATTGGACTAAAGTACAAGCCCCACTCCATTTGACTGGAAGAATCTAAAGTAAAGGTCCATCTCAATACTACCTGATGTGTGCCCTGGCAACAGCTCGAGATGTTTTACTGGCTACCTCTTCAAAGGATCAGCCTTCACTGCACCCTGATACATTTCCCAGAACTCCAATTTCTCCTCCGACCTAGAAAGGCAGGAGGTGTAGTTAGAGTTTCAAAGTGAGGGTTTGACTTACTAAGGTGACTTTAGCCTTTCAGATTCATTAACCAAGGGCAACAGTGGTGACAAGGTTATGCAAGACCTATTGCTACATGGATGTCCTATCTTGGAAGAGGGAAACCATATATGCCAATGCATGTAATATGGAATTTCACAGTAAGATTGGAAATTCAGTTCACTAGGGAGAAAGACATCACACAATATATATTTTCACTAGAAATCCAAGTAGTGAAAAAGCAGATCTTTGTTTAATGACAAATTAGTGAAGAGTTGATATTTCCTGTATAACATAAAACTCAAACATATAAAATTTTTCATTAAATTATAAAATAACCCTCGGAAAAGAAAGGAAAAAACACCACTAGATTACAAACAGCCAAGATAGATGAAGCACAGCAAATATTTCACATCTCCCAGGACTTTAAGAAGCATTTGATGCTCCTGTAAGCTTTGAAATCTTTCACTTTTCAGGTAAAAAACACTCAGTAGTGTAATCCTTTTAATGAATTGCATTATACTGCACATTAGAAATAGTGATAACACTATGGGTCTTTGTACAGTAGGTTTTTTTGGTTAGAGGAGGGGTTCGGCGTATTGGGGCTTGAATTCACGGTTTTGCACTTGCTAGGCAGGTCACTTGAGCTATACCTCCAGCACTTTACTCTCTGGTTATTCTTGAAATATGATCTTGCGTGTTTTGCCCAGTCAGGCTTGGACACGATCTTCCTATTTTTATGCTTCTCATTGTCACTGGGAAAGGCAGGCACACACTGCCATGCCAAGTTTAACTTTTTTTTTTTTGGGTAAAAAGTTAAATTTCTGAGGAAATAACTTTTTGGAATTAATTTCAACAAAATTGTTAATAATACCTTTCCCCACAAAGACACATGGCAAAGTTATCTGAATAACCAAGATTGTATAATGTGAACTATTAATAAAAGAAAACCAGCATTCAGAGAATTTACATGTGTTATTTTAAATAAACACCTTGAAAAAAGATTAAAACTATTATCTTTTGTAAACTTATATCTGTCAGGATCTTTTGTAAACTTATATCTGTCAGAATACAGGTTAATGTATTCTGGACAAAGGCATAAGAAGTGCCTGAAATCCTGAAAAGTGCCAGCTCCTGCAGCACAGGGATAATGGTTCATCTGGGTCCATTTCTCTTCACAGAATTTGACAGTGGCTCCAAGGTGCTTATAAAATGCACATCGCTAGATGGGAAGAAAAGAGAAAAGTCTCTTCATAAAACCTTGAAAAGGAACATTCAAATGTAGTTTGGAAGGGTGAGACATGTATCTTAGCAGTAAAACAATTTGAACCTACAAATAAAGAAACAGCTAAAACTACTGAAAAACCTATGGGACTAATGTCAGTGCTTTGTCTATCACTAAATCAAACTGTAAAGTTAGCATTTCATTTTCTTTTACTTACCTTGTCAAAAACGTAAAATAGAGGTTTATTTAAAAATATTTAGTAATATGCCTATTTTTTTAAGTTGAACATTAAAAAATACTTGGTAATGTAGTTATTTCTTAAGTTGAACATTACTTTAAAAGCTTTAAAATATTCTCAAAAATGATAATAGGAATATATTATTAAGACCTATAAATAAGTTAACAACAGAAATACACAAACATGCTAACAAGCACACATACACACACACTCAAGGCACTCACACACATATTCACTAACACATTCGCACACACTCTCACACATATATACACACATTCACACACACTGACACACAGGGTTTTATTGTGTGTCAATTAAACCAAGTGTATTATGCCACCCAGAGTATGATCAACTCTGAAGAGTGTCATCTTAGTTGATCCACTTATGGAAACATTTCACTCCATGCATAATACCCATTAGTGTGTGCTGATTTAAATATTTGTAATTCAAAATAACTCTAAAACTTCAAATCACTTATTTATTTTCCTAAATACAATATGAAATTTCGGTTTGTCTTAACTAAAGTTTATATAATGAGTAAATACATATGATTACATTTTTAAACATAAAATAAATTTGACTGTAGTTGAAATAATAGTACAAAAAAAGGTTAAAAGTAAGATAATGTAGTCTCACTGTATGAAATTACTTAAGGTTTTGCCTAAAGTAGTTATATTGGCTTTTCGTAGCCAGGAAAGTTAGAAAAATCCCTTATAACATTGCTAAGACACAGGTAAAAGCTAAAAAGCAATTAGGTAAGCAAGAAGTGACATAAAGATGATTGAATAAAACATAGAAATTTCACAGTAAGATTGGAAATTCGATTCACTAGGAAAAATAAACCCCCAAATACACATGTTCACTAAAAATCCATGTAGTGAAAAAGCAGATCCTTGTTTAATGGCAAAGTAGTGAAGATTTGGTATTTCTTGTATAACATAAAACTCAAACATATGAAAAATTTCAATAAATTATAAAATATCACTGTGAATAGAAAGGAAAAAAGCATCACTGCAAATTACAAACAGCCAAGATAGATGAAGCACTGCAGAGACTTCACATCTCCCAGGAATTTAAGAAGCATTTGGTGCTCCTGAAAGCTTTGAAGTCTTTCATTTTTTCAGGTAAAAGACACTCAGTAGTGTTTACTCTTTTAATGAATTGCATTATACTGCACATTAGAAATAGTGATAACACTATGTGACTTTGTACCATAGTTTTTTTGGTTAGAGGAGAGGTTCACCATATTGGGGCTTGAATTCAGGGTTTTTGCACTTGCTAGGCAGGTGGTCTGTCACTTGAGCCATACCTCCAGCACTTTTTTCTCTGGTTATTTTTGAAATATGGTCTTGGTTATTTTGCTCAGGCAGGCCTGGACATGAGCTTCCTATTTTTATGCTTTTCTTGTCACTGGGAAAGGCAGGGACACACTGCCATGCCAAGTTTAACATTTTTTAGATAAAAAGCTGAATTTTTAATGAAATTAATTTTGGAATTAATTTCAACCAAATTGTTAATAACACATTTCCCCACAAAGTCCCATGGCGAAGGTACCTGAACTACCAGGATTGAATAATGTTAACTATTAAGACAAGCAAATAGCACTCAGAGAATTTACATGTGTTATATTAAGTAAACATCTTGACAAATGATTAAAACTATTATCTGTTGTAAACTTACATCTCTCAGAGTTTGGTCAATGTCTTCTGGATAAAGAAAGAAGTGGCTGAGATCCAGAAACATGCCAGGTCCTGCAGCACAGAGATAATGTTCATCTGGATACATTTCTCTTCACAGCATTTGACAGTGGCTCCAAGGTCCTTAGAAATGCACATCACTAGATGGGAATAAAGGAGAGAAGTCTCTTCATGAAACCTTGAAAAAGAACATTCAAATGTCGAGGTTGGAAGGGTGAAACAAGTATCTGTATCTTAGTAGTAAAACAATTTGTGTCTATAAACAAAGGACCAGATAAAACTACTGAAACCCCATGGAACTAAGTTCAGTGCCCATATATTACTAACACAAAATAGAATGTTAGCATTTCGTGTTCTTACACCTACCTTTTCCAAAATATACAATTGAAGATCTTTCAAAAAATAGTAGGTAATATAGCTATTTTTCAGTTGAAAATTATTTTAACAGTTTTTACATCCTAACAAGAGAGATAATAGAAATATATTCTTTTGGGACCTATAAATAAGTTAACAAAGGACAACTATGTGACTAAAGGCACACACAAAACCTACATACTTCAGTAGCAATTACACTAATTTCTTTATAACAGCTTACAAAATAACTAAGTCATCTTGGTTATTTTTTTAAATTTCCATTTCACCCTGCCTCTGTCCCTTAATGGTAAAAAGAATCAAGTCCCAATCAAACAGGGTTGTCTATTGCAAGTGAATGCTGGAAAGGTTAATATAAATTATTTCTAATTCTCCATTTTCTTTTCTATAGTTTTCCCTTAATAGGATAAATAAACTCTTCCTTGTCTTCCTAAACCCACACTGGGATTTTTTCTGGTGGGGGGAGCCTCTAGCTCTGGACCCTATAGTATAAAATCTCTGTTTCTACAATAAAGTTGTAAATGTTTGTTATGTACATACTTCTGTTTTAGCATTTATGACATTCCATGTTAACTATCATTTTTTTCCATCCTCATCCAACGTCCTCAGGTAAAGGCACCAGAATGTATTATCTTTGTATACACAGTAGAAGGAGTACAGTTTGGCATAGAAAATCCCACACTACACACAGTTTACTTTTGATAATACTGTTCAAAAGTGTGGCTCATAAATAGCCTAGCTGAATCAACTGAACTCACTTAACAGAGACAGGTGGAGTGCAAATACTACCATGAATATCTCACATGCCAACAGACATTCACATACACATACACACTCACACTTACATTCTCACCTTCACACACATACACTCACACACATATCCTCTCACATACTCACACAATCATAAACTCACACACATACATGCACTCACATAACCACACACTTGCAAAATCATGCACTCTAAATCACATACACATACACACATGCATACACTCTGAAACATGCACACTCATGCAAACTCACATGCATACATATGCAGACAGACACACATATACACACAATACACACACAGTGAAACATACACACATACACTCTCACACACATACACACTCATACACACTCACACATACACAGACACATAATTCAAATACACACATAAACATACACACATGCAAACTCACAAATGCACACTATCACACACACTGTCACACACTTGAAGTTACATACACACTTACATACACTCTCCCACACACTTGCACACACAATCACACAAGTCACCCACACATACAATCATACACACACTCACACATATATTCATACACATACCCACATCCAGTGACACACATCAATTCATATACACACTCACATCCATTCACACACATACAGCCACACATTCAGAAATACACACACTCGCACAATTTCAAACACCTGCAAAATTTCATACACTCACATACACACGCAGTCATTCACACACATTAACAAACATACACACTCACATATACACACTCATGCAGATACTAACACATATACACCCACACTCATGCATACGTACTCACAAACACACTTTCATTCAAACACATACACAGACATACACATTCACGCACACACATATACACTCACACACATACACACACTAACACACAGGATTTTATTGCTTGGCCAAGTGTATTATGCCACCTAGAATATGATCAACTCTGATGACTGTCATCTTAGTTGATCAACGTATGGAAACCATTCACTATATAAATAATACACATTGGAGAATGCTGATTTAAATAGGTTAAATTCAAAATAATTTTAAAATGTCAAATAACTTATTTATTGGCCTAAATAGAATATGAAATTTTGGTTTGTCTTACCTACAATTTAAGTTTCTACACATAGTAAAGACATGACTACTTTTGTGAACATGAAATGATTTGGAGTGTAGATGAAATATTACTACAAAAAAGATAAAATAAGGTCATATAGTCTAACAGTTCAAAATTACTTAAGGTTTTTCCTACAGTAGCTACATTTGCCTTTTATAAACCTGGAAAAGACAGAAAAAACATAACATTGGTAAAACACAGGCAAAAGCTAAAAAGCAGTTAGGTAAGCAAGAAGTGACATGAAGATGATTAAATAAAACATAGAAATTTCACAGTAAGATTAGAAATTCAATACACTAGGGAAAAATTGATCCCAAAATATACATGTTAACTAGAAATCCATATAGTAAAAAACCAGAAGATCTTTGTTTAATGATAAAGTAGTTGAAGATAAAACTCAAACATATAAGAATTTTCAATGAATTATAAAATACCATTGGGAAAAGAAAGGAAAAAAGCACCACTGCAAATTACAAACAGCCAAGATAGATGAAGCACTGCAGAGACTTCAGATCTCCCAGGAATTTAAGAAGCAGCTGATGCTCCTGTAAGCCTTGAAGTCTTTCACTTTTTCAGGTAAAGGACACTCAGTAGTTTTTACCCTTTAATAGCATTGCTTTACAGTGCATATTAGAAACAATGATAACTCTATGTGTCTTTGTATAGTACTTTTTGTTTTGGTGGGGGAGGGGTTGGCAGTACTGGGGCTTGAATTCAGTTTTTGCACTTGCTAGGCAGGTGTTCTGTCACTTAAGCCATACCTCTAGCACTTTTTTCTGTTTTTTTTTTTAATATCTTCTTGCTTTTTTTGCCCCAGCAGTCCTCGACACAATCATTCTGTTTTTATGCTTCTCATTGTCACTGGAAATGGGAAGCACACACTGCCATGCCAAATTTAACTTTTATTTGGAAAAAATGTTAAATTTCTGAGGAAATAACTGTAAATAATTTTAAAGAGATTGTTAATAACACATTTCCCCACAAAGACCCGTGGCAAAGGTACCTGAACTACCAATATTGTATAATGTTAACTTTTAATATTAACAAAATAGCTTTAAGAGAATTTACACATGCTTTTTAAAGTAAACACCTTCTCAAAAGACTAAGACTATTATCTGTAGTAAAATAACCTCTCTCAGGAGCTTGGTCAATGTCTTCTACACAAACGGACAATGAGGCAAATCCTGTAATGTGCCAGCTCCAGCAGCACAGGGATAATGGTACAACTGGATACATTTCTCTTCAAAGCATTTGACAGTGGCTCCAAAGTGTTTAGAAAGTGCACATCGCCAGATGGGAATAAAGGAGAGAAGTCTCTTTATGAAACCTTGAAAAAGAACATTCAAATGTAGGTGTGAGAAGGATGAGACAACTATCTTAGTAGTAAAACAATTTGGATCTACAAATAAAGAACCAGTTAAAACTACTGAAAACCTGAGACTAACCTCAGTGCTTCATAAATCACTAACTCAATCTAGCAAGTCAGCATTTCATGTCCTTATACCTACCTTGTCAAAAACATACACTTGACATTTTTAAAAAAAATATTTGGTAATATAGCTTTTTTTAAGTTGAACATTATTTTAACAGTTTTTAGGTCCTATCAAAAGAGATAGAGGAGTATATTATTTGTAAGAGATAATAGGAGTATATCATTTGTAAGTCCTACAAATAGTTAACAAAGGATAAGACAAACTCACAAACATGCACACTCACACACAAAAACCTCATACACATACACTTGCACACACATATACACTCACACATTCAGTCACATTCACACAATACACTCACACACCCCACACACTAACACATGCACTCACACACACTCACATACACACTCTCACATACATACACGTACTCTCACACAAACTACCACACATACACACTCACACACTCACATACACACACAAAGGTCAGATACTGTCTCATACATACACACCCACTGACACCTGACATTTGTGGCTCATCATTCTGAGCATGCAATTGGAGATTTCAGGAAGAGATATTTGTCACATTAATGGATTAATTTTAATAGCATTTTATATTGATCAGTTGGCTCAACTCTAAAGGGATATACAAACACTTGGGCTGATGAATAGGGCCTTCCAAACTCACACTATTGCATGGATGTGGAATAAGGGTGTCCACTCCAAGTGTGGACCTGGAATGGCAGCACCTCCAGGAACAATGCACCCGTTCATGGGAATAAAACAAACAAAACTAATACACTTTTGTGTTACACTAAGGAAAAAATAACTACAACTCAGGCCAAAGAATTTCGAAAGATCTCTTTTTTAAAAGAAATTTTACTCAGAACACAGTAACACCATAATTACAGCTCTATGATCCAGAATATGTACATTCCCAAAGTGAATTTAACACATCATTCTTGTTGGAGCAGAGAAGCAGTGGGATCATCAGATTGGCTCTGAACATGCTTTAAAATCCACTTGGCAAAGCTGATTCCAGAGCAACTTAGCGAGGGTTCCAAGCCTGGCAATGTGAGTTAGTGCTCTAGGGGGAGTGCAGCCCTTACCTAAAACTCCTTCTTTATGTTGGCTAGTTCCTTGCTGAGCTCCAGGATTGTGAGAACAAGGTCCTACCTGGACAAGGACAGGTACACAGGGCTTGTCAGTCCCTTGGAGGCATTAGTCATCCAGTGGGAGTCATCCAGTGGTGCCTCTACTCCTCACTGCAGTCACTACACTTGCAGAAATAGTCATGAGGCTGCTGTATCCTGATGCCCTTCAGTAGCATCATACTTCTGGCAGTGAGCTGCCAGGATGATGGGCCAGAATCAATCAAGGTCCTCCTCATATGTGTAGAATTCCTTCTTCTGCAGCCCCTGTACAGGGGTTCAAGGTCAGGGACTTGATGGCCATCAAGCCCAGGTGGTTGAGCATGGCCACCATGCCCACACAGGCCTTGCTTATGGCAAACAGTAGGGCATCCTGTTGTGTGCCAGGTTCTGTTCTTGAATTGCAGCTCTCTCACCTCCAAGGGCTCATTGTCCACCAACAGCTGCAGTGCTTTCAGGGGGAGAAGAGGATAAGAGAGGATAAGGGGGTGGATATGATCAAAGTACATTATATGCATGTATGGAAATCTCACAACAAAACCTTTCTGTACAATTAATATATGCAATAAAGAATAAAAAATAAAATACCTGGAAGAAGTGCCAGGGATGTATTTCAGAACTAAAGCACTTGTCTGGCACATGTGAGTCCCTGTATTAAATTTCCAGACCACAAAAAAACTTGGCATTGAAAATTAAAATGAGCGAATTTAGCCAGGTGCAATGGCTCACACTTGTAATCCCAGCTACTTGGGAGGTGACTATCATGAGGCTCACAGTTGGAAGTCAGCCCAGGCAAAAAAGTAGGTGAGATCCCACTTCATCCAATAAAAGTTGGGAGTGGTGGCACACATTATGAGAATCTTGGTCCAGGCTGACTTGGGCAGAAAAGTGAGACTCTATTTGGCATCATCCTTAACTTCTACACCCAATAAATTCCAGTAGCACTGTTCATCAAGTGTTGGCAACAGAAAATGTCTCCCAGGGCAGGTCATGTCCCAGATGAGAAAAACTGCTTAAATAAGAAGTGACAATAGACTATAGACATTTCACATTGGCATCATTTCCATTTTAGCTGTCCTTTTGCACTCTGTTGAGTCTCTCACTTACTAACAGTTGTGGCACAGACTGTTCGATGTTAGTCACAAACCTGTCTTCTCCTTCTGGGGCCACAAATAAACTTTATTTCCCAGTCTTTCTCAAAGAAGTTGTGGCCTGTGACTATATTCTAACCAATGAGTGAAATGATCACTTCCACACTGAGCTCCTAAAACCTCTGAAACTTCACTCTCTCCACGTTCCTTCTACATTATTGGAAGTCTTGGGTTGGAAATGACAGAACCACCTTGTGGAAGGGGGTCTGGATCCCAGAACTGCTAATTGGAGGTGCAGCACTTGAATAGACATACCCTTCTTGAAAGTGGAAATAAAAAGAAGTATCCTCTACCATGTTTATACTGAGACTGTGGGGTTCAGGTAACACAGCAGCTACTGTTTTTCCTCACCTGCCCTCTACTTTCTACTTCTGTCCTCACAGTGAATGCTCCTTTATCCTCACTCTTTATTATTCACCTTTTTATTAGGTACTGGGGCTTGGACTTAGGTCCTCATTTTTACTAGGCAGGCACTCTACCACTTCAGTCACTCCACCACTCCTGTTTTGTGTTGGATATTTTCAAACTAGGATATCACAAACTATTTGCCTGGGGCTGGCTTTGAACCTTGATATTTCTGATCTCTGCCTCCTGAGTACTGGGATTACAAGCATGAAGTGCCTGGCTCCCTTGCTATTCTTGTAACTATTTTTTTCTGTTATGCTTGCCTTGTTTATGGCTTGCGCTTACCTTTTAACTTTCATGACTGTATAGAAAAAAAACAAACCCAGACTCAAACTCATTTTCTCCTACTGTACAACACAGATCACTTCTGACACCTGATGTGTGGGAGTTTCTCTCCACACATAAACAAGCAAGCAAGCAATTCTGAACAAGTATGTCCTCTAATTCAATGCCCACTTAACACTATCTACCTGGTACCAGCATCAGATTCCAGAGGTTGAGGGCTCAGTCCCCAAGACTGACCCCTATGTCCAATTCAATTCAGATGTCAGTCACAAGCCCCAGGTTGTTTACTCTGTGGTGTGTGTGGCTATGCATTGGGCTTCCCACAACCCTCTTTTTGATTTCCATGAATGTAACCGACTCACAGAATTCAAGGAAACACATTTAATAATTTATTATAAAGAGTATTAGAAAGGATACAGATGAAGAAACACATCAGGCAGATAAAGGAGAAAGTGGTAAAGAGCTTCCATGGCCTTTCTGGGTGCGCCATCCTCCATTAACATCCATGTGGTCAGCTGTCTGGACTATCCAGATGCTGTCTTTTTGGATTTTTATGGACACTTCATTGCATACACATGGATAACATGTAGAAATGTGATTGGACATAGGCTCATCACATGTTTGATGGATGAGTGGGGAACCCACCAAGGCCTGTCTATTCAGATGCCTGAGCCTCTCTATGTGGCCTGCCTTCTTCAGGACATTTGAAATGGGGATCTCATGACATACTATCAAATATGGAAGGTCAGAGAATATCTTTATGGCCAAGCTACAAAACAAAACAAAAAGGCAGGGGGAGAGTATAGCTTTATTTTCTATGAACTGCCTTGGGGAGGGAGTTATGAGCCAGGAACTATGTATGAAATCATATATACATAAATGTCAAATGACCTTACTGGATTCCTAGTATGTCCAAATACCCTTTATTTCCCTTCTTATCTCCAACTCTTCTATTTCTTTCATATTTACATAATGAAGGACATCTACTTTACCACAAAACAAATACAAGTTTCCTTTACTTAAAGATGTGAGTAAAAGATTAAATGTTTTACAGGTTTCTGTAACTAACCTAAATGTACAGAAATGCAAATTATCTCCTTATGTCTAAGTAAGTTGTTGGTATTGCAGAACTTTCAAGAATCCATGAAAAGAAGCTGCTACAGCTTAGAACCAAATAATCTTTGCTGTCAAGCACAATCTAATTTTTCCACTGAGTTCTTAATGATAAACAACCTGGTGTTTAGATTTGTACTTACCAATTCCTCCCTTACATTTATATATTCTTATGCTTTGTCTTTATAAAATGGGTACCATAGTTGGACATAATTGTCCATGTATATAATTCTAGCTACTCAGGAGGCAGAGATTGGGAGGACTTTGGTTCAAGGTCTGCTCAGTCAAAAAGGTCCCAAGACCCTATCTCAACCAACAGCTAGGTATGGTGGTATGTTTCTGTAATTCCAAAATTACATGGGAAGTGTAAATAGGAGAATGTTGGTGCAAGGAGCCTGGGCATAAATAAAATCTTATTTGAAAAGTAACTAACACAGACTCCTGGTGTTGTGACTCAAGTGGAAGAGCACCTGACTAGCAAAGCACAAAGCCCTGACTTCAAATCCAGGTACTGCCAAAAAACAAAAATGGGTAGCATGAATTTTAAATTATAACTGTATAATATATTTTTAGTGCCTAATTTTCAAGGAAGATAGTTCTGAGACTGATCCCAAATTTCAAGCTTTGTGGGGAGAAATCTTTAGAAAAATTTTATGAGAAACTAACATTTTCTGCTTGGCAATATAAAATTTAAACTATAAAAAATATACTATGTAAATATATAGGTATTATATGCAAATATACATATATATATAAATTTATCTACGCATTATATATAGCTGTATATGACTACTCATATATATTATGTCAATATGAACTAGATTTAACTGAGTTTAAAAGATTTGGCTACAAGCTCCTAATCACAAGCATATATTTGGTTTCAAATTCACCTGTTTCCTTTGCGACTTCATATCTTTATTGTGGCAATGTCTGAGTTATTACTGGTGTGAAACTCACATTTTAAATTTAAGTGTTAAATGATGAACAGCTTGCACATGGGAGACTATTACAGCATATAACACAGTGTAACAAAGTCAGGCTCACATCTGTACTGTTTCAGTTTCCTGTACTTGGGGGTTGTGGGATGCACATAAGTTCCTGTTTATGCAAGCTCATGCTCAGTTTTAATGCAGTTGGGTCACTTTCTTTAACAACATCAACAAAAGGATCATGAAAATCTACTCACAAACAGCCCAGACCCATCTCTCCTGAGCCCCTCTCCTTTCTTTCTAGCTCATGGCTACAACCTTGTCATGAACACCACTGCTTTGTTCGTTCACACAGAATATGTGACTGTCTCCCACATATGGATGACTCTCCAACTGTCTTCAGATTAGACCAGACCTCTTGGGTTTAAGTAGCCCCATCCTATCCACTGTTTCCTACCAATTACCTACTGGCTCCTAGGCTTGAGCCTGAGGCAGGGACCTGCACTGTTCCAAATGAGTCACACTTTGCCATGCCTTTGTGCACTTGTCCAGGCGAGTCTGTACAGAGCAACCGCCCTGCCCCTCACTTCACCAGTCAATTCCTTTCACAGTGAGTAAAGACTTCACTTCCCAGACCCTTCCCTTCCTTGGCATTCCTAAGGCATGCTCACCTTCATCTCAAGACTGTAGACCGTCCTGAAATCTCTGGAAGAGAGGGACTGTGACTTGGAAGCAACCAACCTGGTAGGTGTCAAAGACATGAACTCAGTAACATTCTATGAGAATCACTGAGCTGAGCTCAAGCTTTCTTATCTAAGATATAACATAAACAGTTCACATAACATTTAATAAGGTGTACTCAAAACAAGGAACTGTGCTAAGGGTAGGGAATGTGGACAATATGAAGAATAGTCCTCAAATTCTTCAACTAACTATGCAGACTACACAGCAACATTGACTGTAATAACAAGAGTACACAGAGAGCTCCAAGGAGGTAGGCAACTCCTGCTTAAAGAGCCATGAAGAACCTCTTTGGGTTAGGTTTCAAATGATTCAGGAGAATTTCTTCATTAAGGACATGGAATATTCATAACCATGGTGTTCAGGTATGAAAGTATGGGAACTTAATGTTATTTTCCTTTAACTCGAAAAATTAAATGTACTTGTCTGGTGGAGTGCCTCAAGCAGTAAAAGCACCCTGAGTTCAAACCCTAGTGCTGCCAAAAAGAAAAAAATAAAATACACTTTAAAACTAAGAAATTGAACTGAAGGTCCAACACAGTGGTAGAGCACTTCCCTGGCATGTGTGAGGTCCAGGGTTTGATCCCCAACACCTCTCCTCAAAAAGCCAGTTTTCTTACTTTCATATTAAGTAAACACTGCAATACCTGTTTCTGGGGGTGGGGAGGTGATTGAGATCTGAATTCAGGACTTCAGCTTGCAAAGCAAGCACTCCACTGCCTGATGCACACCATCAGTCTGTTTTGTCTGGTTATTTTGGAACTATTTGCCCAGGGCTGGATTTGAACCAATATCCTTCTGATCTCAGCCTCCTAATCCTCTTGGCTGAGATTATAGGTGTGAGCCACTGGTAAGAGGCTATACAATGGGCAAAGGCTTCTCAATATCTTCACGTAAAAGGCTCCTCTGAGGAGTAGCATGTAAAGTGGTTCAAAAGGCAAAAAACTTGCCTAGCAATAAAAGGTCCTAAATTCAAACCCCAGAGCTTCCACCAAAAAAATAAAATAAAATAATTACAAAGAGAAACAGGACTTTCAAATGGCTTAAGTGTGAAGATACTGTGGGGATCTATCTACAGCACATACCCAGAATGAACTTGGTCAGCAACACCACAGCCATGGCCTTGTCTAGACATAACTGCCCCGCTCAACCCCCAGTACCCCCAGGTTCACAATGAGCCACATTTCCTGTAGGTAATTGCATGGCTTTACTGCACCCCTTCACCACTCCCTCTTCATGCTCATGGCACTTGCTGCCCATCATCTGTGCCCCACATGCACACTGATAGGTCGCATTGGCTGCAGACCAGATCCAGCCAGGGCAAGCAGGAAACTCCTGGGTCTCCACTGCTCTAATGAAGAAGGAAATCAGATTTGGGGAAGGGACATTTCCAAGTCTGTCTTCCTTGGGAATTCACCCTCAGCCAGTGTTTCCTTGTACTTTCTGGTAACACTTTTAATGAAAAGTTAGAACTTCAATACACTAAAATTTCTCTGTTTAACCTACAGTGAAATTTCATTTTCATTAGTGGACCCAACTAATAGGAATGTCCTCAGATCCTATGATCAAGGAAATGTGAATGTGTACTATTAACGTTTCTATCCTGTTATTATAAATAAGAGATATGCCTTCAATGTATCAATGGCTGAAAGTAACCTAAAAGCACACATTCATTTGTGTGTGTATTGGGGGGGTACATAGGTTTTAACTCAGGACTTTAAACTTGTAAAGCAGGCATTCTACACTTGAGCCATACCTCCAGCCTATTTTTCTCTGGTTATTTTCATCACAAGGTCACATGAACTATTTGCCCATGCTGGCAACTTCCAGTTCAATGGAATCACTGTGATATCACCTGGTAGAAAAATTCCTTCTTTTGGATCTAAGACTCAAGGCTGGGCATGGTGGCTCACACCTGGAATCCTGACTATTAGTAATGTGGAGATCATGAGGATTCCAGTTCGAGGTGAGCCTAGGAAAAGGTTAGCAAGGTCCCATTTCAACCAGTGGCATGCATCTGTCTTCTCATGCTACATGGGGAGACATCAATAGGAGGACAGAGTCTCAGGTTGGCCTGGGCAAAAAGGGAGACCCTATCTCAAAAACTAAAGCAGATCGGAGGCTTAGCTCAAGTGGTAGAGCATCTGCCTAGCAACTGTCAAAGACCTGATCATGTTCATCCTTTGTACCACCAAAAAAAAAGGCAAACAAAAACCTAACCAATGTAAAAATATTTGCTGTGGCTCAAGTGATAGAATATCTGCCTAGCCATGCAAGGCCCTGACTACAACCTCCAGGACCACCAAACTAAGACCTGTAGGGCAACTACCAAGGCAGTGGAAGTAGGAGGATTGCAGTTTGAGGCCAATCTGGGCAAAGGATATTGAGACCCTGTCTCAAAAACAAGCTGGAAGCCAGGTGCTGGTGACTTACTCCGTAATTCTACAGAGGCTGAAATTAGGAGAGGCTGAGATTAGGAGAATTGTGGCTGCAGGACATCCAGGGCAAGAAAGTTTGTGAGACCCTATCTTAAGGAAAAATGCTGGGTATGGTGGCTTACAACTGTCATCCCAGGGATAGCGGGAACCTTAATAGAGGAATATCATGGTCCAGGCTGGCCTGAGCAAAAATACTTACCTCAGAAATAACCACAATGAAAAGGAATGGAGACATCGTTCATCTGGTAGAGTGCCCGCCTAGCAAGTGTGAAGTCCTGAGTTCAAATCCCAGTGAAGAAAAAGAAATACCAAGCAAACAAAGCTGGGTGTGGTAGCACATCCCTTGGTCCCAGTTACTCAGGAGGCAGAGGATCAGAGCTGGCCTGAGGAAACGATGAGACCTTTTCTGAAAAACAAACAAAATATAAGGACCAAGAGCCTGGGTTAAGTTGTAGAAGGTTTGAGTTCAATCCCTAGTATAACCAAAAAGAAAAACAAAAAAACAACAAAAACCTAAGACCTCTAAACCATCAGAGCACATTGTCAAGAGAACAAGAAGCAAAAATTTTGCCAGTAGCTGACAAGGGGTAATAGGGACAGGTAGAATTTCCATTTCCATCCCTTAAGTCTTGGCAATGGGAGACATTCCATCACCTATTGGATAGAGACAGCCTCCTGTAGAAATTTTTCCTTATCCAACAAAGTTCTGTCTCTGTTTTTTTTTTTTTTTTTGGTGGTACTCGAGTTTGAAATTAAGGTCTCATGCTTGCTAGGCAGGCACCCTACCTCTTGAGCCGATTTGACAGCCCTTTTTTGTGTTGGCTATTTTTGAGATAGAGTCTCCTAAACTAGTGGCATGGAACTGCTTTGAACCTCAGTCTTCCTGATCTCTGCCTCCTGACTAACTAGGATTACAGATATGAACATTGGCGCCCAGCTGTCTCTGAATTATCAAAAGGCCATTACTATATTCAAGATGGTAAGGAACATGTTAAGATGGTAAACTCCATGAGCATGGGCTGCTGCCACAAGTAATTTGCAGGTAAGGGAGTTTCTTGACCAGTAACCATGCTGTACAGAATACCACGAGGATAGGTAAGTCACTGGGTTATGTCCACAGATACAGCTTGGGCAGAAGCAGTATCCATAGGGAAGGCAAATTTTTTTCTTTATTGATATATTCATATGTGCATACATTGTTTGGGTCATTTCTCCCCCCTGCTTACCAACCCCTCCCTCTCCCAGCCACCCCCCTTTGCTTCCAGGAAGAACCTGCTCTGCCCTTTCCTCCAATTTTGTTGAAGAGAAGACATAAGCAATAATAAGAAAGACAAAGCATTTTTGCTCTGTATAGGAGAGCTATACAGAGAGATTCCTAGTATTGATTCCATGTATAAGAGTATTACAACCTGAGTTGATTCATGTCTACCTGACCTCTTCACTACTTCCCGTTCACCATCCCATATTGACCTCTGTCACTTTAAGTTTACTGTATTAGCTCCTCTGCAGTGGGGACACCAAATTCTTTCAAGTTTTGGGTTTCTTATCTATCCCCATACCTCCCGTATGTGCTCTCCCTTTATCATGTGACCCAAGTTCAACCACATTGCTGTATTTGCCATAGGTCTAAAGTCTGAATATAAGAGACGACATATGATTTTTGGTCATCTGAGCCTGGGTAACTTTGCTCAGGACGATGTTCTTGAATTCCATCCATTACTTGCGAATGATAAGATTTTCTTCTTCTTCACGTTTGAGTAAAATTCCATTGTGTATAAATACTACATTTTCTTGATCCATTCGTCAGTAGTGCAGCATCTTGGCTGTTTCCATAACTTGGCTATTGTGAATAGTGTTGTAATAAACATAGGTGTGCAGGTGCCTCTCAAGTAACCTGAGTCACATTCCTTTGGGTATATCCCTAGGAGTGGGATTGCTGGATCATATGGCAGATCTATGTTTAGTTTTTTAAGAAGCCTCCATATTGTTTTCCTGAGTGGTTGCACTAGCTTGCATTCCCACCAGCAGTGTATGAGGGTTCCAGAAGGCAAATTTTTATGCAAAGGAAGTTTCTTTTTCAGTAACAACACTGCTACATCCATCATTAACTTACCACAAGGTAGTAGACCCAATCACTCCAGGGAATGTGTCTTATCAGGGGTTCAATGCTGGTTTCTCCTCACTCAGAATGATGTTCTCCAATTCCATCCATTTACCGGCGAATGATAACATTTTGTTCTTCTTCATGGCTACATAAAATTTCATTGTGTATTTAAATGTCATTAAACAAAGATCTCTTTAAGAAGAAAGAAGTAACAGAAAGCAGAAGGAATATGTAGTCCCTATCACCACCCATCCATGGAAGGACCAAGATTCTCACCTCAGCAAGCTGCCTTCAACTCCTGCAATGCCACCCCTGTACCTTGGACCCTGTGTATGTGCCATCCAGGGATATGAATGTAGGGCCACCCTGCCCTTGTCCTCATCCTTCCTCAATTCTCTTCCCTCTACTTTTACCTTCCTATAAAAGGGGCCTTACTTTTCAGATTGTCATCAACCCAGAGTATACTTTTTACTGAGTTTCTGTGTTTGTACAACCCCTTCCTAAATTAACATACTCTCCACTCCAGCCTTCCTGGTTTATCAAAGGCTGGAGGTAGAAAACACGATCCCACATGATCTACAGAAACCTGCAAATTCCTTTTCCATGGCAGGTAGCTACAGGTTGACAAAGCATTTCCATGTACATCATTCCACAGAATTCACACATCCGCACAAATCCTGGCAAACCGAACAGCTGCAAAACTGGATTAATTGGAATTCAAGAACTGCACAACCAGCTCTAATCAATCCACTACCTTGGATTGCTTTTCTACCCACTCTGGCTGTCTGGCTGGCATTTCTCACAAGTGACAACTCCGGGCATTCAGCATGCTGATGGTGCAAATGTCAACAGTGGGACACCTTCCTTCATGGAGCAGGTGGGTGGGTGGGTGGGGACACGGATTCCCCAGGAATTATCCAGAGAGCACAGTGTGTGTGCTGGGGAAGGAAGAAGGACAGGGCGAGGGGACTCCCACCTCCAAGCCTGGCCTGGGACATATGGTATTCAATCCCATGGAGCAGTGAGGCTTTAGCCACCCACAGAGAGGGTAGCTTTGGTTTCAGGCATGCTTTGCACCTTGGGGATTGAACCATGGAGGATGGAGGGTGAGCAGATTGTTGGCTCAGAGGCACATGAGGGAAAATGGAGCATGCATGCACAAGTCAGGAAAATGTGCAGGGCAGAACTGCACTTGTGATGTCTGCAATTTAGAAAGGAGACCCTTGGGCCCACCATCAGGAAGAAGGTGCACAAAAGATAAAGTTACAGCTCTATAGCAAAGGCAGCTAGAAATTCCAGAAGTTGGAGAGTGCTCTAGGGAGCCTGGATCTAGGAAAGGGGTGTGGTGTCTGGGGCTGCAGGCAGGGTACAGGTGACAGGTTTACCAGTGATGTGCAGATACAGGCTGTCCTGGTGCTCCAGGTAGTTCAAACCCCAGACACACCAAAACAAAAAATGTGGTATATCCACACGATGGGATATTATTCAGCCAAAAAAAGTATTGACACATGCTACAACAACATGGATGAAACTTGAAAACATACTAAATGAAAGAAGTCAGAAACAGAGATCACATTTTATGTTGTTCCATTTATGTAACATTTCCAAAATGAAATAAACAGAGAAAAAATAGATTAGTCATTGGTTTCGGCTCTGTGAAAAGAGGAGGAACTACAGGTGACAGTTCTGAGCAGAAGAAAGTGTCTTAACATTTACTGTGGTGGAGGCTGCCAAGCTCTCACAATATGCTGAAAGCAACTAAATTTACTTTAAAGGATTATTTATCTCAATAGAAAGGTTTCTAAGGTGGAAGGGTGGGGGAAGGAAAGAGGAAGTAAAAGTTCTGGATGTGTATCATATCTCTAATTTGAGTGTGTGTGAGTCCATGGTAGATCTTGGCTTCTTACCTATTGAAATAGGCAGATCACCCTGTTAACTGGAAGTCTGGGATTTATTGTGGTGTCCTTCTGTCTGCCTGTAGTTTGTACATTCTGTTCAGTCCCTGGAAAGCTGACTTCTACATACTGTTTCTCTATTTCAATCCTGCCTGTGGTACTAACAGGTCACTACTCCCCTTATAGCACCCTAACCTCAAAGCCCTTGCATGAGTATCAGCTCCATCTTTTCTATCACAGCCCACTTAAATTAAGCCTACAGTTGTCATTCTTTTCCACAACTTGAGAATTCAGGAAAAAGATCTTTAAGAAATAGGGTCCTATTACCTTGGCAAAATTTATATACCCTCCATGAAACACCCTGAATTGAGATTTCAGTGTTTTCACTCAAATGTCATAATGAGAAGATTATCTTTGGAGTCAGTAATAGACTGCATTCACTTCATTTAAAAAGGCCCTATTTTGGGGTCATGCACAATGGCTTATGCCTGTAATCCAAGCTACCTGAGAGGTAGAGACGGGAAGATCACAGTTCTAAGACAATCTGAGCAAAAAGTTATGAAGGCTCCATCTCAAAGAACAACTTGGGCATGATGGTCAACACCTGTAATTGCAACATATAAGAGCCAAGGTAGGAGGATCATGGTCAGCGGCTGTCCAGGGAAAGCATAAGAACCCTATCTGAAAAATAACTAAAGCAACATGGGCTGGGGGCATGGCACAAGTGGTAAAGTGCTTACTTAGGAAGCAAGATGCCCTGAGTTCAAATCCTCAGTACCTGGGACAAAAACAGACATGCAGATTAAGTGAATCAGAATAGAATACATAGGTATAAATCAACACAGCAGTGCCCACCTGATTTTTGACAAAGGCACCTAACCCATATGATGGAGAAGAGACAAGCTCTTCAACAAATGTTGCTTGGGAAATTGGATGTCTGCATGCACAAACTGAAACTAGTTTCATGTCTTTCACCCTGTACAAGTATCAACTTAAAATGGATTAAGGACCATAATAATACCTGAAACTCAGAATCTAGTGCAAGATATAATGGAACTAATAGGAATAGACAATGACTTTCTAAATAGAATTCAAATGGCTCAGCAACTAAGAGAAAGGATTTACAAATGGGACTACATGAAACTAAAATGCTTCTGAACAACAAAAGAAATAGTCACAAGAATGAAGAGGACACCCACAGAATGGGGGAAAACTGCCAGCTATACATATGATGGGAATTAGTATCGAGAATATATTCAAAAACTAAACTCCCCAAAAATCAATGACCCAAGGAAGAAATGCACAAATGAACTGAACAGAGCTTTTTCAAAGGCAGAAGTCCAAGTGACCAACAACTACATAAAGAATGCTCACCATCCCTGGCCATAAAGGAAGTGCTAATCAAAACCATGTCAAGATTCCACCTCACTCCCATTAGAATGGCTATCATCAAGAATACAAACAACTAATGTTTTCAAGGATGTCTAAAAAACGGAACCCTCATATGCAGTTGGTGGGAATAGAAATCAGTACAACCAGTATGGAAAAGTGCGGAGGCTCCTCAAAACTAAAAGTAGAATTGCCATATGATTCAGCATTCTCATTCATAGGGATATACCCGAAGGAATGTAAGTCAGGTTACAATAAAGCCTCCTGCACATCCTTGTTTACTGCAGCATTATTCACAACAGCTAAGATATGGAAAGAGCCAAGATGCCTCAATACTGATAAATGGATCAAAAATTGTGGCATTTATACATGATGGAATTTTATTTAGCCTTAAAGAAGAATGAAATTTTATTATTTGCCGGTAAATGGATGGAACTTGAGAACATCAACTTAAGTGAAATTAGGTTAAGAAAACCAAAGGCCAGATGTTTTCTCTCACACATGGACTAGAGACCTGATACACATACAAGCAATATTATGAACAGGTCTCACTAAGGGGAGCTTACTTATGAGAGAGCGAGGGTAAAAGGAAAATGTTAAGGGGGTCAATATGGTGGTTGTAATTTTTGTACAAGAATGCAGAATTATTAAACCTTTTGAAATTACCATAAGAAGGGGAATAAAGTAGAAAGGCAAAAAATAGAGGGAATGAACCAATTCATGTTATAATACATATATACGGAAATGTCACAGTGAAACATCCTGTATAACTATTTTAATGAAACAAAAATGTGCTGGGCACCATTGGCTCATGACTGCAATCCCTGTGACTCAGGAGGAAGAGAAAAGGAAGATCGTGGTTGGGCAAATAGTTTGTAAGAACCTATTTCAAAAACACCTATCACAAAAAAAAGGCTGATGGACTGGCCCAAGGTATAGTCCCTGACCTCAAGCCCCAGTTCTGCCCTCCACACCAAAAATAAAAATAGCTTGTTTTCAAAAATGGAGAACAGGGCTTGTTTTCAAAAATGGAGAACAGGAAGGAAAAACAAGTCCTGTCTAGGGAGTTGATAACTTGTGTGTGTGTGTGGGGGGGGTGAAGATATAAGGAAAGTGTGTTGAGGGTGAATAAGGTGTAAATACTATACACTCATGTATGAAAATGGAAAAATGAGACCTGTTGAAACTATTCCAGAAATGGGGGAGGAGGATAAAGGAGAATAATAGAGGGATGAATTCAACTATGGCATATTATAAGAACTTTTGTAAATTTCACAATGTACCCCCCAAAAATAATTTTTTAAAACTCAGTAATGTAAAAAATCTTTTTAAATTATTGTGTTCATTTTACTGAGTTTAAGAGACACAAGCTATGCAACCACACTTATTTGGCCAGTTTTCCTACAAACTCACACCTATTTGACTTATTATGCTAAGTGGATACTGTGCATGTTAGTTCTGACAACCACGTACCTCCTCACAAACATTATAGCACTGACATCACCCAACAGCAGATATGAGGAACAGAGCTCTATGTTCCAAACACCTCTGACAATATCTGCACCAGCACAGGTAAACATTCAAACTCTCTGCATAGATTTCCCTACAACATAAGAGTGTTGGTCTAAATGATATATAAGGTCAGTTTGGGTTCTAATATTTTATTAATATTTTAGGTCACTTTTACTCAACTGGGCAGTTCTCAAACTCCTGACCCACAGAAAATGGGTAAATTAATTTTTTTGTTTACTATGCTAAATGTTGGAGAAATCTTTTACACAGCTATAGGTAACTAATAGATGGTAGATGGCAGTTCCATCTGCTAACTACTGGGGCATCCAAGACTGTTCCACAAACCTTAGGGGCTTGCACTGGGAGACTAGGGGCATCTTGATACCTCCCGTGGAAGAAAGCATCTATGGCCTCTGCAAAAATGCTACCAGTGCATTTGGTGGAGTGTTGATAAAAAATTCTGAAATGGTACATATATGGTAAGGGAGCCGGGGCTCATGAACTCGTCCTCAACTCATGACTTCAAAAAGCATCAAACATAGAAAAACACGTGAAGTGACATCATTTCCACCAATGTTCTTGGAAAGAAGACATACTACCACCTCTATGCCAATGAGGAAGGAAACCCTAATCCACCAGAATCTATGCCTGAAGTGATCACTGGAATTGGAATCATTTTTAGCAAGCCAATGACACACATGGACACATGTATCAGGATGCCCGGATATATACTGGGCATGTTCAATGAATGCTGAATATTTCCTCCTCAGATAATATGTTAGGGTTGATCTTCGCAGTAGCAAGGTTGAGCCAAACCTGTAGTTAGTGACTTCCAGGGAGCATTGCTGACTTGCATTATGTGGGACAGAGTACCTAACAGACAATGATACAGGAAATATTTTACAACCACCCACGCACACACACTCACACACACAAACACACCCACAGCATGGCTATGTCCCATGAATATTAAGTATTCTGGTGTAAGTGAATTTCTGGGCTTTCATCTAAATAAAGTAACTTTCAGCAGCACCAAAACTTCATTAATACCAGGAATCACTGGTGAACCAGGGTAATTTCTTCAGACATTCGTTGCCATGGTGTAATGTAACCTGCAGGCCAGAGAAGAAGTGATGGCATAGCAACACGTGCCTGGGCCTCTGAGTAACCTCCTTCCTCCCTTGCCAGTCCACTAGCAGCACACTGTGAGACTGGCTGTTCAGGGTGAGCCCCTAAAATCAACGCCACCTGTACACCACAGTGAGATCCAGGGCGGCCTGTTCTGCTCGGTGAGTTCCAGGCCCGAAAAGGTCACAAAAGCCTGTGGACACTCCAGACCGTGGGGTATGGTAGCTTAGGCTAGCAGGTGAAGAAAGAAATGCTCCAATCCTGTCGTGCTAATGTCACCCATGTGCTCCTCCTGTCCCTGCCCTGTTTCCCTAGGCCCCACTTAACTGAGAAGTCTTCCACACAAGACAGGGGCACCTTCCTCCAGCTTCTTCCTGCTTGGCTGGCTGGGCTGCCATAGCAACAGGCCAGGCAGGAGCTTCCTCAGGACTCTTCAAGTTCCAGGGGCTGTAAGCCCACTGTGACATCACCACCAAGACTTTTCTGATTGGTCAGACTGCATAAGCAGTCCCTCTAGGCCCTGCCCCCTCCCAGATCCAGCCACTTGTGTGGCAGTTTCCTGGCAAGATCTTCTTATCTGAGGATTGCTTTTCTCCTCCAGGTTCCCTCATCAGCTTGTTCAAGGTTCAAGTGGGATGACATTTCTGTCCTGTTCCAAAGAACTCCCAATCTGGAACCTGCATTTTGGAGATCAGGAAATGTTTCTGGTGGTAAGTACGAAAACACCTCAAGGCCTTTTCAGTTCCATCAGCAAGGAAAACTCCCTCTACATTGGATGAGGCAATTTCCCTCCCAGAACTACATCTCCCATCATGTGGGAGGTCATTCCCTTATGTGAGGAAAAATATAGTACACTGGGAACCAGGGGGTTGTGTTTCCAGGCTTCTGTGTTCCTAACTCCATCAAAACATGCAAATGCACACACTGGCTGCCAAGAGCTTCAAAGTGACCACAAGAATTCACTTCATGTTGACAAAGAAATTAATTCACTTTGATCTGAGAAATACACCGGCACACACAGGGTGTAGTCAAGGAATGCTTAATATTCCCTAGTCAGTGAAATTGTTACCATCTCTCCAGTGAACAGCAGCTTTCAGGAACACCAGAAAGTATGGAATACCATGAAGCACTCAGGAAGAACATTCATTTCTACAAAGATTCTCTCATGGACAAAACACTACACCTTTCATTCATGGAACTGAACACATAAAGTCAAGAGCGACTCAAGGCTGTTCCTCAAAGTGACTTCAGGAACTAACCTAACTTCTACCAATCAATGATGGCAAATTGAACAAGAGATATCACACACACACACACACACACACACACACACAAAGTGATGATATCCTAATTGTTATCTAGTAAGTGAATTTCTTACCTTCTATCTACTAAATAGCCACATTGAACAAGACCAGAAGTCACTGAGCAACAGGACACCCTGGTGCATTCCATCCATTCCCACAGTGTTAAAGAGAGATTTTGATTCAAGGAGTCTTATGCATGCCTAAAGAGTGGATATGCTCAATGAATATGAAATAGTATGTAGTATGAGAATTTATTAGAAAGAGCAAAGAAATTAATACACTGTGACACTATGAGTATTACACACACAAACACACACACACACACACACACACGCTGGTGTTATCTGTAGGGGATCAAAGTGGTTGAGGTGACCTACCATTGCCTGCCCTGGCCTGCTCTGTGTCCTCTTTGAGGTCCTTTGGTAAATTCTCCAGAAGCATCTTGGTTGAGGGTTGACCCAGTATCACTTGATATGGTCTATGCCTCCACTCTGGGCTCTCTTGCAGCCTGAACCTCCACACAGTGGAAGACAGCAAGAGAGTGTTCTTTTATCTACATGGTCTCCAGAAAAATGATCTGGCTACAGTTTGTTTGGAATGTGGGCATCTGGTCATCAGGGTTCAACATTCTATGGTCCATCATCCAGAAAGTGAGGGCTTCTCTGGTGTACACACAACTGAAACTCTTCTTCAGACAAGCCCTCCCCAAGGTCTAGTAGGATGTTGCACCCCCACCCCCAAGTCTAGGTCATAGGTTGGCAATAGTGTGACTCACACAGCCTACCCCAGTGGTCTGGGCACTGTCACTGTTCCAATATTGAGGACACAGAGCTGGGGTCAGAGATGGCCCCTTCATTAATTAAACCAAGTATGTGACTCTCAGCAGAGCATTAGGGATCTCAGGACCTTCCCAGTCTTCCTGATTGCTCCCTGGGGGATCATCCTAGCATCTAATTCCCAGGATGTCATCAGTTTTTCATCATGTCTAGTACCTGTATTTCCTGTGACACTTTGAGGCAGTTCATTCATGTAGGTAATGCACTAAATGAGTGTTGGGAAATTTAGAAGAAGGGAAGCAATAAGAATGGAATATAGATTGGATGTGGTGTTGCACAACTATAATTTCAAAACTAGGGGGGATGAGGCTGGGAGTATCAAAGTTTATATCCAGGCTGGGCTAGATAGCCATACACGGACTCTAAACAAAACCAGAGAACCCCAAGTTAACATAGACTTGAGTTCATTGGCTTTATCTAGAGAAAATCAAAAGTGTGTACACAGAGACAAATACACACAGACTCACAATGGCTTATATGAACACAAATTCATGTGCACACAGAGACACTTACACATTTGCAAACAGATGCAAATAAGTACAAATGCTGTCACAGAAGTTCATGTACACATGCATGATTATACCCACACATAGATGCACACTGAGGCAAAAATATATGCACACACATTCATCCTAATCCCAGGGTCTCCCCAAGGTGACCACAACTTCTCTTTTCCCTCTCAAAGAGCTACCCAGTTGCTCGTCATACACTTAGCCTCCTTTCCTGGAATTCCAACACCCATTGCTAACCTGCCTACACAATACCTTGATGTGGATTCTCCTTGTCCCACTCATAAAAGGAGTGTGGGCAGCTATCTCATGACTCACCCTTGATTCTGAAATCCTGGCACAGGTGACAAATGAGGTCATCTATGTCTTGATCCTAGGCAACAAGGAAAGGCAGGAGCTGGTGACGAGGCTACGATTGGGCTCATGTGTTCAAGGCCCCTGTGTCTCTTCTGTGCTTCTAGGGACAGGGAAGCACTAAGTGAAAACTGCTTCTGGAGACCAATCCTCTGAGAAACCAGCACCTTCAGGAAAGGAAGCAGTGAGTGAACCCTGCAGTGACTGTGGTCATCCACTGAGTGCTGGATTAATTGTACGTGTTTGTGTAACAAACCTACATGCATGTGACAAAGATGTGTCACATGTTTGTAACTGGTCTATCCCAGTCTCTGTCCACGTGTAATTCAAGCAGAAGTGCTGCTCAAAAAGGTGGTGCCCTACTACTGCCCAGGCTCCATCTGGTCAGTGGGACATAAAGCGCAAGAATTACCTAGCACCCACCACCTGCACCACCATCAATCAGTTTGACGCCATGGTTTCCTCTGTCATCACAACCTCCCTGGGAGACCAGAGCATGAAGGACTCAGATCAAGCCTGGTGGAACACTGGATTGAGGTGGCCAGGGTATCCTGCAAGAGGCCTAGCCAAGAAGGCTACCACAGTAATATCTGCACCATCCCTCATGAGTCTGCATAGATTAAAAATCTCTCAGGTTGCTGGTAGCTAGGACTCATTTCAGGACAATTTCTCACACTTGGCTCTCAAAGTCAGATTTATACTTAATATTCAAATCAACTCTATTCAATAGTCTAGGGCTTACCTTAGTGCTGAACAGGACAACACATACGAGGACACAAGTTAAGGGGAGGACATGATACATGGTGTATTATTTACAATTTAAAAAATAAACACTACATTCCTATAGTTCCTTTTGGATATGTATTTGCCAAATGCATGGATGCTATTTTACTTTATCTGCCAGTCTTTGAAGTAGAAGCACCCAGGGTAGTTAGTTGTGCATTTCTCTTCAGGTGGCCCTAAATCAGCACTATCATATTAAAAACAAAAATACTTTGTTAACAGCATGACCTATTTTCTGAACACACAAGACATTTTCATTGGAAAATAACTAGAAAACAAAGAAATGCAAACAGCAAAAAAAAAAAATCCCAACATGTTCCTTATTCCACACACTATTTTTAACACTTTGTGTACTTCTGCTTCATTTTGTATATAAACATACACATTTTAAAATGCAATCTGGGTGGGGTGGTTCAAGTTACAGAGTGCCTGCCTAGCAAGTGCAAGGTCCTTAGTTCAAACCCCAATCCTGTAAAGAGACAAAACAAAACCACAATTCAGACAACCCTATGGGTATAATTGGATATCTTTTTCCCACTCATCATTACATTCTTTTAGAACATCACTTGACTGCTGTACCACACATTCCATAGATCTATAACTTATTTATAGTCACCCACTGCACTGTAGGTGAACGAGTAGCACAGAATTAAGCAGGAGGCTTTGCTCTTTATTTTTGCTTCCACACAAGTGCTCTGCTCCAGCAGCCATCTCAGGGCTCTTTCATGACAGATGGACCATAAGTCCCACTGGGATAGTCATTTTTGTGTGGTGCTGGATCACATGCAGGACCTCATGCATGCTGGGCAAGCACTGTACCACTGAGCTACATCCCTAACCTTTTCATCTATACACTCCTAAATGTTTCCCATTTTTAAAGTTTCCAAAGTAATCATTTCTTCTTGAAAAATTAACTTGAGAATTTTAAAAGCTCTAATGCAGTGGCACATGCTTATAATCCCAGCTACTGTGAATGAATAGATGGAAGGTTTGTGTTTTGAGGTCAGCCCAAGCAAAAGTTAGTGAGACCCTATATCTAAAAACAAGTCAGGCGTGGTGGATCAATCCTATAATCCCAAATATTTGGGATCATCTCCATCTGAGGCCAGTCCAGGCCAAAAGATGGGGGGGGAGAGAGAGACAGAGAGAGAGAGAGAGAGAGAGAGAGAATAAGTGCAAGATCCCATCTCAAAAACAACATAAAAGCAAAAGGACCAGCGGTGTGGCTCAAGTGAAGTGGTAGCATGCTTGCCTAGTTAGCACATGGCCCCGAGTACCAACCACAAAATAAGAACAAAATAACAAGACAAAAGCTGTAATGGTTCTTATACTGTCTTGTTCTAAATTCTCATGCATAATTATTCTTATGCCTCTCATATGTATACCTTCACCTTATGTCTTTGAAAAACACTAGCATTCACAGTTAAAATAAGTATAAGCAACTCAGAAGCATCTATTAAAATTTAAATGTATGTAACTTTAATATCCCGCAACTCCTCTTTTTGCCACAAACCCGGGGGAAACACTTGAGCATATATAAGAGACATCCTCAAGGATCATCTGCAATCATGAAAAGCTGGAAGCAGTCATCAGTGGGACAGGACCAACTGCACTGTGGTACAGCCATTTTCAAAAATCATACAACAGTCATGACAAAGGAGGGGAAAGTCTACATGACCATAGGAGGTTGTGTCAAAGAGAAAATAAACACATTTTACTAGCTTAAAATACACACATGCAAATGCACTGAATTCTTTTTCTATGAGGTCTGGGGTTAAAGAGAGTCAGACTTGAGAGGGCATTCAACTGTACTTGCAATGTGTGAACTTGCTAATAGCAAAGTATTTTGATAATTTCAAATAAATGAAGTGAATATATAAAATGGCTAACAATATAAAGAAATAGCGATTAAATTCATGCAGGTCAAACCTTACCTGTGCAAAAAGTTCTCTTCTGCTAGTTGAATTTGTAGTATTCCACCCTTCCATTTCATTTAAAAATATTAAATAACATTTTTGCAGCACACACGTTTTCTAAATATTTAGTAACAGGAGAAATAGGCTTGTTTATCACAAAGAGACAACTAAAAGTGGAAGAGCCAACTCTGGTTATTCATTCCTATAATCACAGCTACTCAGGAGGGGACAGCAAGAAATACTGTGGCTTATTGCACAAGCAGGAAATCAAGTTGCTTTGGAGAAGGATGACGTCTTTGGAGGACTTGCAGACAGACCAGTGAGGTGGAGTCTTCAAGGGATGAGCCCCTGGGTTCCTGGAGATGTGGCCATGGTGCAGGGCTAGGGCCAGCTGAGGGTCCACTCTCTCCGCCTCCTGCATGCGCAGAACCGGGCGCTGGGGGCAAGCAGGGCCCCAGTGCTGGAGTCTCAGGCTGCTGCCAGCATCCCTGCTCGGGCAGGGGCATAAAAGTGCACTAGAGAACGGGATAAGTAAACACTGAACTTTGTCCACTGCAAAGCAACTGCAGCATGGTTGCTGGCAGGGGGCCGGCAGGGGGCGCGCTGGGGCAGCGCCTACGCCGGAAACTCAAGAAGGGCAGGGCCTCTGCACGGACTCCACGCCCACTGGCAGGCCTTGGCTTGCTGTGTCGGCCCTACAGCCAGGCAGCGCTCGCCCCACAAGCCAGCTGGGGCAGACTCGAAAGTGGCGAAGGTGATCAGCGTGGGACGGCGGCACTCTGGAGCAGGGCTTGGCAGTGGTAGGTCCCTCCTCCTATCAGAGGAGTGTTCCCCTGGCCCTGGCGGTGAGGACAGGGCAGGAATGGGGAGATAGGAGCCGTGTGGGGTGGTCAGGCAGGACATTGAGTCAGGTCGCGGGGTCAGGCAGGAGAAGTGTCGGGCTGCGGGCATGGCGGGGGAAGTCAGGCAGTGGGTCTGGCTGCGGGAGGCGGGGGTCAGGCGGGAGGTGCGTCGTGTTGCGGGTGGCGGGGATCGGGCTTGCAGTGAGTCGGGCTGTGGACAGCGGGGGTCAGGCATGCCGTGCGTAGGGTTGCCAGGGTCAGGTGGGAGGTGCGTTGGGCTGCAGGCTGTGGGGGTTAGGCAGGAGGAGTGTCTGGCTGCGTGCGGTGTAGATCAGGCGGGAGGTGCTTTGGGATGGGCGCGGCGGGGGTCAGGCTGAGGTGCATCGGGTTGTGGGCAGTGGGGTCAGAGGAGCGGTGCATTGGGCTGTGGGGGTTAGACGGGAGGTGCGTCCGGATGCCCGCGGTGGAGGTCAGGTGGGAGATGCCTCAGGATGCTTGCCGCATGATTCAAGCGGGAGGCGCAGCTGTCTGCGGCATTCAGGCTGGAGTTACGTCAGGCCGAGGGCTGCAGGGCAGGCGAGCCCTGCATAGGGCGGCGGAGGTCAGGCTTGCGGTGTATCAGGCAACAGGGGTCAGGCTGGAGGTGCGTCTGGGGTCAGGCGCGCGGTGCATCGGGTCGCGGGGATCAGGCGTGTGGTGCGTCAGGCGGCGGGGGTCAGGTGGGAGGTGGGCTGCGGACGGCGGGGGGGCAGGCGGGAGGTGCATCAGGAGGCTGGCGGTGGGGGATAGGCATGCAGTGTGTTGGGTTATGATTGGCGAGGTCAGGCGTGCGGTGTGTCGGGTAGCAGGGGTCAGGCAGGAGATGCACAGGGCTGTGGGCACCTGGGGTCAGGCGGTGCATTGGGATGCCTGCAGCAGGGGTCAGGCGCCTCTTGCATCTGGAAGCCTCTTGCATCCGGAAGAACCTCCCACAAGACCCCCACCGCCCAATGCACCCCTTGCCTGACCCCGCAGCCCACAACCCGATGCACCTCCCACCTGACCTCCACCGCGGGGATCTCAAATCACCTCCTGCCTGACTCCTGCTGCACGCAGCCCAACGCACCGCCTGACCCCAGGTGACCACAGCCCTGTGCACCTCCTGCCTGACCACCGCTACCCAAAAAACCGCACGACTGACCCCGCCTACCATAACCCGACACACTGAATGCCTGACCCCGCCGCCAGCCTCCTCATGCACCTCCCGCCTGCCCTCCCCCGCCCGCACCCCACCTCCCACCTGACCCCAGCAGAATGATGCACCTACACCCTGATCCCTGACGCCCTGATGCACTGCTCGCCTGACTCCCACTGCCTGCTTCCAGAAGCACCTCCCACCAGACCCAGGCCGCTTGCATCCTGTGGAATCTCCCACAGTGGAGGTCAGGTGGGAGGTGCATAGGCTTGTGGGCAGCGGGGTCAGGCCAGGGGTGCATTTGGCGGTAGGGGTCTGGCGGGAGGGGCATCCGGACTTGCAAGACAGAGGTCTGGTGGGAGGTGCTTCCGGATGCAAGTGGGGAGAGTTAGGTGGGAGGTGCTTCAGGATGCGCCTGGCAGGAGTCATGCGGGAGGTGCTTCCTGATGCAGGCAGCTGGAGTGAGGCTAGCAGTGCATCAGGGCGGCGGGGGTCCTGCTGCAGGTGCGTCATGCAGTATGGGTCAGGCGCAAGGTGGTCGGGCTGCAGGCAGAGTGGGTCAGGCTGGAGGTTCGTTGGGTGCGGGTATCGGGGGTCAGGTGGTGCCCTGGCTGCAAGCGGCGGGAGTCAGGAGGGAGGTGCTTTGGAATGCCCGCGGTGGAGGTCAGGCGGGAAGTATATGGGCTTGTGGGGGCGGGGTCAGGCAAGGAGTGCATTGGGCGGTGGGGGTCTGGCGGGAGGTGAATCGGGATTTGCGAGGCAGGGGTCTGGTGGGAGGTGCTTCCGGATGCAAGAGGCAGTGGTTAGGCGGGAGGTGCCTCAGCATGCAAGCGACCTGGGTTTGGTGGGAGGTGCTTCAGCATGCTTGGCGGGAGTCAGGCAGGAGGTGCTTCTGGATGCAGGCAGTGGGAGTCAGGTTAGCAGTGCATCAGGGCGGCAGGGATCAGGCTGCAGGTGCATCATGCGGCGGGGGTCAGGTGGGAGGTGGGCTGCGTGCGGCGGGTGGCAGGCTGGAGGTGCATGAGGAGGCTGGCGGCGGGGTCAGGCGTGCAGTGTGTGGGGTTATGGTTGGCGGGGGTCTGGCGGGATGTGCATCGGGATTTGCACGGTGGGGGTCTGGTGGGAGGTGCTTATGGATGTAAGTGGAGGGAGTTAGGTGGGAGGTGCTTCAGGATGCGCCTGGAGGGAGTAATGCGGGAGGTGCTTCTGGATGCAGGCAGTGGGAGTCTGGCGAACAATGCATCAGGCGGCGGTGGTCAGGCTGCTGGTGCGTTGTGCAGTGGGGTCAGGCGGGAGGAGGTAGGGCTGTAGGCAGAGTGGGTCAGGCTGGAGGTGCGTCGGGTGCGGGTATCAGGGGTCAGTTGGTGACCAGGCTGCAAGCGGCGGCGGGGAGGTAGTTAGGTGGAAGGTGCTTCAGGATGCACCTGGCGGGAGACATGCGTGAGGTGCTTCAGGATGCAGGTAGTTGGAGTCTGGCAAACAATGCATCAGGCGGACAGGGGTCAGGCTGCAGGTGCGTCATGCGATGGGAGTCAGGCGGGAGGTGGGCTCGGGCGTCGGGGGGCAGGCGGGAGGTGCATGAGGAGGCTGCCGGCGGAGTCCGGCGTGCAGTGTGTTGGGTTAGGGTTGGCGGGGTCAGGCGTGCAGTGTGTTGGGTGGTGGTGGTCACGCAGGAGGTGCACAGGTCTGTGGCCACCTGAGGTCAGGCGGTGCTTTCGGCTGCGCGCGGCGGGAGTCGTGCGGGAGGTGCTTTGATATGTCCTGGGTGGAGTTCAGGCGGGAGGTGCATCGATTTGTGGGCAGCGGTGTTAGGTGAGCTGTTCATTGGGCAGTGCGGGTCAGGCTTGCGGTGCATTGGGCATTGGGGGTCAGGCGGGAGTTGGGCTGCTGGCGACGTGGGTCAGGCAGGTGGTTCTTCAAGATCCTCGCAGCGGGGTTCTTGTGGGAGGTGCTTTGGGATGTCTGCGGCAGGGGTCAGGCTGGAGATGTGTCTGGATGCCTGCGAGTGGGGGGGGAAGGAATGGGGGTAATGTGGGAGGTGCCTCAGGATGTATGTGCCATGGTTCAAGCGGGAGGTGTAGCTGCCTGCGGGATTCAGACTGGAGGTACTTTGGGCTGCGAGGTCAGGCTTGCGGTGCATCGGGAGGCGGGAGGTGAGCTGCAGGCGCTGTGGGTCAGGCGGGAGGTTCTTCAGGATGCCATAGCGGGGTTCCGGTGGGAGGTGCTTCAGCATGCAGGCAGTGGGAGTCAGGCTAGCGGTGCATCTGGCAGCCGAGGTCAGGCAGGAGGTGCGTCGGGATGTGTGGTGGGGGTCAGGCATGCGGTGCGTCGGGTTGTGGGCAGCGGGGTCAGGCGAGCGGTGCATCGGGTGGCGGGGGTCAGGCATGAGGTGCGTTGTGCCGTGGGGGTTAGGCGGGAGGTGATCGGGCTGCAGGTGCATTGGGATGCGGGCAGAGGGGTCAGGCCTGCGGTGTGTGGAGTTTTGGGAGTCAGCCTGCAGTGCATCGAATTGTGGGCAGCGGGGGACTGGACAGGCGTGTGGTGTGTTGCCGCCCCCCCCCCCCCCGCCTGCCCGCCTTGGTGCCCTTGGCTGGTGACATGGGGACATCGAGTCACACCTTCTCCTCCTGCCCTGAAGCCACTGCCTCTTCCCCCAGAGCTGGTCTGAGGCTCAATGCGCTCTGGCTAGGCTCCTGCTACACTGCTGTCCTGGAGAGCAGCTCTGCGACCAGGGCCACTGTGGGCGCCTGTAGATGCTGTTTAGAGACCAGGTTTGTCACTGTGTTTCCCAGGGCTACAAATACAGTACTATGATTTGGGGGGTTTTGGCTGAAAGTAGAACACATTGGTTTTTCAGAAAATTTTGAGGTTGAATGTGAAGAGATTTGTGAGGAACAAAACGAGAATGTTTTTAGGAAAATTGTGTATTATCTGAAATAATTGTTAGTAGTTGGAATATCTGTTTCTAATATTTGCTTTTTTATGGAATCATATCAGAAAATCTGCAGATCATATTCTGTGGGATAGATTCTTTTGAAGACTTGAAAATTCAGCGTGGACATTTAAAACCAGCACTGTCATTTCTGAGTATGCTGACTGCTTTCAATGTGAGAAATTCCTCCAGGAAGACAAGGACTACCAAGCTCTGAGAGGACAGAAAGGGTGAGCATTGTTTCAGTCCAGAAGAAGTTTTGAAGCTCACTGTATTATACACAGGAACTTGGTTGTCAAATGTTGATTTAGGATTCTGCAAATTTACTGTCATGGTGTACTTGTAAACGAAGGCATCTTCTGCACATCACATTTGCTCAATACTTCTTTTGTGGCATTAGGGTGCAAATTCAGACTTTGTGTCTGCTAGGGAGGCTCTCTAACTCTGAAGCCACATTCCAGCTTCCACACTCTGAAAAGTTGCCTGAGGTAAATATTAACACAGTGCCCTTAAGAACTTTCCTAGTCAAGTGGTATGGGATTTTTGTGTTTTAACACAACTTTATTTATTCTTTTAAGTATTGGGAATTGAATCTAGGGCTTCATGCATGCTAAGCAAGTGATCTACCACTTGAGCCATGCCGCCAGCTTATTTTTGGTTTTTGAGACATGATCTTGCTATGTAGCCCAGGCTGGCCTCCTACCTCAGCTGTCCAATTGCTGACATTATAGGTATGTGCCATTAAACCCAGATTTTAATTAATAAATCTTATAATTTGTTGCTCACTCACGTGAAAGCTGCCTAACCGTAATGCACTATCATTGCGTATAGTCAATAAATGTTCAGCCACTGAAGCTTTTTCCAGAAGGAAGATATCTGGTGTTAAAGAGTAAGCTTTATTGCCAAATGTCTATGCTGCTCTGACAGATTAGAGGAAGCTAATTTAACCTTGCAACTGGATAACTAGATATTAGGAACTTTGGCTGGACAAGAATTACAATCTTTGAGCAGAAATCATTTTTGGAAGTGGTTTCTGATTTTTGTACTGAAATAACTCTTAGGAGAGGGAGAGACAGCTCAGAGGGTCTTAGGCATCTCACTGCAGGGGTATTTTGAATTATTTCTAGAAATGGAGTGATGGAATTTAGAGACCTTAATTACTTGAAAGGAAGAGATGGGTACTGAAAGTACAGAGAGTATAGGCTGGTGGAGTGGCTCAAGCAGTTAGAGTGCCTGACTACCATGCATGAGGCCTTGAGTTCAAATTTCATTACCATTACAAAAAGAAATAGAGTCAGGCTAGCCAGATGTAAAAAAAACTCCTGTAGCTAGAAAGGAGATTTCAGACAAAGATATTTCAAAAGATGAAATACTTTTCTTTTCTATGAGTAATATGTAATTATTTTAGCAAACTTGGAAAAGAATAAAAATTATAATAAAGAATATATATACACACTCACATATTTTCCCCCTCTGGGCTGAGGATTAAACCCAGGACATTTGCAAATACTGGGCAAGTGTTCTACAACTGAGCTACATCTCTGACCCAAGAAGTAATATTTTAAAGCCATCAATCAAAATAGTTATGGGAGTGATTAGTGATATAATTTGGCAAGAGGAATGGTACTAGAAGAGAAGAGTTTTGAATGGTAAAAGAATGCAGTCTGATGCAAGTATGCAAGTGGAATCTAGATGTGAATAAACAATGTGAGTATACAGTGTTTTGTATCACTGGTTTTCAGATTTTCTTTTCTTTTTTCACAAAAAGAGAGCCTGCACTTTAAAAACACTTAGATGATATCACAAAAAGCAGAACAGCCGATGAGCTTCACAGCATAAAAATGCCTGAGAGCCCTGACATTGAAGATTATATTCACCTGGGTTATGCTTTGTTACAAAACAGAAAAAAAGGTTGGCAGGTAAAAGTGACTGTTCCTGAGGCCAAGTGATACAGCATTGTTCAAAATGGTATTTATAATTCTATTTTTTGACAGCTTTTTGATATACTGAGTAAATTGACAGCCAAAAAGCTTGATCTGGATTTGAGGTCATCACATGTTTACTTAATCAACAAATTCATACTGTGTCTGCCTGAGTCACTGGGTCAGGTGCTGTTGGAAAGACAATAATTTGAAGTCATCTCTTTCAATTGACATAATTGTGCTGTTATAGTTCCTCTGGATTATTAATGAACACATTAGAAGCCAGTCAATCAGATAGTAGTATCTGAAGAATGTATCCTTTGAGGCAGTTATGTTTTCATTTCTCCAAACATTGTTAGAATTCTTTTGGAATTTCTTTAACTGCACATGCTCATTGTTTTGAATATCCTCAGTTTTGTTTCCTAATGAGTTGGTTTACAAAATAATGAGTTTGAAATTCAAAATTAAGTGTGCCTACAAGTATTAACAATGTAAGAATAGTTTTTCATTTAATTTTTCTGTTTTTTTTTCCAGTGCTGGGGATTGATCCCAGTTCCTTGACTCTGCTAGGCAAGTAATGCATTCTCAGATTTTGTTCTTACCTTTTTAAAACTTGTTGATAATAATGGTGTTTGAAGTCAGGGTCTCTTACTTGCTTGGTAGGTGCTCTACCACTTGAGCCACACCCCTAGACCTTTTTTCTTTTAGTTATTTTTCAGATATGGTCTTTTGAATTTTTACCCAGGGAGGGCCCTCAGACCTTGATCCTCCTCCCTATGCCACATCACACAGATGGGATTATTTTGGGGGTGGTGGGACTTGGGACACAGATAAGAATAAAGGTACACAATATCATGCTCAGCTTACTGGTTGAGATGGGGTCTGGCTAACTTTTGGGATTTTATTTTGTAGTATTGGGATTTGATCTCAGAGCCTTGTGATTGCTAGGCAGGCAGTCTACCATTTGAGCCATATCACCAGCCCAGGTCTCACTAACTTTTTGCCTTCCCTGGATTAGAACTGCGATCCCCCTGATTTCTGCCTACCAAGTAGCTGGTATTGTTACAAGCATGAATCACTCTGCCCAGCCTCTGTGCTTAACTATTTTTTTTCATGATTTCTCAGTACTGTCCTTGTGAGGATTGTTCTTAACCATTTTATGAGCTCTAAAATTATATTGTGAAGCATGAATGTGTGGGCTTCATATTTGATTATTTTGAAGAAAATTAGTGGTTTTTGCTAATTTTGTTAAAAATATACTCAATGCTTAAATTCTTCTTCTAAATTTCCTTAAGACTACAGATCTTCATAGACTTTTTGTTTTTGGTGGGCCTGTTGGGACTGGTAGTACTGGGGTTGGAACTCAGGGCTTTTCACTTGCAAAGCAGTTGCTCTACCCCTTTAACAACACCTCCAATCCAAGTCTATAAACCTTTAGGTTACAGAAGTACAGTGAACTCCTAAAAGAACAAACAGAGCCAAACCATCCAAAACCAATCACTGTATTGTTTAGGAATAGATACATACGTGATAAAAAACCAATAGTAATATATCGAAATTTGGGCTGTTTTCCTGTGATGTTTACCTGCATTTCTCTCTACTCAGCAGGTAGAAACAGGAGGATCGCAGTTCAAAGCCAGCTCTGGCAAATAGTTTCCACAACCCTATATGGAAAATATTCAATGCACAAAGGGTCTGGTGGAGTGCTATGGTTTTTCTTTTTTTAAATATTTTTTATTGAGTACTGTTGTACTAGGTATATTTTGTTACATTTACAAAAGTCTTTTACAATATATCATAGTTAAATTCATTTCTTCCATCATTTTCCTTTATTTCCTCTCTTCCTATTCCTGGATTAGTTTAACAGGTCTCATTTTTCCATTTCCACACATGAGTACATAATATTTCCATCATATTCACTCTCACAACCCTTTTCTTACAATCCTCCCTGCTCCCAATGTAACTAACCGCCAGACAGGACCAGTTTTACTTTCTTGTGTTGTGTTTTTTATTAGTTTATTTCTTTGTTTTTGGTGGCACTGGGTCTGTTCTCTTATTTTGAAAAAAAACGATAGTTTTTGTTTAAGATAGCTCTATAAGGAGTTTCACTGTAACATTTCCATGGACATACGTATTATAATCCTAATTGTTTCATCCCTTCCTTTTGTCCTTTGTACTTTATTCCCCTTCCATATTCCTTATTGTATAGAAAATACATCAACCGTATTCACGTTCTTAACGTCATTCTTTAAATGTTCTCCCCCCCGTTAGTGACTTCCCCTTTGATTGAGTTGTTTTTCATAATATTCTTTGCATTTTTATTGGGCCTATATTCTACATCTGAGAGAAAACATGCAGTGTTTGGCTTTCAGAACCCGATTAATTTCACTTAAGATAATCTCCATTTCCATCCATTTCCCTGCAAAGGATAAAATCTCATTCTTTTTTGAGGCTGAATAAAATTCCATTGAAAATTCTTGTTTTTCTAATTTACAGATGTAAAATAAGTTGCACAGTGACACAGATTATCAGGAAATGACCACACGGTTACTTTTCATCTTGAATTTCAGATTCTACAAATTCAGGTGAGTTAAGGAGCATGTTGTAATAAGAGATCTTTCTTCTATGAAACAAACAATTCCCATACCCCAGCCTCTAGCAGTGACTGAGTTGAGGATGAGTTCATGAGCCCTGGCTCCCTTAGCATGTATGTATCATTTAAGAATTTTTTGTCAACACCGCACCAAATGCACTTGTGGGATTTTTGCAGAGGCCATAGATGCTTTATTGCAGGGCAGATATCAAGATGCCCCTGGGGTCTCAGTGCAATCCCCTGAGGTTGTGGAGCAGTCTTGGATGCCACCAGTAGTTAGCAGATTGGCCTGTCATCTTCCATCTGTTAGTTACCTATATCTGTGTAACAGATATAACTTTTAGCATAGTAACTTTTAGCATAGTAAACAAGAAAAAAATAATTCACTCATTTTCTGTGGGTCAGGAATTTGAGAACTGCCCAGTTGAGCAAAAGTGACACAAAATGTTAATAGACTGTTAGAACCCAAACTGACCTTATATGTCATTTAGACCAACCTTCTTATTTTATAGGGAAATCTATGCAGAGAGTTTGAATGATTACTTGTGCTGGTGCAGCTATTGCCAGAGGTGTTTGGAGCATAGGGCTCTGTTCCTCACATCTGCTGTTGGGTGATGTCAGTGCTATAATGTTTGTGAGGAGGTATGAGGTCATCAGATCTAACATGCATAGTAAGTCGCATGGGTGTTAGTCTGTAGGAAAACTGGCCGATTAAGTGTGGTTGTGTAACTCCTCTCTCTGAAGCTCAGTGAAATGAACACAATGATTAAAAAAACTTTTTTACATTACTGAGTTTTAAAAAAATTATTGTAGTGGGGGAACATTGTGACATTTGCAAAAGTTCTTATAGTTGAATTCATCCCTCCATCATTCTCCTTTATCCTCTCTCTCCCCATTCCTGGAATAGTTTCATCAGGTATAATTTTTCCATTTTCATACATGACTATATAGTATTTATACCATATCCTACACCCTTTCTTTATATCCTCACCCCTCCCACAAGTATCAACTCCCTATACAGGACCTATTTTCCATTTCTGTTCTCCATTTTTAAAAACAAAAATCCATTTTTGTGTTTTTTTTTTTTTTTGGCATTGGGGGCAGGGGCTTAAACTCAGGGACTTAAACTCAGGGACTCTGCCTTGAGCCAGTCCACCAGCCCTTTTTTTGTGATAGGTGTTTTCGAGGTAGGGTCTTGCAAACTATTTGCCCAAGCTGTCTTTGAACCATGATCTTCCTTATCTCTTCCTCCTGAGTCACAAGGATTGCAGGTGTGAGCCACTGGTGCCCAGCACATTTTTGTTTCATTAAGATAGCTATACAGTATGTTTCATTGTGACACTTCCATATGTATATATGGATATGTGCATATGTATATATGTGTGTGCTATAATAAAAATTGGGTCATTCCCTCTTTTTTGCTTTTCTACTTTATTCCCCTTCTTATGGTAGTTTCAAAAGGTTTAAAAATTCGGCATTCTTCTACAGAAAGTACAACAACCATATTGACCGGCTTAACCTCCTCCTTTTACCCTCTCTCTCTCGTAAATGAGCTCCCCTTAGTGAGTGAGACCTGCTCTTCATAATACTGTTTGTATGTGTATCAGGTCTCTAGTCCATGTGTGAGAGAAAACATGGGGCCTTTGGTTTCCTTAACCTGACTAATTTCACTTAAGTTGATGTTCTCCAGTTCCATCCATTTACCCGCAAACAACAAAATTTCATTCTTAATTAAGGCTGAATAAAATTCCATCATGTATAAATGCCACAGTTTTTGATCCATGTATCAGTAGTGAGGCATCTTGGCTGTTTCCATATCTTAGCTGTCGTGAATAATGCTCCAGTAAACATGGATGTGCACGTGTCTGTATTGTAACCTGACTTGCATTCCTTCAGGGATATCCCTATGAATGATAATGCTGGATCACACAGCACTTCTACTTTTACTTTTGAGGAGCCTCCATACTGTTATCCATACTGGTTGTTATCCATACTGGTTGTACTAATTTACATTCCCACTAACTGCATATGAGGGTTCCTTTTTTTAGATATCCTTGAAAACATTAGTTGCGTGTATTCTTGATGATAGCCATTCTAACGGGACTGGGGTGGAATCTTGACATGGTTTTGATTTGCACTTCCTTTATGGCCAGGGATGGAGAGCATTTCTTTATGTAGTTGTTGGTCACTTGGACTTCTGCCTTTGAAAAAGCTCTGTGCAGTTAATTTGTGTATTTCTTCATTGGGTCATTGATTTTATGGGTATTTAGTTTTTGAGTATATTCTCGGTATTAATTCCCGTCAGACGTATAGCTGGCAAAGATTTCTCCATTCTGTGGGTAGCCTCTTCATTCTTGTGACTATTTCTTTTGTAGTTCAGAAGCATTTTAGTTTCATGTAGCCCCATTTTTGAATCCTTTCTCTAGTTGCTGAGCCATTAGAATTGTTTTTAGAAAGTCATTTTCTATGCCTATTAGTTCCATTGTAGTTTCTGATCTTTCTTGCACTAGATTCAGAGTTCCAGGTCTTATTATGGTCCTTAATCCATTTTAAGTTGATATATGTACAGGGTGAAAGACATGGATCTAATTTCAATTTGTGCATGCAGATATCCAGTTTCTAAAGCAACATTTGTTGAAGAGGCTGTCTCTTCTTCATCATATGGGTTGGGTGCCTTTGTCATAAATCAGGTGGGCATAGCTGTGTTGATTTAGATACATCTTCTATTCTGATTCTTAGCGTTAATCTGCATGTCTGTTTTGTGCCTGGTTTTCAGGGGCTCCTGCTTCTTAAGTAAGCACATTACCACTCGGGCCATGCCCCCAACCCACGCTGCTTTAGTTATTTTTCAGGTAGGGTTCTTATGCTTTCCCTGGACAGTTTCCAATCATGATTCTCCTACCTTGACTCTCACATGTTGCCATTACAGATGTTGACTATCATGCCCAACTTCTTTGAGATAGGGCCTTCCTAACTTTTGGCCCAGGCTGACTTAGAACTGTGATCTTCCCATCTCTACCTCTCAAGAAGCTGGGATTACAGGCATGAGTCATTGTGCATGACCCCAAAATAAGACCTTTGTTAATGAAGAGAGAGTCTATTAAAGACTCCAAAGATAATCTTCTTGTTATGACATTTGAATGAAAACGCTGAAATCTCAATTCATGGTGCTTCATGAAGGGTATATAAATTTTGCCATGGAAATGCGACCCTATTTCTTAAAGATCTTTGCCCTGAATTCTTAAGTTGTGGAGAAGAATGAGTACTGTAGGCTTAATTTAAGTGGACTGATAGAAAAGGAGGAGCTGATACTCATGCAAGGGCTTTGAGGTCAGGATGCTATAAGGGGAGTAGTGACCTGTTAGTACCATAGCCAGGATTGAGATAGAGAAACAGTATCTAGATGCTTCCTAGGAACTGAACAGAATGTACAACCTACAGGCAGAGGGAAGGACAACACACTAAATCCCAGACTTCGGGTTAGCAGGGTGACCTGTCTATCTCAATGGGTAAGAAGCCAGTATCTAACATGGACTCACACTAACTCAAACTAGAGATAAGATACACTTCCAGGACTTGTACTTCCTCTTTCCTTCCCCCACCCTTCCACTTTGAAAACCTCTCTATTGAGATAAATAATTCTTTAAAGTAAATTCAGTTGCTTTTAGCATATTGTAAGAGCTTGGCAGCCACCACCACAGTAAGTTTTAAGACACTTTCCTCTCCTCAAAACTATCACCTGCAGTTCCTCCTCTTTTCACAGAACCCTAACCAACCACTAATCTATTTTTTCTCTGTTTATTTCATTTTGGAAATGTTACATAAATTCAACAATATAAGATGTGACCTCTGTGTCTTACTTCTTTCATTTAGCATGTTTTCAAGGTTCATCAATGTTGCAGCATGTGTCAGTACTTTTTTTGGCTGAATATATCCCATAGTGTGGATATACCACATTTTTTATTTTGGTGGGTTTGGGGTTTGAACCACCTGGAGCACCAGGACGACCTGTAAGTGGACATCACTGGTAAACCTGTCACCCCTACCCTACCTGGAGCTACCACAGCCCTTTCCTATATCCAGGATCCCTGGAGCACCCTCCTCCCCCTCCTAGAGTTTCTAGCTGTCTTTGCTAGAGAGCGCTAACTTTATTTTTTGTGTGCCTTCTTCTTCCTGATGGTGGGCCCCAGGGTCATCTTTCTAAATTGCAGGCATCACAAGTACAGTTCTGCCCTGCACATTTTCCTGACTTGTGCATGTATGCTCCCTTTTCCCTCATGTGCCTCTGAGCTAATGATCTGCTCACCCTCTCTCCTCCAGCATTCATTCCCCAGGGTTTAGGGCATGCCTGACACCAAAGCTACCCTCTCTGGTGGTGGCCAAAGCCCTGCTGCTCGATGGGAATGAATCCTGCATATACCAGGCCAGGATTGGTAGTGGGAGCCCCCTGACACTGACCTTCTTCCTTGCCCAGCACCCACATTGTGCTCTCTGGATAATTCCTGGGGAAATCTAGTCCTCCCCACCTGCTCCAAGAAAGAAGGTATCCCATTGGTGGCATTTGCACCATCAGCATGCTGAATGCCCAGCGTTGTCACTTGTGAGAAATGCCAGAAAGCCAGCCAGAGCAGGTAGAAAAGCAACCTAAGATAGTGGTTTGATTAGTGCTGGTTGTGCAATTCTTGAAGACAGTTAATCCAGTTTGGTAGCTGTTGAGTTTGCCAAGATTGGTGCATATGTGTGAATTCTGTGGCATGATGTATGTGGAATGCTTGGTCAACCTGTAGCTATCTCCATGTAAAAGGAATTTGTAGTTTTCTGTGGATTGTGTGGCATTTTTAGAAATTGTTTTCTGCCTCTAGCCTTTGATAAACCAGGAAGGATAGTGTGTGAATATGTTAGTTTAGGAAGGGGTTGGACAAACACCAAAACTTAGTAGAAAGTATACTGTAGGTTGATGACAGTCTGAAAAGAACCTTTTAAAAGGAGGTGAGAATAGAGGGAAGAGAATTGAGGAAGGAAGAGGACAATGACAGGATGGCTCTACATTCCTCCCCAGGATGGCACATGCCCAGGGTCCAAGGTACAAGGCTGGAATTGCAGAAGTAGAAGCCAGCTTGTTGAGGTGAGAATCTTGGTCCTTCCATGGATGGGTGGTGATGGGGAAGAAACTGGAGGGAGGTGGCCCTGTCTTGGTTGGAAGACGTGTCTTTTAATTGGGTCCTAGGGACCCGGGGCACGTATGGCAGGGGCCCACGGGTGACCTGAGCACATCAGGGTTGGGTGGATCCGTCCTTCACAGCTAGCCTAAGCTCCCATGGCACAGAGCTTTTAGTGTCCACAGGCCTCTGTGTCATTTGGGCATGGAACTCACCAAGCAGAACAGGCTGCCTGGACCTCGCTGTGGTGCGTAGGTAGCCTTGGTTTGTGCCTCTCATCCTGACCACGTGATGCCAGGGTGTGGTTCCAGTGGCCTGGCTAGAGAGGAAAATGTTTCCTGGAGGCATGGCACAGGTACCTGTTGATCTGATGTAATTTCTTCTCTTGTCTGCAGGGCCCACTAAACCACGGGCAGTGAAGGTTGGAAGAAATTAACTTCATTCACCAGTGTTTCCGGGGATTCCTAAGTACGGGTTCTGCTGAAAGATACTTTTCACAAATGAAAGCCCAGAAATTCACTTACCCGAAAATAGTTAATATTCATTTATCACAGGCACCCTGTGGGTGTATTTATGAGTGGGGGCACATGTGTTTTAACATATTTCCTGGATCAGTGTCCTTTAGATACTCTGCTCCTAATAATGCCAGTCAGGCATTCTTCATGAAAGTCAGTAACTTTGGGTTGTTCTCCACAATGCTTTTCCTAGATCAAGCATAATCAATTGTCTGAGCAGGAAATAGTCAGCGTTCATTGAATACGGCCCGTGTATGTCAGGCTATTGTGATGCATGTGTGTCCGTGCATCATCGGCCTGACAAAATTGATTGGAATTCAAGTGATGGATTGAGGCCTTGATTCTAGATTAGGCTTTAGTTGTTCATTGGCCTGAAGGTGGCAGTATGTCTTCTGTCCTCGAACTTTGGTGTCACTTCGCATGTTTGTCTACGCTTGATCCTTTCTTCAGAGCTGAAAGTGTCCCCTCATTAGCTTAAGGCCGGGATTTCAGCTATGGCAGGTTAGATTCGTCGTGCCTTGAATACAGGCAGGGTTCCTGGGTTTTGGCGTGCGTGCGTGTGCGTGCCCGTGTGTGTGTGTTTTTGTGGGTTTGTTTGCATGTGTTCGTGTGTGTGCTTGTGTTCCTGTCTGTCTGTCTTTGTTTGTGTGTGTGTCTGCATTTGTCTTTGCGTTTAATATTTGTTGTATCTTCATGTTTAATTTCTTGGCTTTTTCTCATACCTTCTCATACTCCCAAATTTCTCAAACTCATTGAGTGTATCTGCTGCATAAGCCAATAGAAGTCTCCTTGAATCAAAATCTATCATTAATACGATGGCAATAGATGCAATTAAAAAAGCTATGTGATGTTCAATGACTTCTTCTCTTGCTCACCATTGTAATTAACTCAATAGAATGGAAGCAATTCACACCCAAGATAACAATTAGTGCATCCCTAATTTCAGTGTTTTGCGAATGTGTGTGGGATATCTGTATGAGACCATATCAGAAAAACAACATAAAGCTTAAAGGGCTTGAGGCATGTGTCCAGTGGTAAAGATCATGCTTAGCAAGCATAGGGCCCTGAGTTTAAAGCCCTGTACCACAAAAATAATTAGTTAAAAAGGACTAAAACAACCTTTCCCAAGCCCCTCAATCCCCACCCATGCTTATGCACTGCCTATGTAACTGTGGTGAATAATTTATTGTACATTTTCTCAGACCTCTGTAATGTACAATTATGCATAGCTACCTATTCATCCATATCTATGTACATAATCATGTATGTTTATATTCCTACAAACTATTCATGCACATGTGAATGTGTTAAGGAGGAAATATTGAGCCTAACTTTAGAATTAGCCTGTACTACTTCTTAAGCCTAATTTCTTTGTTCCTAATTTTTTTAAATTATGAAAGTTACATATGCACAAAGTAAAGCTTCTGACAGTGTAGAATGAAAATACACATTGCTTACCTAGAACTTGTTGTTACTGAGCTGAAATTTCAAAAACATATTGACTTAAATCTTTTTAGTATCTGGTCAGTATTTTATTGGTTGTTGTGATGATTTTGATCTTATCCTTTTTCTGTTTCCCTGTGGTGTTTTCAACAGATAAGTTAAAAATAAAGAAACCACTGGTGCCAGGCATAGTGACTCACACCTCTAATCCCAACTATTTAAGACACAGACATGAGAAGATGATGGTTTGAAGTCAGCCTGGGCATAAAGCTAGTGTGTACCCATCTCAAAGAACAGTGAGTTATGGTAGTTCACACTTGTAATACCAGTTAGGTGGGAGGTGTAGATAGAAGGCTTGCAGTATGAGGTCAGTATGGGAAAAAAGCGTGAGACCATATAGAAAAATGATTAAAACTAAAAAGGATGGAAGTATGGCTCAAGTGGTAAAGTGACTGCCTAACAAATGTGAAACCCTGAGTTCAAACCCTAGTTCCAAAATTAAATAGACAATTATTTCTCTCTTTTCTACTGCTTTTTTCAGAGAATAAAATTCCATCCATATCATTTGTCATCCTTCTGCCCCATAAAAACAAATGTTTTCCAGAACCCACATGTGAAGCCATCAGAAACACTTACTGAGTCAAATCTTAGTACATACTCAAATTTCAGCACTTAATGCTAAATTATCCATTATGTCTAACTAGCAAATATTTTCACTTCTGAAAAAGAATAATCTCATTTAGTAATCAAAGATAGATAACTGTGATAAATGTCCTTGCTCTTGGATGTCAACTAAAATATTTTTATTCTATTTAGCTTTAAAGGATTGTCATTGTTGAAGACACTTGCTATTTATGATTTAAACTGATATATTTTTGTTCAGAAATGAGATTTTTGTAATACCTCTGCTAATTTTTGAAAAATGTTCTTCTAGATATAGTAAAAGAATTATTTTATAGTGCAAAACCCCCCAAAAGTATTTAAATAAAAGTAACAAATATATAACTACTCTATCCACATCCTAAGATTTTAAGCACTTTATAGTGTTGACCAGGTTGGCAAAAGCAAACTTACAGAACTCAAGGGTCGCAATATGGAGTCAGTCCCTGAAAGGTGGGACCACTCTTCACAGTTCAGTGCCTGGTCAGTTCCCCCGTCCAGATCTTGTAGCAGTGCAAGTCTACTTGGCTTGGCCAGACCTCGTTGCTTCACTTCTGGACTATCATCTCCAAGGTTTGTCAGAGTTTGAAGGCACCTCCACATAGGGGTAATATGGATAAAATCCATCTTAGCATCCCTAGTGCTGAAAATCCAGGGAGGACACTGTGGATGCACCCTTTGAATTTTATGAAAGGAAATACACTTTTGCCTGTTTTACAGGGCCTATCCAAGGTTTGAAGTCTGCTGCTTGAATTTGAGACAGGGAACTGATTACGCATAGTGACTATCAGTCACTCCTCAATGCAATGAGCTGTATCTAGCCACACAAGCCTGATGTATAGCTTTCTCTGAGGTTTACATCTGTTGTAGATAGCAGTTCTCCAAATATTACCAACATCTGACCATTTGACATTGACTGCAATGCAAACATCTTCAAATTGGTTGCCATAAGTAAGGAGGGAGCCCCTTTTGTGCAAGCCCAATGCACTTCAACTTGGCCAATTCCATTGTATCTTTAGCCTCCAGCTGTGACATAAGATCCATACGCTTCTTTCCCTGTAATAAAAACATCTTGTGTACTAATCACACAAAGCTCTGTGAAGTGAGGTCCATCACGATGTTGCCACCATCTTGCTCAGCAACTCTGTGTATCATGTGCTCCATAAGTACTTTTTTTTTTTTGGTTGAAGGAAGGAAATAAAATCCTGAACTGGGGAAAAGAAGAAAGGAGAAATTAAACTAGATATTAGAAGATGTATTCATGCCAGTGAAAGACTTAATGTACAAATAGACAAGGGCTAGATTCAACCAAAATATCACAGAACCAGGCCACAAAGCTGGCTCCTTTGCAATGAAGTTTCCAGAACAATGAAGGCTTGGTAAACAAAATCCTAATTCCCTATATTTTGCCACTTTTTTCAATTCAGATTAAAGTGGAAAAAGCCAAATATGCATTTTCTCCAACAATATAACTTATAATCAGAACAGAGCTGGAATCGTTGCCTTCATTCTCTATACTGCTTCCCACTATCCTGCCTGTCTTTCTGCCTCTATGAAAGCAAAGTATGAGACTGAAAGCCTCTGTGCATTCTCATTAGCTGATCTATTATTTCCAGAAGAGGCATGAAAAATGCCAACAATTTTCTTGGAAAGTAATATTGGAACATGAGCTAGTTTGATGCACAAAGTATAAGTAATTGACATTACAACCAGTAGGGCAAGTGATCAAGCACTTGTTCTTAAATTCCACACTGAAAATCTCATGATGATTTATTGTCATTCTGCATGTATTTGAGTAACTTGTGCTTTCAATATTTAAAACTATCTTCATTATAGCCAGGCATCAGTGATTCACACCTGTAATTTAGCTACGTTGGAGGCTGAGAGGAGGAGGATTGCAGTTCAAGGCCAGCAAATAGTTCACAAGTCCCCATTTCCCAAATAACACTGGTAAAGCAGACTGAAGGCATGGCTCAAGTGTTATAGCGATTGTTTTACAAGTGTGAAGCCCTCAGTTCAAATCCCAGTCCCACCAAAATAAATAAATAACTGCATTATACAAAAACTCGTTTTGGCATTAAAATTTTTTGGTAATAATGGGGTTTGAACTCAGGCCCCTGCACTTGATAGGCAACCACTTCATCAGTTGAGCCACACCTCTAGCCATTTTGCTTTAGTTTAATTTTTAGCTGCAGTTTTCTTTCTTTTTGCCTAGGGATGGCCTGGACTTCAGTTCTTCTATTGGTGCCACCCCCATAGCTGAGTTACAGGCATGTGAGACCATGCACAGCATATTTTCTGAGTCTCACTGATGGTGTCTGTGATAGCATTGAACTTCAATCCACCCATTTCTGCCTCCCATGTAGCTAGGATTTAAAACACTGGGTCTTCTAAGACAATGTAGCAAGGACAAAGCATAAAAGACCAATATATATATATTGTATATGCCAATATTTTATAGACCAATATGTATATATACAATCTTGTGCATATCATACATATGATTTAATCTGAAACATCTGTAACCAAAATAATGTGATATTTTTGGAAAAACAGACATGTTTCATTGCAATAATATAGATCATGTGTAGATCCAAACATATAATGTCTTTCATAAAAGTGTCAAGATAATGCAAAGGGGAAACAAACATTTTAAAATTATATCTTTCTAGAACAATGAACTGTATTCTGATATGAATAACGGAAAAATAAATTGTAATTCCTATCTCAAATCATATGCAAAAATTAACTTAAAACAGATCTATAAATTATAAATGTATACTTAAAAACAAAGTAGAAAACTCCTGAGAAGAAGCACAGGAGAAAATGCTTTGTGACACTGGGTTAGGTAAATATCCCTCAGGTGGTCATGAGTGAGAATTTATGGACAGGGACAAGTGCTCAGTGTTAAATAGTACATGGACACGGCCCTCCTGCTTGTGCAACTTAATTGTGCCCTCTGAACCTCCTCATGCTGAATCTCAAGTATATACTGCACGTTGGTTTGTGATACTGTTGGGTCTACATCACATTATGGCTTGATGGATCAAACATAAGTCAGTTTACAGTGCTCAGTTTTTGCCCCATGATCACATACTGGTCCATGGTCAGATGCTCAGTTTCCATCAAGCTTCACCAATATATCAATGGTAAACATTGTGAATGGTACCTAGCAATCTTCTGCCTACAGACTTGTCTTGCTTTATGAGTACTGTCTCTCTATTCAGAAGACCTACTCACTTTCCATTTTTCTTTTATTTTTGACATTTCAACTGTTTTTTATTTGAGGTTCTCAAGAGAAATAAAACAGAAAAAGCCACCAATGTGATCAAATGTACAGTTCAAAAATGTCCTTTTGGCATTTAACAAGTACTAAGAAAAAAAACTAGTGTTATCTTGAACCAGACAAATAAGTCACCACTGGAAAGTTTGTGGAACTAGTAAGGCAAAAGTAAAAAAATTAACTCTCTTGATCAGGTAGATACCTCTATGGAAACCACTTTTAAACTGTACAAAAGGCCTTTCTTCATAAATTAATCTTTTCAATAATTTAATGGCTGTCTACTATGTGATGTTTAACTGATTTTTTTTATGTACACAGGTTATGTTTCCTAAATCTTACCCAGACCAGTATGACACTTTGTCCAGACATTTCTAGCAGCATATTTCCCCTCCCCTTCTAACTGAGCTATAGAATTTCTATCTTAACTAATGCAAAAAATATCAAGTAGTGAGAGAACCAAGTTTGCAAATGTACTAGGTACATGGAGGGTGGTGTATTTGGTCTGGACTTTCACAAAGCGGTAATATTTCAGGGAGTGTAGAACAAACAGTATCACAACTTTAAAAAAGGAAACAAAAACAAAAGACACAAACACATTTCTCTTATGACTCTTAATTTTCACCACAATCTTCAGTTCTCAGAGCAGTAATGACTTTTGAAACTATGAAATGTCTGTGACGTCTATAATCAAATACATGCAATAAAATTTAAGAACTAAGAAGTACTCAAAAGAAATAACTGCTTAGCCTTAGCTCCTGAGCTAGGAGGATTTGATCTGTGGGAACAGGGAAGGCCAGCAACCTGTCCCAGTACACACACACAAAAGGCTCTGATCATACATAGCTAATCAAGCAAGTAAACAGTTTTGGAAGACAACTTAATTTATCATTGCTTTCAAAACATATGTGATTGCCTTAATAAAAGAGCTTTAATTACAGTGAATTATCTCATAGGTACTAAAGTAGAAATAACTGTGTATTTATGAATCTTGAATTTTATAGTGTCAAAATAGGATTTCTTTACACTTGAACACTTGTGGCAATGATGTAAGAGTGTGGCAATGCTTCAATCCAAATCTTCCTTCATGCTTTTTTGTTTATCTGTGTATGTCCATACATCAACTTAAATTATAAAGCCTAAATGTGAAGGTACAAAAAAAGGCACATTCTCCTAACCATAAACTGATACAGCAAAAATAAAGAGCACAGAAGATGTGATGCTGAGACTCGTTGGAGCTACTGGTTACGGCCCTTTGGTATTTGGTGAAGTCACTATTAAGAGTGCCAAGTTATTTAGTTTTCAAATTTGAGAGAGGGAGGGAGGGAGAGAGACACAGAGAGAGAGAGAGAGAGAGAGAGAGACAGAACTAGTAGCCAATCATTTTGCTTCTATCCGTATCTCATCTATCTCATCTTAAGCTGAGCTCAAAAGCTTTTAGCTTTTGCCATTTACTTGCAATAGCAATATTTTTCAACATTTTTTTCAGTTTGCCAGATCATAGGCATAATTTTTATTCTAAAACACTACCATTAGTGTAAAGGAAGAACAAAACATTCAGTGACCCCCACCCCCGCAGTCACAGTACTACCTAAACTAGATCTAGAACATCAAGTTTTTTTCCCTGAAAAAAGGCAAAAAAGACTTCACATTGCATGATACAGCAGATATCCTAAAGCAGTCAAACTATCAGAGGGAACTGTTGCTGTATAGCCTTACAAACAATTTACCTTATTAAAATTTCCCCAGTCAGAAAATGTGTTTCACACAAAACATTTTCCCCCTTCTTGCATTTCACTACCTTACACATCATATGAAAAATCATTAAAAACATCTGCTACATATTTTAAAAAGTCAAAATTTCAACAACTTTTATTGACTAGCTTTTAAAAGCCCTATGCTTCTGTTTTACAAGGCATACTAGATCAACTCATTTGGTCAAAGCATCCTACATTAGTTTGAACTAACTTTTACTGAAAGAGCTACAGCATCAAGAGCTAAGGCAAACTGAAATTCATAGAAAAGCAGAAGACACTTCACACTATTGAAAGAAAAACAGAAAGCTAAGAAAAAACATTGACAACAACACTGAATTACAGCAACATTTGCATGGCCAGTACAGAACACCATGGGTGAAGTCAGACAATTGAAGATTCAGAAAGCCCATTTCATACAGCTGAAAAAACTCAAATTGAACAAAGCCATAAAAATCTGTTCATGCACTTGGATAAATCGTTGTGTTCTTTGTGCATGCACAGAAAATTGAAGTGTTTTTTTTTCTTTTTTGCATTATATCATTTGCTAAAAATATTTTTTGTAGTTGTTTTTATGTTTTTTACTAACATAAACCTGTTTAGGGGAAGAATTGATAGATAAATTTAAGGATTTTATGTACCTTATAGAACTTATAGCAAAAACAGTTTTAAGTGATTTCATTATAAATAACATTTTCAAGATCCCGTAAAAAATTGTCAATAATTTCTTAAAACATACAATTGATGAGAAAAATCCATGATTGTTCATCCTTTACACCCTTCTTCATGTAAAAACACCCTTCTGTACACCTCACAGTTACTTATTAGGTTGAAAGATATATGGACACGTGTCATTAGACATCTCTGTAGACAACTGCTGCTGACCACTTTCTTCCTCAACAGGAACTGCTGTCATCTGCATGTGCGTACTGTAGCAAATAGGCATCCTGCATGGCTGACATTGCAGGCATGTATTTTCCAATTCTTCTTAGTGAAAGATGACTCATCTGCTGGGCCAGGGGGCTGAATATAGACACAGGCTGCAGTGACATGGTGTGTTCTCACTGAAGGACTGAAGGACAGACTGCGGGAAGTCCCAAAAGGGCGATAAGTGGTCAAGGAGACACTTCTCCTCCCTAAGAAATGCCTGTTTGCATCTGAAAGGCATCTCCACCCTCAGGCAATGCAAATAGGCTATAAAACCCCACTCCCCACCCTGGCCCACGGGATCACCAGTGTCCGGGGTCTCCCTGCATTCTCCAATATGCAGTATTTCTCTTCACTTTTCTCCAACTAAATTCTCTACACATAAAATCTTTCCAACCTCTGCTGTTGGAGTCTGCCTGTGCTTTCATTCTCAGAGCAGGCTCAAGAACCCTGAGCATCTGAAATTCCTGCGCGTGTCATCCGTGCATCATCACCAAGGGAGATAAGATGGCACCAGGGTGCTATAGGATATGTGGTTGAGGCTACACCTAAGAAGGACTCTGCACCTGGTAGGCAGATACAGAAGATGCAATATAGGATGTATGAGAAGTGTGAGTGGTCATTCGGTTTGTAGCAATACTGTATAGTAAAGGATTAGACCATTCCGTATAGCAGCTGTAGGTGGGTCAGTAGTGAGCGTCAGTCCAGCCTTTCCTTCTCTATGCCATGGTCTTCCATTAAGGATGTATTTGTTTAAATTCTGTCTCTTCTGTCCTCCATCTGTAAATTTGCACAATAAAGTTTTTGTAGGAGCAGAAAATCTTGGTGGGGTCTTACTGAATTTTTCATTAAAGTGACTGATTACAGCTTTGCATTTTTCAATCCTGGCAAAGCCAACACCATGACTTGTGCTGCTGGAATCACATAGTGTCCTTGTAGAAATAACTGCCCAAACAGTTCGAGCACACTTTCAAATTCTTGCTCTTCCATGGACAGTAACAAATTAGAAATACACAGGTTTGTAGGACCTTGTTCCTGCTGCTTTGCCATTTGAGCTTGAACCCCACTGTTCTGCAGGGCTCACACACCTTTCTGATCTGCTGCAGGATAGCCTTTGCATTTGTTTGCTGCCTTCTCTAAAGTTGCCTTTGTCGAGACTATTTTGCCATATGGTTAGCAGAGCTTCACCATGTCCTGGTCAGTGGTGTGGGGGCAGGCCTCGGATATAGAGTTTTGCTTACTTGATCCCATCCTGAATTGCTATTGCTGCTACTGTTGTTATCCGTCTTTCACAGCTAGCCTAAGCTCCCATGGCACAGAGCTTTTAGTGTCCACAGGCCTCTGTGTCATTTGTCCATGGAACTCACCAAGCAGAACAGGCTGCCTGGACCTCGCTGTGGTGCGTAGGCAGCCTTGGTTTCTGCCTCTAATCCTGACCACGTGATGCCAGGGTACGGTTCCAGTGGCCTGGCTAGAGAAGAAAATGTTTCCTGGAGGCACAGCACAGGTACCTGTTGATCTGATGTAATTTCTTTTCTTGTCTGCAGGGCCCTCTAAACCACGGGCTGTGAAGGTTTGAAGAAATTAACTTCATTCACTAGTATTTCCGGGGATTCCTAAGTACAGGTTCTGCTGAAAGGTACTTTTCACAAATGAAAGCCCAGAAATTCACTTACCTGAAAATAGTTAATGTTCATTTATCACAGCCACCCTGTGGGTGTGTTTATGAGTGGGGCCGCATGTGTTCTGACATATTTCCTGGATCAGTGTCCTTTAGATACTCTGCTTCAAATAATGCCAGTCAGGCAAGCTTCATGAAAGTCAGTAACTTTGGGTTGTTCTCCGCAATGCTATTCCTAGATCAAGTGTAATCAATTGTCTGAGGAGGAAACAGTCAGCGTTCATTGAATATGGCCCGTGTATATCAGGCTATCGTGATGCATGTGTTTCCGTGCATCTTCGGCCCTCCAAAATTGATTGGAATTCAAGTGATGGATTGAGGCCTTGACTGACTCTAGATTAGGCTTTAGTTGTTCATTGGCCTGAAGGTGGTAGTATGTCTTTTTCGCATGAACTTTGGTGTCACTTCGCATGTTTTTCTAAGCTTGTTCCTTTCTTGAGAGCTGAAAGTGTCCCCTCATTAGCTTAAAGCCAGGATTTCAGCTATGGCAGGTTTGATTCATCATGCCTTGAATACAGGCAGGGTTCCTGGGCTTTTGTTTGCATGCGTGTGCGTGCGCACGTATGTGTGTGTGTGCTTGTGTTCCTGTGTCTCTGAGAATTGCCTATGCCATAAAAATACACTCAACATAGTGGCAAAATAAAGGCATTTTCAGATGAACAAAACACTTCTACATGAAGTAGAAGTACTAAGGGAAGTTTTACAGAATGTAGGGAATGATACCAGGTAAAAGAGCTAGGCAGTTGTTTGGAGAACAGGAGTATTAAACATCTATCACATAAGGAAGTTTAATTTTTGCTTTTGGATAATGCAATATAAAATATAGAAAAGAAGTACAAAAATAGTGCATCTTGAGGTGTTGGAATCAAATTAGAGATATCAGTAAATAGACACAGAATTAAATAAAATATAGGTGTGAATGTGTATTTATTCATTATTTCCTCGTTCAGTCTACTGATATACCAACAGCAATCAGCACAAATCAGAAGCCACAAGCACATCTAGTGCTGCCATCACGGTTTCTAACTCCCATTGCCTTCACTGAAATAACCAGGGCTCCTTGGAAATAAGAATGATCCTATGGTCAAGGCAGGAAAAGTATAAGACAAGCCTCATAAATACTGTGTTAAGTCAAAAAGTGACAAACACACAAAAGGTGACAAATTCATATCAAAATGACATAGGAATCAGCAAATCTGATGTGATTTGAGCATTAGAAAAAATAAAGATAGCAATAGATTAAATTAAAAAATCAATTAATCAATAAATCAAAGCTCTTCCATACACTGGGATGCCAGCTTAAAAATGCCCAGGATATGGCAGAGTAGCAATACATGCTAAAACTAACACCACTGAAATCAACCTACCAAATTTCACATCATCAGTACTAAGAGAAACTATACCATGTGCCTCCTGGTAAGATACACTAAGGGCTATGGATACTTAAAAATGCATTTGGTCTTTGTCCTACTTCCTCCCACAAACCTCTTAAAACTGATAGTATTTCCTAGGCATCAATAGTACATTTTGATATTTCCAAGCATAGCTGATTTTATGCTGATGAAAGGATTTATTGGTGTGCAGGGCAGGTGGAGAAACTTACAATGCTTCAAGATGGGGGTTGGCAATAGAAAAACCAACCATGTAATTATAGATTTAGAACTTTCAAATCCACCTCCAACTTCTGGGGAGGAAGAGGAGTTGAAAACTGAATTCAGTCACCAATGGCCAATGATTTAATCAATCACACATAATGAAAGCACAATAAAAACTCGGAAAATAAGGTGAGTGGAACTTCTGTGTTGGTGATATATGGGTGTGTTAGAATGGTAGTGTGTTGAACAGGATTAGAAAGCTTTTTGTCTTGTGCTCTCTTCCATTTGTTTGTCTCTGAGGGGTAACTGCAAGTATAGTTGTTTCCTGAATAGTGAGTCAGAATACAAAATTACTGAAACTGAGAGGGTCATGGGAACCTTTAAGCTGTAGTTGGTATGGAAGAAATGCAGGTCACCTGGGGATCCAAAGTGGGGCTGGTGTGTGAATATACAGCAGTTTTGTGGAACTGAGCCCTTAACATCGAGATTTTGCTGTGACTCTAGGTAGTTAAGTGTCAGAACCAACTCTCTGCCCCAAGGTAGTATTGGAGAATTAAAAATTGAGAACTGGCTGTTGTTTGGAAAACCAAATAAAGTCTCACCATGAACATCTATGGTGCTCTTGTCAAAAGGGTCTGGCTTGAATCAATTCATGAAGAACATTCTATAAGATAAAATGAGTGAAATGGGGAGGGGTAGCAGAGAGAGCAAGAGGACAGACAGGGAGGAAATAATAAAACAAATGGGACAAAAGAAAATCATGTCAAGATCATGGGAAAGTGTATATAGAAGCTTCTTGTACTAATCTTGTAAGTTTTCTGTGAATTTCAAATTATATCAAAATAAAAATGGTAAAAAAACAGAAAAGGAAACAACAGAGACCTTGCCAAGCTCATTTTCTACTATAGAATGACATTTTTAAGATAAGGCCTGAAAAAGGATCTGGGGTGTGGCTCAAGTGATACAGCACCTGCCAAGCAAGCAGAAAGCCATGAGTTCAAATGCAAGTACTGGCCCCTCCTCAGAAAAAGATAATGCCCCAAAGTAATGAGAATGCTGAATAAGCAGAGATATAGCAGTTCATAAACTGTGCTTCCTAGGGCACAATTACAACATGAAAGATTAGTAGATTTATTTAAATTAAAACAGTTGCTAGTGTTCTTTTTTAAAAAATTATTTGCAAATTTTTATTCATCAAAATTCACTAGTGAACTTGAGAAAGTTCATACTTCTTTAGTGTCTTGACAAACAGTTGAGATGGAAATTAAGCCCTACAGGGAGAAAAGGGGACACATTTTTATCTCTGGAGACAGAATGAAAGAGAGGGAGGAACAGTAGCCACGTGGTATCAGCCATGGAAGCAGTGGAGTGACTTCCTTATTACCATCTATGCTCTCTCTCTAGAAATCATACACATATGGAGTGGCTATCCGCCAGAAATAGGAGAATATGAATTTTGCATTCCAGTTAATTTGGGAGAAATGTGAGTGTTTTAATAAATTAAGTCATTACAACACAGAAAATCTTGGAGAAGCTTAAAACTTTCTTAGGATATGGAACAAAGGTTCAAGGATGTCTTGTGTAGGTGTTGAATAATACATAGTTTTTCATATAGAAAAGACACCAAAAACATCCTATGTCTTGCTAGTAGGACAATATATCTTATTAAGCGAATGCTTTCTTGTACATGTTAATATTTTTCTCTTCTTATTAATGAATGTTTTTAATAGCTTATTACAAACAAGTGACCTGCACATTCAAGAAGTTGTGAAATGCTAAGAGGAGGAGCCAAGATGGCATACTGATGAAAGATTCTAAAACACTGAGGTCTCACAAACCTGAAAGAAAATCTTAGGTTCATTGTAGCAGTGGTAGGAGATCTTGCTCATCCAACAAGAGGTTGCCAATGTATAGGCAAACCAAATCCACAACAACCAACCTTTAAGTAAGCTTTTTAAAGCAAAAAGAGTCCCAGACACAGGAGCGCAGCTGTGTTCCTGTGTCAATGGGAAATGGTTTCCTTTCTATTTTTTTCCTCTCTCCAAAGTGGGAAAATCAACACCTGAGACCACCAGTCCTGGGAGGCTGCCACAGGGACAGCCCAAGGCCCTCCCCCCACCTCCCACTGGGCATCTCCCCCACCCCTCCCCGAAAGGCAGGCACACACTCCCAACACCTCCACCCACTCCCTCCTCTGGCAGCCCCTCCTGCAGCTCCCAGCAGGGCACCTGACAGCCCAGCCCAGCCCAGGTCAGGCTGGCCCACCTCAGGGAAGCAAGCACAGGAGAGGGCAAGTCCTCCTCCCAGGCTCTGGCTCCTCAGGGCACAGTGACAGCACTGCACAGAGCTTCTCTGGGTGCCAGGGCCAATAATGGCGCACCCCACCCCTACCCCTGCAGCCATGCCTGCCCCAGCTGAGCCCTCAACCCCCCATAATTAGGCCTCCCATCATCCTCCACAGTTCTGAGCATGCACCCCTGGAAACTTCAAAAGCCTCTCCCTACCAGGGTACTACTCCGCACTGCACTCCAGCCCTCCCTAAGCTACCCCAGCGCCCTGCTATCCTGGAAGGAAACCAGATCCCTCCTGGACAAAACACATCACCAGGATGTTTCCCAATAAAATGCACTCAAAGCAAAATCACCCAGTGTGTCCTGTCCTCCTTCTTCCCTGGGCTCTCAAACATCCCAAAGTCATCCTTTCTTGCAGGGCAGAGTCAGGAAAACCTAATAGTTCACCAGATTTGCTTGCAGCCTCCTACACCAAGGGGTTCCTACTCTACAGCTCTCCTGGGCCCCCACGACCCCTGGTTGAGTGAAGGGAAGCCTGAAAGGGTGCCTGCCACTCTCTCTCTCTCTTGCATGCTGTGGGGATGGGGGAGGATCTTCACTGCATCCTTGGCTTCTGCACCTGCACTGCCTAACCAAATCTTCCATGAAGAGCCAGAGGCCTCTGAACACAATACACTACACTTAAGGGAGTGAAGCCACATAAGGAAAAAGAACACCCATGGACCCTGTATGGAAGTCTGGGAGGGAGGCAGAGGAAAAAAGAAGGAGAGAGCATCAAGGACTTGGCAAAATTTAAACACCTAGTGCGGGTAGTGGAGCCTAGGGTAGGTATGGAAAGCTGCTGCAAAACGGGGGGGGGTGGGAGGACAAAGGGTAAGGGAGAGCAAGGGAAGGAGGTGAACAGACCAAGGTGAGGTGAACTCGCAGGGGCACACACCGAGAAAGCCCTTGGGAGCCTCCCCTACAAAGCTGAAAGAGGCAAGAGAGGATACCATGCAATCAGTACAGTGTATGTGTGGTGGGATACCCGTGGGAGTGGGGAGGGTGAATGCAGGAGGTGAGGGTTGGGTTGGGTATATGGAGGAGGGGGACTCTAGGTTTCCAAGAGACAGAAAAGAGAAGCCTCTTGCACTTGCTTCGGGTCATGTCTGGCCGGGAAGGGGACCCAGGAAAGGGAGTCAGAGGATGTGGGGCCAGCCAGGAAGGAGGCGAAATGACCGGTGTGCCACACAAGGTTCATTGAGGTTGTCCCAAGGAACCCGCCCTGTACAAAGCATCTACCCTGATACACACAACTTCACAAACTACCCCCCAAGGAACATAAGAAGTGCAAAAAAACCACAAAGGAACCCTCAGGGCAGGGTCCAGGCACACTTGAAATGCCTGCCCTTGGAGACTGGGGTAGGGGTATCCCAAGTACCAGGGCAACCTGAGCTACAGGGCAAAACTCTACCTCCAAACAACCAACCAAAGCAACCAGCCAATGACCAACCGACCAGACAAGTCCTGTCCAGGGGCTCAAGGCTGCTGGCAAGCTCAGTGACCCTGTGAAAACAGATATCACATCCCTCAGGGAGAGGGAGCTTCAGAGTTCAAGGACAGCCAGGGCAAACTCTGGCCTCCCTTCATCTCAACCCACACAAGTGGCACTGGGCATCAGGCACCTGTTACCACCACAGTGAAGCAGGATGCACCAAGGTGACAGAAGGAAGATCCGTGTCCCTGCCTGCCCAGGCCCAAATGGGGAGAACCTATCCCCAAGTTAGGGAAAAAGGAAAACGTCAACAGAGAAGGAAATCAACCAATAGGTAAGGAAAGAAATGAAGCTCTAGAGGCACCAATAACCAAAACCAGAGAGGGCTAGGGGCGCAGCTCAACTCACGGGGCGCTTAGCAGGAACACGCCAGGCCTGGATCTCAACCCCCATTTCTTGCCTACCTCCGCCCTCCCACCAAATGCCCAAAGCAAAAAGACACGTGTACACATGTATCGCTCATCTGTACACGAGATGTTCCCAAGAACTAAAGGCCCCTCATTTTCTTCATTTCTTCTTCGGACCCTTTGTAAATGAGGACAGACGATAAAAGAGAAGGCCAAAGAAGAGCAAAGCACGCTGAGAGCTGTGAAGGATGCCTAGGGTACCCCTGCACCCCTGAGAAAGCCAGGAAAGCCACCAAGGTGGGAGAACCCGCCAAGGCTGCTGAAGCCCAGGCTCACAGGCAAAAGGTACAACCCAACCGGATTTGGCCTTCAAATATCCAAAAAACATTCACATACACTGAAATTAGTGATATACTAATTGTTATCTTGTATGTGAATTTCTTCCATTCTATGGAGTTAATTACAATGGTAGCAAGACAGGAAGTCATTTAACATCACACAGCTTTTTTCATTCCATCTACTGCCACCATATTAATGATAGATTTTGATTCAAGGAGACTTCTGCTGGCCTATGCAGCAGATATACTCAATGAGTGTGAAACAGGTGGGAGTATGAGAAGGTTTGAGAAAAAGCCAAGAAATTAATACATGAAGATACTACAAATATTAAACACAGACAGAAAAACAGACACATAAACAAAAAGACAGACAGACAGGCACACACGCACACACACTCACACACACATCCAGGAACACTGCCTGTATCAAGGCATGTTGAATCTTACCTGCAATACCAGAAATCCCAGCATTAAGCTAATGAGGGGACACTTTTGGCTCTTAAGAAAGGATCAAACTTAGAAAAACATGCAAAGCGAACCAGTTCCACCAAAGTACTTGGAAGGAAGACATACTACCACTTGCATGTCAATGAACAACTAAAGCCTAATCTAGAGTCAAGGCCTGAATCCATCACTTGAATTGAAATCAGTTTTGGCGGGCCGATGATGCACGGACATACATGCATCACGATAGCCTAATATACACGGGCCATATTCAATGAACGCTGACTATTTCCTTCTCAGCCGATCGATTACAGTTGATCTACGGAATAGCAGAGAATAGTGCGGAATAGTGCGGAGAATCCAAAATTACTGACTTCCATGAAGAATGCCTGACTGGCATTATTTGGAACAGAGTAACTATTGGACACTGATCCAGGAAATATATAAAACCACACATGAGCTGCCACACACAAACACACCCACAGAATGGCTGTGATAAATGAATATTAACTATTTTGGGGTAAGTGAATTTCTGGGCATTCATCTGTGGAAAGTACTTTTCAGCAGAACCCGTACATAGGAATCCCCGGAAACACTGGTGAATGAAGTTAATTTCTTCAAACCTTCACTGCCCGTGGTTTAGTGGACCCTGCAGACAGGAGAAGAAATTATGTCAGATCAACAGGTGCCCGTGCCGTGCCTCCGTGTAACCTTTTCCTCCCTAGCCAGTCCACTGGAACCACACCCTGACATCATGTGGTCAGGATTAGAAGCAGAAACCAAGGCTGCCTGTGCACCACAGCGAGGTCCAGGCAGCCTGTTCTGCATGGCGAGTTCCATGCCCAAATGACACAGAGGCCTGTGGACACTAAAAGCTCTGTGGCATAGGCGCTTAGGCTAGCTGTGAAGAACAGAACCACCCAACCCTGATGTGCCCAGGTCACCCGTGTGACCCTGCCATCTGTGCCCAGGATCCCCAGGGCCCAATTAAAACAGAAGTCTTCCACCCAAGACAGGGCCACCTACCTCCAGTTTCTTCCTGCTTGGCTGGCTGGGTTGCTACAACAACAGGCCAGGCAGGAGCTGTCTCACCACTCTCCATGTTCCAGGGGCTAGGATCCCACTGTGACCGCACAGCCAAGTCTTTCATGATTGGTCAGACCACTTAAGCACTGCCTCTACGGCCCCTCCCCCTCCAGTCTCCAGTCACTTTTTGGCAGTTTCCTGGCAAGAGCTTCTGAATTGGGGATTCCTTTTCTGCTCCATGTTCCCTCCTCAGCTCATTCAAGCTTGAAGTGGCATGACATTTCTCTCATGTTCCAAAGTCTCCCAATCTGGAACCCACAGTTTGGAGGATTGGAAGGCTTTCACGTGGTGAGTACAAAAACACCTCAAGCCCTTTACAGTTAAATCAGCCAGGAAAGCTCCCTACACCTTGGATGGGACAACTTCCTTCTCAGAACTACATCTTCCATCAGATGGCAGAAGATGCCAAATGTCACACAGTGAGAACCAGGGGTTCTTTTCCAGGCTTCTGTGTTCCCAACTTCAACAAAACACGCAAACGCACACACTGACTGCCAGGAGCCTTAACGTGACCACATGAATTCACTTCCTCTCGACACACAAATTCCTTCACTTTCATCTGAGGAATACACGGGCACATACATGCTACAGCCGAGGACTGCTCAGGATTCTCTAGAAAGTGAAATTGTTACCACCTCTCGGGAGAATGGCAGGTTTCAGGAACAAAAGAACCCATGGAATAGCATGAAATCGAATTTCCAATCTTACTGTGAAATTTCTATGTTTTATTCAATCATCTTTATGTCACTTCTTGCTCACCTAACTGCTTTTTAGCTTTTACCTGTGTCTTAGCAATGTTATAAGGGATTTTTCTAACTTTCCTGGCAACGAAAAGCCAATATAGCTACTTTAGGCAAAACCTTAAGTAATTTCATACAGTGAGACTACATTATCTTACTTTTTACCTTTTTTCGTAGTATTATTTCAACTACAGTCAAAATTATTTTATGTTTAAAAATGTAATCATATGTATTTACTCATTATATAAACTTTAGTTACACGTAAGACAAACTGACATTTCATATTGTATTTAGGAGAATAAATAAGTGATTTGAAGTTTTAGAGTTATTTTGAATTACACAGATTTAAATCAGCACACTCTAATGGGTATTATGCATGTAGTGAAATGTTTCCATAAGTGTACCAACTAAGATGACACTCTTCAGAGTTGATCATGCTCTGGGTGGCATAATACACTTGGTTTAATTGACACACAATAAAACCCTGTGTGTCAGTGTGTATGAATGTGTGTATATATGTGTGAGAGTGTGTGGGAATGTGTTAGTGAATATGTGTGTGAGTGCCTTGAGTGTGTGTGTATGTGTGCTTGTTAGCATGTTTGTGTATTTCTGTTGTTAACTTATTTATAGGTCTTAATAATATATTCCTATTATCATTTTTGAGAATATTTTAAAGCTTTTAAAATAATGTTCAACTTAAGTAATAACTACATTACCAAGTATTTTTAAATGTTCAACTTAAAAAAATAGGCATATTACTAAATATTTTTAAATAAGCCTCTATTTTACGTTTTTGACAAGGTAAGTAAAAGAAAATGAAATACTAACTTGCCAGTTTGATTTAGTGATAGACAAAGCACTGACATTAGTCCCATAGGTTTTTCAGTAGTTTTACCTATTTCTTTATTTGTAGGTTCAAATTGTTTTACTGCTAAGATACATGTCTCACCCTTCCAAACTACATTTGAATGTTCCTTTTCAAGGTTTCATGAAGAGACTTTTCTCTTTTCTTCCCATCTAGCAATGTGCATTTTATAAGCACCTTGGAGCCACTGTCAAATTCTGTGAAGAGAAATGGACCCAGATGAACCATTATCCCTGTGCTGCAGGAGCTGGCACTTTTCAGGATTTCAGGCACTTCTTATGCCTTTGTCCAGAATACATTAACCTGTATTCTGATAGATATAAGTTTACAAAAGATCCTGACAGATATAAGTTTACAAAAGATAATAGTTTTAATCTTTTTTCAAGGTGTTTATTTAAAATAACACATGTAAATTCTCTGAATGCTGGTTTTCTTTTATTAATAGTTCACATTATACAATCTTGGTTATTCAGATAACTTTGCCATGTGTCTTTGTGGGGAAAGGTATTATTAACAATTTTGTTGAAATTAATTCCAAAAAGTTATTTCCTCAGAAATTTAACTTTTTATCCAAAAAAAAAGTTAAACTTGGCATGGCAGTGTGTGCCTGCCTTTCCCAGTGACAATGAGAAGCATAAAAATAGGAAGATCGTGTCCAAGCCTGACTGGGCAAAACACGCAAGATCATATTTCAAGAATAACCAGAGAGTAAAGTGCTGGAGGTATAGCTCAAGTGACCTGCCTAGCAAGTGCAAAAACCGTGAATTCAAGCCCCAATACGCCGAACCCCTCCTCTAACCAAAAAAACCTACTGTACAAAGACCCATAGTGTTATCACTATTTCTAATGTGCAGTATAATGCAATTCATTAAAAGGGTTACATTACTGAATGTTTTTTACCTGAAAAGTGAAAGATTTCAAAGCTTACAGGAGCATCAAATGCTTCTTAAAGTCCTGGGAGATGTGAAATATTTGCTGTGCTTCATCTATCTTGGCTGTTTGTAATTTAGTGGTGTTTTTTCCTTTCTTTTCCCAGGGTTATTTTATAATTTAATGAAAAATTTTATACGTTTGAGTTTTATGTTATACAGGAATTATCAACTCTTCACTAATTTGTCATTAAACAAAGATCTGCTTTTTCACTACTTGGATTTTTAGTGAAAATGTATATTGTGTGATGTCTTTCTCCCTACTGAACTGAATTTCCAATCTTACTGTGAAATTCCATATTACATGCATTGGCATATATGGTTTCCCTCTTCCAAGATAGGACATCCATGTAGCAATAGGTCTTGCATAACCTTGTCACCACTGTTGCCCTTGGTTAATGAATCTGAAAGGCTAAAGTCACCTCAGTAAGTCAAACCCAAACTTTGAAACTCTAACTACACCTCCTGCCTTTCTAGGTCGGACGAGAAATTGGAGTTCTGGGAAATGTATCAGGGTGCAGTGAAGGCTGATCCTTTGAAGAGGTAGCCAGTAAAGCATCTCGAGCTGTTGCCAGGGCACACATCAGGTAGTATTGAGATGGACCTTTACTTTAGATTCTTCCAGTCAAACGGAGTGGGGCTTGTACTTTAGTCCAATTGACTTTCCCTTTCACCTTGGCATTTCAAAGCCCCAAAACCTCTCTAAGAGGAAACAGAAACGATGTCTTACTTCCCTTTATGGGTCATTCAACTCTCACAATTATATAGATGCCATTGGGGTCCCACGAGGAGTTCTTGATGAATTCAAAGCAAGAAATCAAATAGCTGCAGGCTTTGAATCAGCATTGTTTAGGTGGTATATGATCAATAAGAATGTGGACTGGATTGATTACATCTGGTGTAAACAAGAGCGGTTTATGAACTACATTTGAGATGCATTAAAAGGAGTGACAGGTCAGTTAGTAAAATGGCATGGGAAAACTGAATGGCTCTGAACATGATTCTAGCATAGAAAGGGGAATGTGTGTACTATTGGATGTGAATGTTGTACATACATCCCCAACAATACAGTCACAGATGGAACTATAACCAAGGATCTCCAGGCTGGAGAGCCCTATCAAATGAACCAACCAAAAGATCAGGAATAAATAACCCCTTTACTAGCTGGTTGGATTAGTGTTTGGAAAATGGAAGGGAGTAATGGACTCAATTCTAACATCCCTTATTGTTGTATATGGAGCTCTCACCTTAATTGGGTGCTGTATTATTCTCTATATACAAGGATTAAAAATTTGGGTCATAGAAACTGCTCTAGCTGAACGTATTCCTGTGTCACTCCAGCTGTTGTTAAGCACAGATGAGATAGAAAGTAAATTTATGTTAAGGGAGTTTGAAGAAAAGAATATGAAGTAAAGAAGGATAAATTTTGAGAAAATGGTCTTTTCTATCAATGTGCATGTCACCATTTTAATTGCTTGTATTTGTGGCTTCTTTGTCTGGATATTTGTGTCCTCATGGTTTTGTTTTCTTTCATCTTCTGTGTGCATAATTCCATGTAGAATCCACTATCCTGGTGGTCATGTTTTAGTTTCTGTTTATTGTGGAAGACTTTTATTGCTCCATCAATTTTGAATGGTAGTTTTTCTGGGTAGAATATCCAGACTGAAATTAGTTTCTTTCAGTGCTGAAATACCTCTCTCCATGCTCTTCTTGCTTTTAAGTTTTCTGTTGAGATTTTAAGGTTGCTGTTATTTTGATGGGTTTACATTTATAAGGCATTTGTTTTTTCTCTCTTACAGCCTCCAAAATTCTTTCTCTGTTGTCTGCGCTAGTTAATTTCATGATTGTATACCATGGAGAGGTTCTATATTGGTCAAGTCAGTTTGGTGACCTAGAGGCTTCCTGTACCTGAATGGGCAAAAGTACCTTGAGATTTAGGAAATGTTCTGTTATTTTATTGAATATATTACATATCCCTTTGGCATACACCTCTTCTCCTTTGTCAATGCCCATGATTCTCAGGATTGGTTTTTTGGTGGAGTCTCTGAGTTCCTGCATATTCCTTTCACAGCCCTTGAGTTTTTGATTAAGTGTTGTTTTTTCCTTTAATTTCTATTTTGTCTTGAGCTCTGAGATTCTGTCTTCAACTTGATCTACTCTGCTGGAGTGGCCTTCCACTGTTTCTTTTTCTTTGACTAAAGGGACTTTTGATTTACAGGATTTCCATTTGATTCTGTTTTTTCTGAGATTTTCCAGATCAACTACTCCTTTATATCTTATGTTGTCTTCTTTATTTCCCGTACCTCTTCTTTTATAGTGTCTTTGTTTTACTTTGGTGTTTGTTGAAGTCCTCTCTGAGTTCATTTAGATGTTTCTGTGTGTTCACAAGTTTTTTATTTGTGGTATCTCGAAATATCTTGAGTGCATCTTGCACTTTCTGGTTAACCATGTCTCATAGCTTCTCCATGTGTTTCTCAGTGATCTCTTCCATGATTTTCTCTTTGAGAAATTTAATGGGCATCAATGGGCTCATTAGTGATATTTATCATTATTTTCTTTGGGTCAGGAACTGGGTATCCATTTTCTTCTTTTCTCACTAATTCCTCCATTGAACTGATTGTTTGAGTAGTGTCGTTTCCTTCCCTTCTTCTCTCCATCGATCTAATTGGTGCCATGAAACTATGTTCTTGATTGACTACTTGGTGGCTTTAATTGCCTGTTTTCTTTCCCCTGATTTGGTGTTTGTATTATGACTGGCTTAGTTTTTAGTCAGGTTGAAGTGCTATTTCTGTCCCTGGCCTGGAGATGTAAATTTGCAATAACAAGTTCACAGGTTCAATGCCAGACCAGTTGTTTACATATTATATAGAAATCTCCTTAGTGATAATAATTGCAAAAAGTTGGAGTTTGGGGAAGGGTATTGTTTATTTGACTACAGGTAGAAACTTGGGTAATTAGTAAAGGTGATGCTAAAAGGAGGAACTGAAAGAGCTATGGGGACTTCTGGGTGTTATGGTCCTTGTGTGTGTTTATGTGTATTTCCACTGTTGTAGTGGAGGGTGTTTATGTCGGTGATTGCAGGGGGCATAGGGGGTGTATACTTGGTATGGTAGTCTAGACAGTTGGTGGTGAATGTGTAGGAGGGAGAGGAAATGTGGTGACAGATGGGGAAATGACAGGAGGAGAAGGCAACTATAGTGAAAAGAGTGGATGAGAAGGGACAGAAAGGGTAGTTGGAGAGGAGAACAATGGATTTCAGCACAAGAAAACAAGAGAAAGTGAAAGGGGTATGAATAGGGAGAAGAAAATAATAATGGAAAAGCTAATACTACAAGAATAAAACAGATACAACAACATCAAAATATACAGTCTGCTTGGTAAAGCTTCTGGACTTATTGCTGTGGAATCCAGTCCTGATATTGGTCCTTGGTATTCTGGGCTTTGTGGAGAAGGGTGCTGTCCCTCTGGTCAGACAGCTTGGGAGGAGATGGCTTTTTCTCAGCATTCCTTGGTCTTATGAGCTGTCCATTACAAGCAGAAGCTCTGAATTAGTCTCACCAAATGACTAGCTTTTGAGCAGTATTTGGTTTCTTCTGTTCACAGGGCAGGTTGTAATTGGGACCTGAGGTTACTCACTGCCAGCTTGTCCAAGGTGGTCTTGTCTGTTGTTTTCACAAAGTGGCAGCTGCATTGTCCTACCACTGCAACTCTGTCTGGTCAGTTTCTCCCCCAGCAAGGTGTAGCAATTCAGTTTTGAGTACCACCCTCAGTCCCACCAGACTAGCTCAGCAATCCACCACGGCCCTGATTAGGGAGGTTGGCTTATCACCCCACCTCCAATTGCAACCTTTGTGCCTCAGCCCACCTCTGCTCAGTGATAGTCCAGCTCTTTGGGAAGTTGGTTTGTCAAACCACCTGGTTCGTAGCCCTTGTTCCTTGTCTTAACTTAGTTCACTGAGAGCTCATCTCCTTGTGCCACTGGCATTCACAGAGACACGATCAGTGTTCCACTCCACTCCCACTGTCAGTGTTTGACTACAATTTCCTTTTTATGCTTTTCAGTTTTGTTTGGGGGAGGGGGTTTCAATATGCCCAGGGGTTGCTCTGTCTTATGTCCTCAGGGGTGGTTAGGGGAGTCACATGCAGTGCATGTTGCTCACCTGATGGGTCTGCAGGCTATGCAGGCAGCTTTGAAAGCAGGTGATGGGGAGACCTGGCACGGCTCTTTTCTCAAGGCAGACACTTATTGGGACTGGGTTCCATTCAGAGGAGTGTAGGTAGGCTTTACATGGGTCACAGGTTCAGGATGTTGCAGGGTTTGATTCTGGTTGATGCTCTATCTTCTACTCATTAAAAAAGAAAAATAAAAGGGAGAAACAGCCAGGGGTCTTTTCCCAGGGCAGACACACACCACATTGTCTGTGCCATGCCAGGATTTTCCTGGCTATTAGGTGCAATTACAAACTGCTTTAAGGGACAGTCCTTGAATTTTTTTGCTCCTAATGTATTGGAAGTTGTTGCTTTGGCTAGAAATAATCATAATTACCAAAGTGTATCTCCCACATCACATAGTGTTTTATGGGGTTGTGGAGTTCAGGAATTTTGACTCCCTACCCTACCTGTCATCTGAGGTCTCCTCGAGATATCACAATACTTTTATAATTTAAACTAAACATGCAGACACAGCACTTAGTGATGTACTTTTCAATTGCATAATGTTAGTGAGAAGCAGCCACACATGCAGATGGAACTTTTCAGACTTAAAAATGCTACTGAGGAAATATCTATAACATTTAATGAAAATGAAACAGCAACAAAAATTCTCCCAAAAAAGAAAAGTGCAGGACCTGACATAGTCTCAGCTGAATTCCACCAGCCCTTCAAAGAAGAACTAACACTCCTTAAACTTTTCCATGAAATAGAAAGGGAAGGGACAATGCCCAACTCATTCTACAAAGCCAATATAATACTCATCCCGAAACCAGGAAAGGATAGATACAAAAAGGAAAACTACAGGTCAAGCTCTTTAATGAACATTGATGCAAAAATCCTCAAAATAATAAAAAACTGAATCCAACAACATATCAGAAAGATCATGCGAGGCGACACCAAAGTCGTGGACAGAAGACATACAGACATACTACCACCCTCAGGCCAATGAACAACTGAAGCCGAATCTAGAATCAAGGCCTCAATCTATCCCTTGAATTCCAATCAGTTTTGTCGGGCCGATGATGCTCGGACACACATGCGCCACAATACCTTGACACACATGGACTACATTCAATGAACGCTGACTATTTCTTCCTCAGACCACTGATGAAACTTGATCTAGGAAAAGCATTGCGGCGAACAGCCCAAAGGTACTGACTTTCATGAAGAATGCCTGACTGGCACTACTTGCAGCAGAGCATCCAAAGGACACTGATCCAGGCAATATGTTAAAACACATGCGCCCCCACTCATGAACACACCCACAGGGTGGCTGTGATATGAGTGAATATTAACTAACTATTTTCGGGTCAGTGATTTTCTGGGCTTTCATTGGTAAAAAGTAACTTTCAGCAGAACCCGTCCTTAGGAAATCCCAGAAAAACTGGTGAATGAAGGGGATGTCTTCAAACCTTCACTGCCCGTGGGCTTAGTGGGCCCTGCAGACAAGAGGAAGAAATTATTACGTCAGATCAACAGGTGCCTGGGCCGTGCCTCCAGGAAACTTTTTCCTCTCTAGCCAGGCCACTGGAACCACACCCTGGCATCACGTGCTCAGGATGAGAGGCAGAAGCCCAGGCTACCTATGCACCACAGCGAGGTCCGGGCAGCTGGTGCTGCTTGGTGAGTGCCATGCCTACGTGACACCGAGGCCTGTGGACACTAAAAGTTCTGCGGCATGGGAGCTTAGGCTAGCTGGGAAGGATGGATCCACCCAACCCTGGTTTGCTCAGGTCACCCGTGGACCCCCGCCGTACGTGCCCAATTTCCCCAGGACCGAACGGAAGGACACGTCTCCCAACCAAGACAGGGCCACCTCCCTACAGTTTCTTCCTGATTGGCTGTCTTGGCTGCCATAGCCACAGGCCAGGCAGGAGCTGCCTCAGCACTCTCCAGGTTCCAAGGGGCTAGGAGCCAACTGCAACCTCACAGCCAAGTCTTTCATGAGTGGTCCGACCCCTTAAGCACTGCCTCCACGGCGCCTCCCCATCCAGACTCCAGGTCCTTGTGGGGCAGGCTCCTGGCTAGAGCCCCAGAATTGGGGATTGCTTTTCTGCTCCACGTTCCCTCCTCAGCTCACTCAAGGTCGAAGTGGCATGACATTCTTCTCATGTTCCAAAGGACTCCCAAAGTGGAACCCACAAGTTGGAGGAGAGGAAGGCTTTCATGTGGTGGGTACAAAAACACCCCAAGCCCCTTACAGCTAAATCAGCCAGGAACACTCGCTACACCTTGGATGGGACAACTTCCTTATCCGAACTACATGTCCCAGCAGGTGGGAAAGGACACCAAGGGTCACAGCATTGAGAACCAGGGCCTGTTTTCCGGCCTTCTGTGTTCCTAACCCCAACAAAACACGCAAACGCACACCCTGAATGCCAGGAGCCTCAAGGGGACCACACGAATCCACTTCCTCGAAAACACGGAAATTCCTTCACTTTCATCTGAGGAATACACGCGCACACACACTCCACAGACTAGGACGGAATGCTTAGCATTGGCCAGACAGTGAAGTCAATACCCGCTCTCGTGAGAATGGCAGGTTTCGGGAACACAACAAACCATGGAATCGCATGAAACTCCTCTGAGGAAGGTCATTCAATTCTGAAAGGGCTCTCGGAGGGACATCACAGTACACGTTTCATCCATGGAACCGAGGACAGAAAGTCAACGCCACTCGAGGCTGCTCCTCAAGAGGCTTCGGTAATGAGCCCAATGGTTAAAAACCAGGGAGAGCAAAGGGAACATCAGACATCCCACATGCACTCAGAAAACACGGAAATTAGCGATCGGCTTACTGGTACCTTGCGGGTGGATTGCGTCCATTCTAGCGAGTTAAGTGCCACGGTGCGCAAGACGAGAAGTCATTGAGCATCACATAGCTTTTTTCCATTGCATCCATTGGCACCATCCTAAGGATGATAGATTTTGACTCGGGGAGACTTCTACTTGCTTACGCAGCAGATAGCCTCAATGGGTGTGGGAAATGCAGGACTATGAGAGGGCATGAGCAAAAGCCAAGACATTAATACATGAAGATAGAACAGGTACTGAACGCAAAGACACACGCATACGCACTCACCCAAGGACAGACAGACAGGACCACAAGCGCACACACACGAACATTCACACGAAGGCACACAGAGAGGCTCAAATGCATGCACACAATAGCCCAGGAACCCTGCCTGCACTCAAGGCATGACGAATCTAACCTGCCATAGCTGAATTCCCGGACTTAAGCTAATGAGGGGACACTTTCAGCTCTCAAGAAAGGATCAAGCTTAGAAAACCATGCGAGGCGACACCAAAGTTCGTGGACAGAAGACATACAGACATACTACCACCCTCGGGCCAATGAACAACTGAAGCCGGATCTAGAATCAAGGCCTCAATCCCTCCCATTAATTCCCATCAGTTTTGTCAGGCCGATGATGCTCGGACACACATGCGTCCCGATAGCCTGACACACACGGGCCGTATTAAATGAACGCTGACTGGTTCCTCCTCAGACAACTGATGTATCTGAATCAAGGAAAAAGCATTGCGGCGAATAGCCCAAAGGTACTGAATTTCATGAAGAAGGCCTGACTGGCACTACTTGCAGCAGAGCATCCAAAGGACCCTGATCCAGGCAATATGTTAAAACACATGCACCCCATACTCATGAACACACACACAGGGTGGCCGTGATATAAGTGAATATTAACTAATTAACTATTTTGGGTCAGTGAATACCTGGGCTTTCATTTGTGAAAAGTACCTCTAAGCAGAGCCCGTAATTAGGAATACCCGGAAACACTGGTGAAGGAAGGGGACGTCTTCAAATCTTCACTGCCCGTGGGATTAGTGGGCCCTGCAGACAACAGGAAGAAATTGTTACGTCCGATCAACAGGTGCCTGGGCCGTGCCTCCAGGAAACTTTTGCCTCTCTAGCCAGGCCACTGGAACCACACCCTGGCATCACGTGGTCAGGAGGAGAGGCAGAGGCAAGGCTACCTACGCACCACAGCGAGGTCCGGGCAGCCTGTGCTGCTTGGTGAGTGCCATGCCCAAGTGACACAGAGGCCTGTGGACACTAAAAGCTCTGTGGCATGGGAGCTTAGGCGAGCTGGGAAGGCCGGGTCCACCCAACCCTGGTGTGCTCAGGTCAAACGAGGGCCCCCGCCATATGTCCCTGGCCTCCCCAGGACCCAACGCAAGGACACGTCCACCAACCGAGACAGGGCCTCCTCCCTCCACTTTCTTCCTGCTCGTCTGTCCGGGCTGCCATAGCCACCGGCCAGGCAGGAGCTGCCTCAGCACTCTCCAGGCTCCCAGGGGCTAGGAGCCCACCACGACCCCACAGCCAAGGCTGTCATGGGTGGTCCGACCCCTTAAGCACTGCCTCCACGGCCCCTCCCCATCCATGCTCGAGGCCCTTTTGGGGCAGTCTCCTGGCTAGAGATCCTGAATTGGGGATTGCTTTTCTGCTCCAGGTTCCCTCCTCAGCTCACTCAAGGTCGAAGTGGCATGACATTCCTCTCATGTTCCAAAGGACTCCCAATCTGGAACACACAATTTGGAGGAGAGGAAGGCTTTCACGTGGTGTGGGTACAAAAACTCCTCAAAGCCCTTTACTGCTAAATCAGTCAGGAACACTCGCTACACCTTGGATGGGGCAACTTCATTCTCCGAACTACATGTCCCAACAGTTGGGAGAGGACGCCAAGGGTCACAGCGTGAGAACCATGGCCAGGGCCAGTTCTCCGGATTTCTGGGTTCCCAACCCCAACAAAACACGCACACGCACTCACTGACTGCCAGGAGCCTCAAGGGTACCACACCAATGCACGTCCTCTGAAACACGGAAACTTCTTCACCTTCATCAGAGGAATACACGCGCACACACCCTCTACAGCGTAGTATGGAATGCTTAGCATCCTAAAGACAGTGACGTCAATACCCGCTCTTTGGAGAATGGCAGGTTGCGGGAACACAACAAACCACGGAATCACATGAAACTCCTCGCAGGAAGGTCATTCAATTCTGAAAGGGCTCTCAGAGGGACATCACGGTACACCTTTCATCCATGGAACCGAAGACAGAAAGTCAACGCCACACGAGGCTTCTCCTCAAGAGGCTTCGGGAATGAGCCCCATGGCTAAAAACCTGGGAAAGCATAGGGAACAGCAGACCTCCCACACGCACTCAGAAAACACGGCAATTGGCCATCGGCTAAATGGTACCTTGGGGGTGAACTGCTTCCATTCTAGCTAGTTAACGGCCATGGTGCGCAAGATGAGAAGTCATTGACCGTCACATAGCTTTTTTTCTTTGCATCCATTGCCACCATCCTAAGGATGATAGATTTTGACTCAGGGAGACTTCTACTGGCTTACGCAGCAGATATCCTCGATGAGTGTGAGAAACGTGGGGCTATGAGAGAGCATGAGCAAAAGCAAAGACATTAATACATGAAGATAGAACAGGTACTGAATGCAAAGACACACGCAGACGCACTCACCCAAGGACAGACAGACAGGACCACAAGCGCACACACATGAACATTCATGTGAAGGCACACAGAGAGGCGCACACGCACGCACACAAAAGCCCAGGAACCCTGCCCGCACTCAAGGCATGACGAATCTAACCTGCCATAGCTGAAATCTCGGCCTTAAGCTAATGAGGGGACACTTTCAGCTCTCAAGAAAGGATCAATCATAGAAACCCATGCGAGGCAACACCAAAGTTCGTGGACAGAAGACATGCAGACATATTACCACCCTCAGGCCAATGAACAACTGAAGCCACATCTAGAATCAATGCCTCAATCCCTCCCTTGAATTCCCATCAGTTTTGTCCGGCCGATGATGCTCGGTCACACATGCATCCCGATAGCCTGATACACACGGGCCGTATTCAATGAACGCTGACTGGTTCCTCCTCAGACAACTGATGAAACTGGATCAAGGAAAAAGCATTGCGGCAAACAGCCCAAAAGTACGGACATTCATGAAGAAGGCCTGACTGGCACTACTTGCAGCAGAGCATCCAGAGGACACTGATCCAGGCAATAAGTTAAAGCACATGCGCACCCCCCCACCTCATGAACACACCCACAGGGTGGCCGTGATATAAGTGAATATTAGCTAAGTAACTGTTTTCGTGTCAGTGAATTCGTGGGCTTTCATTTGTTAAAAGTACCTCTCAGCAGAGCCCGTCCTTAGGAATCCCCGGAAACACTGGTGAAGGAAGGGGACGTCTTCAAACCTTCACTGCCCATGGGGCTAGTGGGCCCTGAAGACAAGAGGAAGAAATTGTTAGGTCCGATCAACAGGTGCCTGGGCCGTGCCTCCAGGAAACTTTTGCCTCTCTAGCCAGGCCACTGGAACCACACCCTGGCATCACGTGGTCAGGAGGAGAGGCAGAAGCCAAGGCTACCTACGCATCACATCGAGGTCTGGGCAGCCTGTGCCACTTGGTGAGTGCCATGCCCAAGTGACACAGAGGCCTGTGGACCCTAAAAGCTCTGTGGCATGGGAGCTTAGGCTAGCTGGGAAGGCCGGGTCCACCCAAACCTGGTGTGCTCAGGTCACCCGAGGGCCCCCGCCGTACGTGCCCGGCCTCCCCAGGACCCAACGCAACGACACGTCACCCAACCGACACAGGGCCACCTCCCTCCACTTTCTTCTTGCTCGGCTGGACGGGCTGCCATAGCCACCGGCCAGGCAGGAGCTGCCTCAGCACTCTCCAGGCTCCCAGGGGCTAGCAGCCCACCACGACCCCACACCCAAGGCTGTCATGGGTGGTCCGACACTTTAAGCACTGCCTCCATTGCCCCTCCCCAGCCAGGCTCGAGGCCCTTGTGGGGCAGGCTCCTGGCTAGAGCTCCTGAATTGGGGATTGCTTTTCTGCTCCAGGTTCCCTCCTCAGCTCACTCAAGGTCGAAGTGGCAGGACATTCCTCTCATGTTCCAAAGGACTCCCAATCTGGAACCCACAATTTGAAGGAGAGGAGGGCTTTCACGTGGTGTGGGTGCAAAAACACCTCAAAGACCTTTACAGCTAAATCAGCCAGGAACACTCGCTACACCTCAGACGGGACGACTTCCTTCTCCCAACTACATGTCCCAAAAGCTGGTAGATGACACCAAGGGTTACAGCGTGAGAACCATGGCCAGGGCCAGTTCTCCGGATTTCTGGGTTCCGAACCAGAACAAAACACGCACACGCACACACTGACTGTCAGGAGCCTCAAGGGGACCACACCAATGCACGTCCTCTGAAAAACGGAAACTCTTTCACTTTCATCAGAGGAATACACACGCACACACCCTCTACAGGATAGGATGGAATGCTTAGCATCCTCCACACACTGAAGTCCATACCCGCTCTTTGGAGAATGGCAGGTTGCAGGAACACAAGAAACCACGGAATCGCATGAAACTCCTCGCAGAAAGGTCATTCAATTCTGAAAGGGCTCTCGGAGGGCCATCACAGTATACCTTTCATCCGTGGAACCAAAGACAGTAAGTCAACGCCACACGAAGCTGCTCCTCAAGAGGCTTCGGGAATGAGCCCCATGGCTAAAAACCTGGGAAAGCAAAGGGAACAGAACACATCCCACACGCACTCAGAAAACACGGCAATTGGCCATCGGCTAACTGGTACCCTGGGGGTGAACTGCTTCCATTCTAGCGAGTTAAAGGCCACGGTGCACAAGACGAGAAGTCATTGACCGTACATAGCTTTTTTTCATTGCATCCATTGCCACTGTCCTAAGGATGATAGATTTTGACTCGGGGAGACTTCTACTGGCTTACGCAGCAGATATCCTCGATGAGCGTGAGAAACGTGTGGCTATGAGAGGGCATGAGCAAAAGCCAAGACATTAATACATGAAGATAGAACAGGTACTGAATGCAAAGACACATGCATACGCACTCACCGAATGTCAGACAGAGAGGACCACAAGCGCACACACACGAACATTCACGTGAAGGCACACAGAGACACGCGCACGAACGCACACAAAAGCCCAGGAACCCTGCCCGCACTCAAGGCATGACGAATCTAACCTGACATAGCTGAAATCCCGGCCTTAAGCTAGTGAGGGGACACTTTCAGCTCTCAAGAAAGGATCAAGCTTAGAAACCCATGCGAGGCGACATCAAAGTTCGTGGACAGAAGACATGCAGACATACTACCACCCTCGGGACAATGACCAACTGAAGCCGCATCTAGAATCAAGGCCTCAAAACCTCCCTTGAATTCCCATCAGTTTTTTCGGGTCGATGATGCTAAGACAAACATGAGTCACGAT